>NC_056729.1:976804077-977121577 GCF_019279795.1 Protopterus annectens
ACACCATGGTTTAACTGGGCTTTATATTTATAAAAAAAAGTTCTTTGATATTCCCAGTCTCTCTTTGCTTACCAGAACAGTCACTTGGTTACCATGTAAAATTATCTTTTTACACTATTTATAAGTCAAAAAAGTTATACAGCAGTTGTAATATACTTTGTTTTACCACACACCTAGCTTTTCAAATATCAGAGACTTGCAAGTAAGCTGCAAAAGTCCGACCCTGCCCCCATATGTAAAAATAAGCAAATCTTTCTCATATTGTTTCAGCATCTCTAGTAACAAATTTTCAATGACAAATAACTTTTAGCCCTTATCCCATCTCAGTTATTATTGCATTTAGCTTACTCCATCACCAATACTTTCATATACACACACACACACACACACACACACACACACACACACACACACACACACACACACACACACACACACACACACACACAGTAATCACTAAGACCCAAAATTAGTAACAGATTTTTAGTAATATACTTAGAATAAAAAGTTTTGCACTAGCAATCACTTTATGAAGGCTACACAGACTGAAACTCAAATGCCAGTTAATAGTTATCGATAGCAAGCCTCAACAGTTTGAGAAATCCAGAAATTTTATGAGGAACAGACCAAAAATAAAATAATTTTCAACTTCTGAATTCAGAAATTCTGGAAAAAGCCAAAAATAATTAGGAACAATGGGACACACACTTCTTTGCTCAATAATTTTGGACAAAGCAAAAAATAGAAAAAAAATTTGAGGGACACAGGAGCATTTTTGAAATCAGAAATTTGGCATGCACTTACATTTTCAGTATAATAACAAGTATGAAACTCTACTGTCTGGCATTAAGAACTATGTACTACTCACTAATGTGCAATAAAAAATATTTTACAAGAGGTAGTTCAAAAGTATGAGACAAAATAATGAACAGTTGAAAGGTTCTCTCCTACTCACAGATCTAGAAATAACAAACCTTCCTCCCAGGTCATCTGACATCAAATACCATAACCAACCAATTCCTTCTGCAGCCATTGTAAATCTTCTTTAATAAGTTCTGAACAGTAAAGGCAGAAGTGGGCAACAACTGAAAGAATGTCAGAGATCCATTGTTTGTGCTATCCTGCACTAGGGTACTAGTAATCCACCAACAACTCACTCAGTGCACTAACAGCAAAACAAAAAGGTGCAACATTTGGTCTGCCATTGGTCCACCATTAACTGTGACTGGCTCCATGAAAATGTCATCATGTTGGCTATAAAGCTAAGCCAGTGAAATAGCAGAATTTGGAGTAGTCTGCGGATAAACAGAAGAGCATAACAGTCAATTGCTTTAAAGGCTTAACTCAGAGCACTCCATGAAATGCAGAGCAGCTGAGAGGTATAAAAATATGAAACACTATACTATCTCTCATAAAATGGAACAAATGGGCAAACTTTGGCACATTTACTAACAACATGGGAGGGAGCTAACAGCATGGTTCAAATGTTATTTTATACTTGTTTTACCATGCACCCAGTTCTTCAATTCATTAGAGTTGCAAAAGTCCAAGGCTCCAGATGGGCAAGGCAACCCCCCCCCCCACCCAAAACAAAAATACAGTCAACTCCAATCAGCATCAAGCATTCAGGCAAGGCAGGTAAGATCAGGTTCTCAACATCATGAACATCATACCATCCATAACACTAACAAATAATTAAAGAAACAGCCATAGTCAACCTTCCAACCTCAAAATGCAGAATAGTACACTGTCTTGCACAATATGAAACAAATGTAAAATGTGACACATTTACTAACAACTAAGAAGGAAGCTGACACCATGGTTAAACTGGGCTTTATATTTATAAAAAAAAGTTCTTTGATATTCCCAGTCTCTCTTTGCTTACCAGAACAGTCACTTGGTTACCATGTAAAATTATCTTTTTACACTATTTATAAGTCAAAAAAGTTATACAGCAGTTGTAATATACTTTGTTTTACCACACACCCAGCTTTTCAAATATCAGAGACTTGCAAGTAAGCTGCAAAAGTCCAACCCTGCCCCATATGTAAAAATAAGCAAATCATCCTCATATTGTTTCAGCATCTTTAGTAACAAATTTTCAATGACAAATAACTGTTAGCCCTTATCCCATCTCAGTTATTATTGCATTCAGCTTACTACATCGCCAATACTTTCACACACACACACACACACACACACACACACACACACACACACACACACACTAATAAATTCATAAATAAAGGTCTAGAAATGCAGCTGTCTGATGTCAGAGCAACTTCCCTCTGCCCTTCAAACTTCTTAGCTCAAAAATCTGAAACGAGGACACAAAATCATAAACATATTTTTAATATTTTTGTTGTATACAAAATCTGAAAATTGCATGCCTGTTGTTATTTAATGACCACAATCTGCGGCAATTTTATTAGAAATCACAAATGTTACAAGGAACAGATCATAATACTTCCCACCTAGTTCGAGATTTTTGAACATGGCTAAAACCATGTGGGACAAAAAGGGACAATTCTTAAATATTAGCTATGTGTTTGTTAATCAGGTAAGTCCAATAGGCAAAGTGTTCCTTTTCAAGGGTGACCTGAGAGCACTGTTTGGTTAAGTGACTTGTTGGAAGTAAAAAAATAGGCAAATGAAAATGAAAGAATTAAAACACTGAACTTTTGACTACATGAAGCAACGTTTTATTAAGCATAATTACCAGACAACCCCAAATTACTTAAAAGGTTGAAAGAACAATGTGTTGCATGGACATGCATTCTCTGAATAATGAAATCTGAAACTCTAATGAATGGCATTGTTGACTAATAATAATCCTCAGTGATTTACCAGAAAAAAAAAGTTAACAAGGGACAGGGAATAAATATGAGGCAAAGTCAGTGAGGTTATGTAATATTGGAGACAGAATAGGCAGACTATGTTCATTCACTTAATCAGTTAATAGAGCAAATGGTTTTTCATAAACAAGTATTTTATGAACATCTGAAGAACAAAATCTATGACACTCTAGTAAGTGACATTACTGACTGACTATAAACCTTAGTGTTTTTTATTCCTCAGTGATTTATCAGAAAACAAAGACATGAGTGAAAGTCTGACAGTGCTGAGAATTAGGCTTTGACCTCTTCGAGGGTGTACACTTTGATTCTTTTTACCACCATTTGCCTACTGTGTGAATTTGAGCAAGTCACTTAACCAGACAATGCTCCTGGGTTGCCCTTTAACTTGGTTTAAAAGACAGAAAAACAAAATGTTAGGGCATGCATATGAGGCTAAATACTTATCTGCAGTTTCCAAATAATGAGAGTAAAGCCAGATCATGGTCAAATGGAGCCCTAGGCAGAGTAATGGACCAGCCACCCCCAGCCACACCAGAATCCCATTACTTGGTTGCCACTCCCCAGCTGCCGTAAACTACTGTTGAAACCTGTCAGTGTATGTACTGCTTCCTTCTTTATTTTTACAATGATCACAGTGACTTGAATTTAATTTAAAACTATTAAAAATTGTATATCAAAAGCACAAACCATTTGAAGAACAGAGCAAACCACTCTCACATTGAAGACAGCATGATTCTCTTCCTTTGGCACTCACATTTATTGCAAATACATCTGGCAGTCCAATAAACTGCAACAGACATGCAGGGATTCATAGTCAAACAGCATACAGCGAAGCATTAATTAGCAGCTGAATTTGCTAACAGCTGGGGCCAGCTTACTGGATACAAATGTCTCTCTTCATGTGGAGCCCAAGAGTACAGTTTGGTGAAATGACTGGCTGAAACTCACACTAGAGAAATGAAGACAGAGGCAATTAAACCCTGCACTAAAGCCAAGGGGATATATATGTGGTGACTATCAAGCTTGTTGGTATATTTTAAAGGGGGCTTATCTAGTTCTAGATCAGAGGGGCCTTACCTAGTTTTAGATCATTTTTCATCTACTGTTCCAATTCCAGGTGTTTTTACTTGTTAATCTAGAGGGATAGTGTATGTTGGTGTATGATGCAAATGTAACTCTTTCTATGTTGGAATGACCACAAGAAGTTTGGGGGAAAGAGTTAAGGAGCATTTATATACTATAAAAATAAAGGATGAAAACAATGCCTTGTATAAATATTCTAAATATTGTGATGGTTTCAAAAAGTTCTTGTGTACTATCATTGAGGCTGTTTCTCTAGATTTAAGGGGTGAGGATTTCAAAAATAAAATTGAACAAAAAGAGACACTTTGGCAAATTAGACTGGAGGGAGATAAGCCAGCTGGTCTTAATGGACATATAAATATTAAATGTTTTTTAAAAGGAGAGAGATTGAAGGTGTAAAAACCTCTTTATAATTGAATTAAGTGTTTTAACAAGTGTCAATTAATTAAATAATTATAAGTTTTTTGTGATTGGTTGAGTGCCATAATAAAGTAGTTTGGTTGCAGTCTACATTATTTTGATGAAGTCCTGGTCTGGATGAAAGCGGAAAAATAAAGTTATTACACTAAAGACATTGGGTGTCTTGGCCATGAAAATCCCTCTTTTTGCTAATTTTGGTGGGTTTTTTTTGCAGTTTCTTTGGAGTACCATCATAAGGTATGACTGTTTTTGTGTGTTTTTGGTTCTATACTATCCTTCTGATGACCAGCATGAGCAGAGATGAACTTTTGGATTTGTTTATATATCCTACACCTAGCAGTGGCAATAATGAATTGTTTTCGGTTTTACTTAAAAGTATGACTGATATACAAAAAAATGTAACAGTTTTGGCTGAATGGCTACAGTCTAAATTTGGAAATAGAAGTGTATCTTCCAGTTCAGAAGATGACATGAGGACTGTTATTTGCGAACCAGGTGATGCTTGAGAATGTCATTTACCTACAATATTTTCTAATGCTCGTGGTATTTTAGATTTTACTGATGACCCATTTTCTGAGGTTGGAAAGACTTTAAATATTAATGAGAAAACTGAGTTAAGACAAATATTTGTTAATTTTGAGAAACACCTGAAAAAATATAGAACTCTTGTTATAGAAAGCAAGTAGTTTGAGAAATGCATTAGCCTTCACATAGTAACTAAAGGGCTCTGTTTTTTAGATTGAATGCACCTAATCCATTTTACAACATGCTTGTTAAGTTCTTCAACAAAAGTGGGTTAGAGCTATTGCAGCTTTTGGTCCAGCATAATAAAACGCTAACTCAAGAAATTAGTAAGGTGCTTCAGGTGGCTCAAGAAGCACAACAAGTAAAGGCTGGTCATTGCCAACGTGATCAGTCTTACAATGATGTAATTCTAGATGTTGAACAATACGATAAGATGGTTACCAATCGTAACACTAAGAAGCTGGCTAGAGATAATACAGCTTACAGGGATGGAACTGCATATTCCCACTTCACTGTACTGGTGTTAAAGGGAAATCACGTCCTGTTTCTTTAAGAAATAATCAAGCTGGTGTTCTAACTGATGTAATTACTCCTGGTTCTAGCACAACAGAAAACACTTCAGCAGTTTCTAATGGTACTTTCAACTCTTCTAAAGTTGTAGCAATTTCAGGAAAATCAAGAGGAGAGCCCTGTATAAATGAAAATTTTGAATCTGGGCTTTGTTCTCCTAATGGCTCTCTTGGACTTGGTATTAACCAACATGAGTAACCACTGCAACATTCCTGCAGTATCATCCTCACTTGTAAGATCAGACCATAAAACCTTTACGTTCGAAGTCACCATCTCCCCTCAACCCCCCTCTAGCTAGAGTAAAAAAAAAAAACTTTTCCAAAGCTGATGACAGCTTCCTGAGGGATGGTATAAACAGCTTCACAGCCCCTTCCCTCTCTCTAGGAACTGGCACCAGTATCCAAAACTATACCAAATTACTATACAATCATTTATATAGATGCATGGAATCAGGTAATACCTGACAGGGCTAAATCATCCTCCGCAAGGAAGAGTAGACCTGTCTGGTGGACATCTGCAATAAATAAACTCTATAACAAAAGAAATAAATTGCTGTCCAGGACCAAGAAGAAGCAGTTGCACAATTGAAAGCAATCTCTTCTTAGCCTAAACAAGCAAATAAGAGCACTAGTGAAATCCTCCAAAGCAAACTTCGAGTCCAAATTGGCCACATCTACTAGAGACAATCATAAGGCCTTCTTCACATATGTCTGTAATCTCAAAGGTACTACCCAGATCTGTTCAGAACTGGTGGTCAGGGACACCACATATACAAATGCCATAGATATAGCAAACTTGCTGTTTGACAGATTCAGTGAAAATTTCACCCCTCTGTCTCCCCATCAGTAAATCAGGACATCCCAGTATCTGCCCCCTTCCCCTTATATCTACTTATCAGGTCATCACTACTCTCTCAAAGGCAAAAAAATACAGCCTCCATGGGACCTGATAACATCCCAGACTGCATCCTACATGAACTCAGGCAGGAACTTGCAGCACCATTAGGCACCATATTCAGCCAAAGCCTGAGTGTCAGCTTTGTCCCAGCTGAGTGGAGGACAGCCACTATCATCCCTTTACACAAAGGTGGACTGCCCACCGATTCAGGAAATTACAAGAAAACAGACAATCCAGCAGCCAGTTAAACAAACAAAGACATGTATGCACACATGGTTTGAAAGCAACTATTTTACCTTTGACATTGATGACGTCTGATTTTGCAGAATGTCCAGATTTTTGCTTCATACTTTTTGGTCAGTTCATCATAACAATGGTGTTTCTCCTCGGAAATCATCAAAGATCAAAGTCACTAAATAATGAAATAAATTTGAATTTCAGACATTTCCTTCAGAAAATGCAAGCAAATGCAAAACCCATTAATCTAGCAACTGTTTTAAGTTTATAAAAGCAATATTTAATATATGCCCTGGTTTTGAGTCGTGTTATTTTTGGCGTTGTCCAGATTTCTTAAGCTCAGAGGTTGAGAGGTACGCCTGACTGACACTTTGCCTTGTGATCTAAGTGAGAAGGGGTCTGGGTATATACTAGACTAAGTCTGAGTTATATCAACACTGTTAAATTGGAAGATAATTGCAGATTCACTGATGTAGTTCAGTTGCTAGTGTTGGTATCTCATGATTTATCTTAATACTTATATGAAAAGTAAACATATAAACATGGGGCTGGACTAGCCAAGCTACCTGATGCCCAGTAAAGCATAAGCTTGACCATCAATCTGATTAATCTATAGTGCCATGTCTTAGCCCAGCCTTATAACTGGAACCAGATTAAGGTACTCAGATCTATGGAGAACCCAAAGTGGTGCTTGTTTTCTTGCACACTGGCCTATATTTCAGTTTTCTGTGCTTTTGAATGTCTGAATTACATTTATCAAACTATGTTAATAGATCTTTTGCATTTCTGCAATCTCCTAGAAAAGTTTACAGCTGCCTTTTTCTGTTCAGTTTGAGTGAGAACAGAGGGAAAAGAAAACATTGAAAGCTGTCGATAGTTTGCTAAGCAGAAGGAGATATAAGGGCTCTAGTTTGGCATTCATTTTAAAATAGACTGAAGAAGAAAACATGGGTAGTATGTTTGCCTTATTAGCAAAGTCCACATTGTCTGCTTATTAAGAATAGCTTCGACACTACTGTTAATAGTAATAGTTAGCAGAGAGCAGGAGTGCAGCCAGAGATTAGCATTTTGTACTCAAACCTAATGTTGTTGCCCCACCACCACCCAACTAGCATTTTAAAAATGTATTCAACCCTCAAAATACTCAGAAGCGAGGAGAGTGTGTTGAGCAGATGGAAAGAGTACTTTGAGGGGCTGATGAATGAAGAGAATGAGAGGGAGAGAAGGTTGGATGATGTGCGGATAGTGAATCATGAAGTGCAGTGGATTAGCAAGGAGGAAGTAAGGATAGCTATGAAGAGGATGAAGAACGGAAAGGCTGTTGGTCCAGATGACATACCCGTGGAAGCATGGAGGTGTTTAGCTGAAATGGCAGTGGAGTTTTTAACTAGATTGTTTAATGAAATCTTAGAAAGTGAGAGGATGCCTGAGGAATGGAGAAAAAGTGTTTTAGTACCAATTTTTAAGAGCTGTAGTAACTACAGAGGGATTAAATTGATCAGTCACAGCATGAAGTTATGAGAAAGAGTAGTGGAAGCTAGGTTAAGAAGGGAGGTGATGATTAGTGATCAGCAGTATGGTTTCATGCCAGGAAAGAGCACTACAGATGCGATGTTTACTCTGAGAGTGTTGATGGAGAAGTACAGAGCAGGTCAGAAGGAGTTGCATTGTGTCTTTGTGGATTTAGAGACAGCATATGACAGGGTGCCTAGAGAGGAGTTGTGGTATTGTATGAGGAAGTCGGGAGAGTCAGAGAAATATGTAAGAGTGGTACAGGATATGTACGAGGGTAGTATGACAGTGGTGAGGTCTGCAGTGGGAATGACGGATGTGTTTAAGGTGGAGGTGGGATTACATCAAGGATCAGTTCTGAGCCCTTTCTTATTTGCAATGGTGATGGACAGGTTGACAGACGAGATCAGACAGGAGTCGCCGTGGACTATGATGTTTGCAGATGACATTGTGATCTGTAGTGAGAGTAGGGAACATGTGGAGGAGACCCTGGAGAGGTGGAGATATGCTCTAGAGAAAAGAGGAATGATGGTCAGCAGGACTAAGACAGAATATATGTGTGTGAATGAGAGGGAGGATAGAGGAAAGGTGAGGATGCAGGGAGTAGAGATGGTGAAGGTGGATGAGTTTAAATACTTGGGATCAACAGTTCAGAGTAATGGTGAGTATGGAAGAGAGGTGAAGAAGAGAGTACAGGCAGGATGGAGTGGGTGGAGAAGAGTGTTAGGAGAAATTTGTGACAGACGAGTACCAGTAAGAGTGAAAGGGAAGGTCTACAAGTGGGTAGTGAGACCAGCTATGTTATATGGGTTGGAGACAGTGGCATTGACAAAAAGGCAGGAGTCAGAGCTTGATGTGGCAGAGTTGAAGATGTTAAGATTTGCACTGGGTGTGACGAGGATGGACAGGATTAGGAATAAGTATATTAGAGGGTCAGCCTAGGTTGGAAGGTTTGGAGACAAAGCCAGACAGGCGAGATTACGTTGGTTTGGACATGTGCTGAGGAGGGATGCAGAGTATGTTACAGGAAAAGAGGAAGGCCTAAGATAAGGTTTATGGATGTGGTGAGAGAGGGCATGCAGGTGGTTGGTGTGTCAGAGCAAGATGCAGAGGACAGGAAGAAATGGAAACAGTTGATCTGCTGTGGCGACCCCTAACAGGAGCAGCCAAAAGAAGAAGAAGAATTCAACCCTCAAAATGTTACCCCAATACATATAGGAAGGTGACTCATTATTTTCAACTGTTAACATTTATTCCTGTAAAAAAGCTGTCTTTAGAGGTGTATTCCTTTCATACAAACATTCTTTCTATATCTTGATACTCTAAATATTCATTTGCACAGTTCTGAACATTTTGTATGTTTTGGAGGCTGACATTTCCAAGAGATGCTCAGAAAAAATTTACTTGTTTGAGAACACAGAGTATGCCTAGCTACACCCTTGGCATAGAGGACTACGGCTATGAGCTGTTAGCAAAGTGCTGTCTCTGGTGCAAAGTTTGATTCCATATCTCTTGTCGTCTGCCTCTGAGTGAGTCACTTCAATAGCTAGTGCTTCCAGATGAGCCTGAAAAAGCTCTATGTAGATCAGTGCTGTATTCTGGTTAGCAAATACAAATAAAGTATCCAACCAATATAATCAGTGAGAAGAGTAGGTCAATCTCAGAGTCGCTATCAGATTGGTATACTCAAAACATAATGAAATATATTTAATTTCAGTTCATATGGTGTTACACATTCCTCAGGGGATGAACTTTCATCACTTATTGTATAAGGTTTCCCTGTTTAGCTGAGAGGCAGCCCTGTATGTAGCAACTTGCAATTACTGTTAGGATTACATTTATATTTTTGCAGCTGCATGCATCTTTTACAGATGTACATTAATCAGTTAATTATCTACAGTTAGCAAGCATTTGACACTTGAGACAATGCCACAGCCCCTCCTATTTTAACTGATTCATGCAGTATGAATGTAATCCTGACATTAAACAAGGTATCTTAAGATGGATGACAAAAATTAATATCAGGAATCTAACTGATTAACTTCTGATAGTACTGAGGGAAGAATAAACCTAACTTGAAATTACAGGTGCTGATCGTAAATGTGCCAGTTTATATTTGTGTAAAGGTTACGACTCTTTCAGAATGAGGTATGCTTACTCTTTCCATTTTTTGTCACCGAGCCACATCTAGTAGCATAAATAATACAGAAGATTCTCAATTACTCTATAATTATCTATTGCAAGAAAGCTGTAGAAAAGACATGATCAAATTATAAATTATCCCATCCAGTTCAAAGTGTCTGTAGGTAATACATATATGCAAAAATGGACAACACTAAACTCTTGGTGCATCTAGTTAAACATTGGATGGTTCATTTTTTACATGAAATTACTTTGATACAAATCTGACATACTGAAGAAAACAGCTACATTATTGCCTTTGATACTTTACGTTTAGACATGAAGAGTAAGGCGGCATCCTCTGCAATAGCATTCCTAATTACTGCCTAGTAAAAGATGTGTTCTGTATCTCTTGGTGGAAGGTAGTTACATATACATATAGACATATACATATCTATATCTATCTAGTTTACCCAAGATATAGTGTGGGAAAACCAATGTTTCAGAAGTAGAAAATTGCCTTTTAACTCCAGGTTCTGGTACTCATTTCTGATATCCATTTGCTGTCAATGAAGTTTTGATGTATTCCCTTTCCTCCCAACAGGTTGTCTCACGTACACACGGACTTATACACATATATGTCTATATTGCTAAATATATATATATATATAGCTATATATCTATCTGTCAATATTTGTTAACCAGGAAAGTCTGACTTGGAAGAAAGCCAATTTTCAGCAGAGGCCTAGGAAGAAACACTCCAGATGCATGTCTTTGTAATGTGGGAGGAAACCAGAGCACTCGGTAGAAACCCACAT
Organism: Protopterus annectens; assembly: GCF_019279795.1. NCBI lineage: Eukaryota > Metazoa > Chordata > Ceratodontiformes > Protopteridae > Protopterus > Protopterus annectens. The sequence goes on from NC_056729.1 coordinate 976,815,119, forward strand.
GAATGCAGGGAGGACATGCAGACTCCGCACAGAAGGCACTCCAGCCAAGAATCGAACCAAAGAACCTCTTGCTGTGAGTATATATATATATATATATATATATATATATATATATATATATATATATATATATATATATATATATATATATATATATATATATATATATATATATATATGTAGATATATATATATATATATACACACACACACACACACACACACACACACACATATATATATATATATATATATATATATATATATATATATATATGGGTCTACTGCTCTACATCGAAATAACACTTCTTTGAAATAGAGCAGGAGACCAATACTTCAGCAAAAGTTCACTTCAATGAAAGTGCATTTTCGCTGAAGTCTAGTTCCCCGGCCGACCCAAAAAACCCCCCCACTGAAACATGTTTTTGCAGAGGAGGCAAGCCCCCTTGCACCTCCCATGTGGAGGGCTGTGCCCCCCACAACCCCCTACTTATATATACCAACTCTGAGATCACACTACATCAGGGAAAAGGGAATATTCCTATTCTGCGCTGTAGTGTGACTGCTGAAGTCAATGTTTGAAGTTTCATTACTTCGAACAAGTGGATTCGGTGAAGTGGGTTCAATGAAGTGAAACTTCGAACATCTGCACGGATCCCATACACACACACACATATATATATATATATATATATATATATATATATATATATATATATATATAAGTCCCCTTCAGTAGATCAAACGTTTTTAAGTTCGAACCACACATGGCCGAGACCATATGTTCAAACTTGTAAAAGTCCGATCTGATTGTATGGAGAACTCCCTACAGAGCAGAAAAGGAAGATTTCCCATTTCCACAATGTAGTGCAATCTCGGAGTTGGTATATTTAAGTAAGAGAGTGTGGAGGGTGTAGGGGGGCATAGCGCCCCTGCTATAGACATTTAGTTTTGTGTTTTTTGGTTTCATGTGGTTTTACGTCAGTGTTTGAACTTTTACGAGTTCGAACATATGGTCTCGGCCATATGTGGTTCGAACTAGTAAAAGTTCAATATACTGAAGTAGATCCATATATATATATATATATATATATATATATATATATATATATATATATATATGTATGTATATATTGATCTACTTTATAATGTCAACTTACCATTTTGTCAACTTTCATGACAGTGAGACCACATTATGAACTCCTGGAACATTGTATTTCCAGTCCGGGTAAGTAACCACTTGATCATCAACAATGAAATTAAAAATGTAAGCAAATTAAACCCACCAAAGTGGGGCACTTTGCCCCCCTCACACCCCTTAACTAAATATACCAACTCCAGGATTGCACTAAAGTGCAGAAAAGAGCAAAGTTCACAATGGTGGCCAAGCGGTTACTTTTTGGGGTAGTGGTTGCTTAGGTGTCTGCTTTGGAGGTCTCTGCTGCTTAGGCAGATTTTTATTTAGAGCCTCCGAGTATGTTTTTGTGTGTTTATGTGTTTGGTTTGCTGTCATGGTAGGTCTATGTGGGACTGGAATTGTAGTGAGTGTGGTTTCCTTCTCCTCCTGACTGGTTACGCCAGTACTGAGTTGAGAGAGCTTAGCCTCCAGTTTGGCTATGTGGTTGCATCTCTCACATGTGTTGGAATTTGTTGGGAGGAGGAGAGGGTTGTCTGTGTACATGAGGCAGTTGTAACATTGCCTCAAGATTCCCAGATTCACCAGCTGGACCGGAGAGGAGATTGACAACTGACCTTTGGACATGCTAGAATAGTATTGGGAATTCCTTTATAATTGAAAAAAGGGCCAATGGGGAACAAAGTACTCAAGGGGAGTTTGTGAGGGTGTAGTGCTTTTAATTTTTTAGTGCTGACTTATATAATTGCTTTAGTGAGCAAGTGCCAGGTTTTAGAGTGGGAATAGGGTGTTTATTATGAGAACTAGATCAATTCTAAGGGAAAAAGTGAAGAGCAGACTTTGTGGAGCTGAGAATGGTTTAAACCCAATTAAGCGGTGCTGCCCGATGCTGCGCTATGCGCATAAAAGTGGGACTTGAAAGAGCTAGAAATTGGCCCAAAACGGCCAATAGACTACCAGATTCTTGTGCTGGGAACACTCCTCCAGGGATAGATAGGCTGCTTCAAGCTCCCCACTGCCACTGGTGAACAAAGAAGCCTCCCTTTATCCAAGAAAGGAAATGGGCAACACAGGAACTTTCCAAAAGTCCAGAATACTGCAAAGCCTGTGTCTGGACTACTCTAGGTCAGGAAAAATGGGAAACAAGGAACATTTTTTTTTTCTTTTTTGCAACAAACAGCAGGAAAATGCAATAAATATGTAACACAGGCTAGCGCACTTGAGTGTGTAGCCTCAAAAGGTAAATGCAACAAACAGGACAAACTTTAAAAGTGCAAGTGCAGAAACAACTTTAAACAGTTTAAAACAGTTCAAGAAGCAGAAATACTTAGAGTTTAGCTAGATCGGACAGTCGCCCAGGTAGTAGCAGGAATAAAAACACTTTTATCAGGTTAGCAGTCACTCTTTTAGCCTCTCTGCTGCTAGCACCACTCTGCAGGACCACAAGGAGCTTGGCTGAGTAGTAACAAGCGCAAAAAATGTGCCAAAACGGGTTTTATACAGGGGGACTTGAAAGAGCTAGAAATTGGCCCAAAACAGCCAATAGACTACCAGATTCTTGTGCTGGGAACACTCCTCCAGGGATAGATATGCTGCTCCAAGCTCCCCACTGCCACTGGTGAACAAGGAAGCCTCCCTTTATCCAAGAAAAGAAATGGGCAACACAGGAACTTTCCAAAAGTCCAGAATACAGCAAAGCCTGTATTTGGACTACTCTAGGTCAGGAAAGATGGGAAACAAGGATAATTTTTTTTTCTTTTTTGCAATAAACAGCAGGAAAGTGCAATAAATATGTAACATAGGCTAGCACACTTGAGTGTGTAGCTTCAACAGGTAAATGCAACAAACAGAGCAAACTTTAAAAGTGCAGGTGCAAAAACAACTTTAAACAGTTTAAAACAGTTCAAGAAGCAGAAATACTTGCAGTTTAGCTAGATTGGACAGTCGCCCAGGTAGTAGCAGGAAAAAGACACTTTTATCAGGTTAGCAGTCACTCTTTTAGCCTCTCTGCTGCTAGCACCACTCTGCAGGACCACAAGGAGCTTGGCTGAGTAGTAACAAGCACACAAACCGCGCCAAAGTGGGTTTTATACAGGGGGACTTGAAAGAGCTAGAAATTGGCCCAAAACGGCCAATAGACTACCAGATTCTTGTACTGGGAAGACTCCTCCAGGGATAGACAGGCTGCTCTAAGCTCCCCACTGCCACTGGTGAACAAAGAAGCCTCCCTTTATCCAACAAAGGAAATGGGCAACACAGGAACTTTCCAAAAGTCCAGAATACAGCAAAGCCTGTATTTGGACTACTCTAGGTCAGGAAAGATGGGAAACAAGGATATTTTTTTTTCTTTTTTGCAACAAACAGCAGAAAAATGCAATAAATATGTAACACAGGCTAGTGCACTTGAGTGTGTAGCCTCAAAAGGTAAATGCAACAAACAGGAAAAACTTTGAATTACAAGCGCAAAAGCGCGCCAAAGCTGGCTTTAAAGCAGGGGGTTAGAAAGAGATAGGAAATGGCCCAAAACGGCCAATAAGCTACAGGTCACTGGGCTGGAACCACTCCTCAAGGGACAGATAGGCTGCTCAGAGCTCCCCACTCTCACTGGTGAACAAAGAAGCTTCCTGCTATCCAAATAAGGATATGGGCAACACAGGAACTATGACACAGCCCAGAGATCAGCAATACCTGAAGACTGGACTATTCTAGTTCAGTAAAGGCAGGAAACAACGATTTTTTTTTTTTTTTTTTTTTTTAACAAAGTAGCAGAAATTAGGTACAGAAACACAGTAGATGCTTTAATTCAGCTAGCGCACTTGAATGTGTAGCCTACCAGTTAAACTAAGCAAAAACAAACTTTAAAAGTGCAAAAAAACTCAGAAATACAGGCAGGAATGCAATAAAACAACTTTGCAGAGCTTATTTAGTTAAAGAAACAGAGAAGTCTATATATACAGAAAAGCAGCTAAAACACACAAACACTTCAGATGCAGTGCAACTTAGAGCACTTGAGTTGTAGCAATATTAAGGCAATTACAGTTATAATAAATGATCTGAAATATACTCTATATTTCCAAAATGTTTGAGAAGCACAGTCAGAACACAAGGAGGTTCAGGCAAAAGGGAAAAAAGAGAAACAGAAGGCCTTATCAAATGTTCTCTCTGTACTAGGTAGAATGAGCTAATGATACTAGACTGGGAGGAGTGTCACAGATCAGATTTACAGTAGGGGCGGGCAACTGCAAAGCCACCAAGTATAAGAGCAAGACACCAACTGGGCGAGAGGGTGGAGACAATAGCCTACAGCCAGTATCACTAGAGAAAGCCACAAACAGATAAAGATTTGTAAAGATACAGAATGCTTTTAACTGCAGACAAATCAGTTACTTGTGCAGATTAATTAATAGCAATAAAATACACTCAAAGACTAAAAAGCAGACAATAAAAGTGCTATATATTAATTGTTAAAAACAATAATCTGTATAAATAATCGAAAAAAAACAGGATACTTATATATCTCAGCTAACAGCTGCGGTCAACAACTCTTATCCACTCTGCTCAGTGTGTATAGACAGAAACCCTATCAAAGTTAGGGCTTAAATACCAGAAGAACAACTTTTTTTTTTTATAAGAACACAGAAGAACCAGCCCCCACTCAGCAGATGATTATATTGCTCAGACACAGCTCCACGTGGTCCTGTTGAGTCTTCCTGGCTACAGAGAACTGAAAAAAAGCAACTGCTTTCCTGATTAAGTATCCTGCTGTTTTTTATATTTGTTTTACCTTCTACTGCTTACCTAGAGCAAGCTTTAACTGTTTTCATAGTTATTTACTGCATTTTTTATTATCTGCACTTAAAAGTACATTTTAGTCGAAATTAGTCTAATTCAAGTCGAAAAGTGTTTGTTTGCTGTTTAATTTAATTGTTTGGCTGCCCACTAAAGTGTGCTAGCCTGTACTACTGACTTATTGCCTTTTCTGCATTTCTGTGTGTTTCTATTTAAAAACAAAAAAACAAAAAATATTCCTTGTTTTCCTGCCTCTCCTAAACTAGTTAGACCAGTTTACAGGCCTTGCTGTATCCTGGGCTGTGTTGTAGTTCCTGTGTTGTCCATTGCCTTACTTGGATAGAAGGAAGTTTCTTAGCTCACCAGTGGGAGTGGGGAGCCTTGAATAGCCTACCCGTCCTTGAAGGAAGTGACCTCAGCACAAGAAGCTGTAGTAATTGGTCATTTTGGACCATTTCTAGCTCTTTTGAAGTTCCCTGGTTAAAATCTGCCTCTGGCATTTTTTTGAAGCCATATTGCTCAGACACAGCTCCACGTGGTCCTGTTGAGTCTTCCTGGCTACAGAGAACTGACAAAAAGCGACTGCTTTCCTAATTAAGTATCCTGCTGTTTTTTTATATTTGTTTTACCTTCTACTGCTTACCTAGAGCAAGCTTTAACTGTTTTCATAGTTATTTACTGCATTTTTTATTATCTGCACTTAAAAGTACATTTTAGTCGAAATTAGTCTAATTCAAGTCGAAAAGTGTTTGTTTGCTGTTGAATTTAATTGTTTGGCTGCCCACTAAAGTGTGCTAGCCTGTACTACTGACTTATTGCCTTTTCTGCATTTAGCGCGGAGTTGCCACAAGAGCACCATCGGGCAGCGCCGGTTAAACAAGTTTAAACTATTTGTGGCTCTGTAAAGTCTGCTCTTCATTTTTTCCCTAAGAACTGCTCTACTTGTAATCTAAACAGTCTATTCTCTATCTGTAAAGCTCAGCACTTGTTCCTAAAGCATTTTTTAGTCAGGTAAAGCACTTCTATATTATACAAAGTACTTCACTAGCTTAAAACCCCCTTGAGTACCCACTTCCCTATAGGTCCTTTCTGACTCAGTTACACAGCAAACTTTTTCATTTCTTCTAGCATGTCAAAGGGTCAGTTGCTAGCGTCCTCGCCTGCTCAGCTGGTGAATCTGGGAATATTGAGGCAATGTTACAATTGCCTCATGTACACAGACAACCCTCTCCTCCTCCCACAAAACACAAATACATGAGAGATGCAACTATATAGCCAAACTGGATTCTGAGCTCTCTCAACTCAGGACTGGCAAAACCAGACAGGAGGAGAAGGTAACCACACACCATAAACCCAGTCTCACATAGAACTATCACAACTACAAATCAAACACATAAACACACAAAGACATACTCGGAGGCACTGATCAAAAATCTACCAAAACAGCAGAGGCCTCCAAAGCAGACACCCAAACAACTGCCACCTCATGACATAACACAAGCAACACATAGATCACAAAGTCAGTGTGCAAATCAGTCACAGCCCTTAAGGCCAAACACAATGCCAGACACACTTGTCATAGGTGACTCCATAGTCAGACACACTGACGTCCCACTCACCAGACTGAACAAGGAGAGGGTCACAGTAAGCTGCCTGTCGGGCGCTAGAATCCGCCACATAACACAAGCACTCAGGTCACTCCACAGCAAGTACAAGTATGACTCAGTCATTGTCCATGCTGGTGTGAATGACCTGAGACGTACCTCCCTGGACTACATGAAAAGAGACATAAAGGAGCTCTCAGATTATGTAGCCCAGGCTGGTATGACCCTGACCCTGAGCAGTATCCTACCTTCACCAAGAATGATGCCACAATACAGAGACAAAATTATCAGTTTTAATAATTGGCTTAATTTCTGGTATCATTCTAAGGGGATTCAATGTCTGTCTGCCTGGAATGACATGCTTGACAAGCCACGCTGCTTCACAAGGGATGGCTTGCACCTGTCACCCCTGGGTTTCCGGATATTGGCAAAGGCTCTTGCCACCCCCATAGTGCCTTTTTTAGACAAGGCTCAAATTCTAAACCCACCGCCCTAGAAAACAACAATGGAAAAAAACTAAGGGTAATGCTGCTCAATGCCAGAAGTCTAAATCTCAAGATGCACGCCCTCCTCAGTATGGAGAACATCGATGTCTGTGCTGTGACTGAAACCTGGTTCAAGGCTCCTGAGAGCACCCTGGCACTATCAGGTTTTACCTCATATCATGCGTTCCGGCCCCAAAACCCGGACCGTACCACAAAAGGAGGGGGTGTATCCATATTCATCAAGGATACCCACACCTTCAGGCTGGTGGCAACTCACGAAGCATCAGAGACCATTCAGGTGCAATTAACCATAGGCAAAACTGCTCTACAGTTTGTAGCATGTTAAAGGCCACCCTCTCAAACTCAGGAACCCCACACAGCCTTCCTGAAGACACTGTAGAGTATAAATGTCTCTCCAAACACCATCATATTGAGTGACTTCAACTACCCAAACATAGACGGGGAACATTACTCAAGCCCCAATACCCTAGCCCAAAGGTTCCTGGAGTTCATAAACTCAAATGCTATGGAACAACTTGTCACCATTCCCACAAGAGGTGAAAATATACTAGACCTGATCATCACAAACATGGGGACAAAATGCTCCACACCGGAAGTATATCCCTCATTGGTGAGATCAGACCATAAACTAATCTCACTGGAGATTCACATCCCGCCCCCACCCCCAACAAAAGACCACAGTGAAGAACTTCTCAAAAGCCAACTTCACACTTCTTAAGACTGGTGTGGTATCCTTCAAGGCCCCTGAGCCATTGGAAACCACAACCCACGCTGCTGAATCCCTTACAAATGCTTTCTACGAGCACCTCCAGGATTGCATGGATCAAGCAATCCCAAATAAAATCAAGACCCTTTCCACCAAAGGCAAGCGCCCTATCTGGTGGACCCCAGCCATAAACAAACTTTACAACAAGAGGAGAAAGCTACTACAAGATAGAGCAAAATCCCTAAAAGGGAAGACATCTCTGATCAATACTAGTAAAAACTATGATCACTCATAAAATCATCCAAGGCCAACTTTGAGAGAAAAATCGCCAAGGACTCAAAAGACAATCATAAGGCCTTCTTTAGCTATGTTAGAAATCTGGGTGGAAACTCCCAGATATGCTCAGAATTAGTCCAAAATGATACAAAAATCACTGAACCCACAGACATTGCAAACATACTGGCAGACAGGTTCAGTGAAAATTTCTCCCCCCAAAGGAGAAATATCTATCCCAGCAGAGTGTAGCCTCCCAATCATCTCAAATGCCCAGGTGAGAGCTGCTCTCTCTAAAGCTAAAAACACAGCATCAATGGGACTGGATGGTGTCCCTGGCTGTGTGCTACATGAACTCAATGAGGAACTAAACCCACACATAAGGCTGCTGTTTAATCTTAGCCTTACCACAGGATACGTACCCAAAGAGTGGCATACGGCAACTGTGGTCCCACTCCACAAAGGCGGTGCTTCTACGGACCCTGGTAATTACCACCCCATAAGCTTAACAAGCCTGGTCTGCAAAGCTATGGAGAGGATCATAATGGAACTCATAAATAAAGACATAGGGGACCTACAGACATTGGATCCTACCCAATTCAGGTTTGTCAAGGGCAGATCATGCCTCTTGAACTTGGTCGACTTTTTTGAAACAGTCACCAAGGCCATTGATGAGGGTAAGGCAGTTCACACAGCCTACCTTGACCTTGCAAAAGCTTTCGACACAATACCCCACTCGGGTATCATAGAAAAGCTCACCAGCTTAAATGTAAACCCATATGTCACAAGATGGGTTGCAAACTGGCTCAAGGACAGAACCCACAGGGTTAGAGTTGCTGGTGCCATGTCAGACTCCAAGCCGGTCATAAGCGGTGTCCCACAGGGCTCAGTCCTGGGCCCCCTCTTGTTCGGCATCTACTTTTCAGAAGTGCAGGCAAACATAGGAGGATTGTGGCTGACAAAGTTTGCAGATGACTGCAAACTGGGCCACATAGTTGAAAATCCATCAGACACAGATATCCTTCAGAGAGGTCTCATAGAAATGGATAACTGGTGCCAGAGCCATGGCCTTAAGCTAAACACCAAAAATGTATAGTCATACCCTTTGGTAAAAACAAGGTAACCCCAAGTTACCACATAGGTGGCAATCCATTAAGCACAGAAGAGGTTATCAGGGACCTGGGGACCCAAGTTGACAGTTACCTTTCTTTTGACACTCACATTGCCAAAGTGGTTAGGAGGACCTTCTACATTGCCCACCTGATTATGAAGGGATTCACATCCAGATCAAGGGAGGTCATTGTTCCCCTGTACTCTTCACTTATCAGACTAATGATTGAGTACAATGCCCCATTCGGAATGTATCTTACCCGACACCTGGAGCAATTGGAAAGACCCCAAAAGTTCCTCACCAAAAGGATAAAGGGGCTCAAAAATATGCCATATGCTGCCCGACTGAAGAAACTCCAGCTCTATTCAGTCGCATACCATCTGCTCAGAGGTGACCTGTGCCTGATATACAAGGCCATGTCCAACCCGGAATTAATGGACATGCTCCACCTCAAAAAATCCAAATCCACCAGAGCCACAAGAGCAAGAGACTTAAACCTCAACACGGATATAAATAGGACGTGCTGGAGGGACAGATTCATCACCCAGAGACTCCCTATGCTGTGGAACAGAATCCCGGTCCATGTGAGACAGAGCATCTCGCTGGCTCTGTTCAAGAGGAATCTTGACCAGTGGATGGGAGATCGTAGGTTTACCCCGGGGATCATCTCTGTATCACTGCTGGACAGAGGCACGGCAAACTAATGGGTATAGTATTCTTCAACCTAAGGGGTGGTGAAAGCCACACAACTCTGGCTAGGCTTATAAATGCCCTAGGGCAGATAGCCTAGTATGAACCTACGAACCTATGAACACAATATAGCCAAGTTAAAGAGAGGCTTCAGCTAGAAACAATAGCCTACAGTCAGTAGCCCTAGAGAAAGCCACAAACAGATAAAGATTTGTAAAGATACAGAATGCTTTTAACTGCAGACAAATCAGTTACTTGTGCAGATTAGTTAATAGCAATAAAATACACTCGAAGACTAAAAAGCAGACAATAAAAGTGCTATATATTAATTGTTAAAAACAATAATCTGTATAAATAATCGAAAAAAACAGGATACTTATATATCTCAGCTAACAGCTGCGGTCAACAACTCTTATCCACTCTGCTCAGTGTGTATAGACAGTAAACCTATCAAAGTTAGGGCTTAAATACCAGAAGAACAACTTTTTTTTTTTTACAAGAACACAAAAGAACCATCCCACACTCAGCAGACTATTAACACAATCGAGCCAAGTTAAAGACAGGCATCAGCTAGAAACAATAGCATTCAGCCAGTAGCACTAGAGAAAGCCACAAATAGATAAAGATTTGTAAAGATACAGAATGCTTTTAACTGCAGACGAATCAGTTACTTGTGCAGATTAGTTAATAGCAATAAAATACACTCGAAGACTAAAAAGCAGACAATAAAAGTGCTATATATTAATTGTTAAAAAATAATCTGTATAAATAATCGAAAAAAACAGGATACTTGTATATCTCAGCTAACAGCTGTGGTCAACAACTATTATTTACTCTGCTCAGTGTGTTTAAGTCCTTTTCTTCAAAATAAGCTTAAATCCATATAGGATAAGGAAGCATAATATGGATATACTCTCAGGACAACATTGTTTTACTATAAAATAATTATATTTCTGTATTTCAAAAATTGTATTGTTAGAAATGTGATGTTCCCCATCTGGGCCAGTAAACAAGGAGCTTGAATTCTCACCACTGACACTGAAGGTGGTCGTTCACTTGGAACAAAATTAGATACACACAGTATTTCTAGATGTAGCTCTCTGCATCAAGCACAATTTCCCTTAAAAGCACACAGGGAACATAGTCTGTGTCTGGATTTCTCTCTCTATCTCCCTCCGTGTCCCAAGTAAGATTCCCCACTAGCACAGCTATAGAGTTGATTCCTCAGCCAAGTGTCCAAGCCAAGTCCTCCAGCACCCTCTCTGTGAAACAGTTGCTTCGTGTTCTGGCTTCAAACAGCTGATGTCCACACTCGGAGATTTGATTTTTACACACACACACACACACACACACACACACACACACACACACACACACACACACACACACACACACACACACACACACACATACACACACCTGGGAAAGGCGGGCACAAATTTGCTAGCTATGCCCCCTTCTGCTCAGGCTATAAGGTAGCTCCTGCCACCAGACATTCCAAAGCCGGCTACTCTAAAGCTCTTCCAAGGATACCCAATTATACTGAGTGAAATTAATATTAATACAAATGGTAGTGTTTTTACCAATGCAGTAAGGCTTTCAAGAGTGGCCACAGTATCACCAAATAGATATCAGTACTCTCAAAGGTTACATTTTTCTCTAAAGGACAAGCCACAATGAAAAGTTTAAATATATTTACTACTAATAATAAAAGAACATGAAAATACTAAACAGCTATTTACAATAAACACCAGAGTTTTAGCCACATCAAATATTAAAATAACAGAGGAATAGAGTCACACAGATACAGGAAAACATTACTTAATTAATCTTGCTATATTTTCCTGACTGATCTAAAGAATTACTATTCCCTGGCCACTTACAAGAACAAGGCAAGATGAAGTAGGTGAGGGTTCCTTCCTTGTCAGTTTCCAAAAACGCAGTGCAATGAGACTTCAGTCTCATGTAGTATTAAAGCATCATTTTTATCTGGGATTACAGAATGACATCACATAAATCTGGTCATCTGACTTCTGATTAACATACTACCCCCATTGCTAGAAACTGAACAAGAATTTAGCACATATGAGTTACCATACACAGAGATAGAGTTTACTGAGATGTGTTATAGCATCTGGAAGTTATAAGCTAATAAACCATTCTCTGTTACAGAAATTTTATTTCTGAGTATAATCAGAACTGTAAGATACTCACATTATGGCCTAAATTAAACAATTTAATTTCTTACTATTTTTCAAAGTTAGTTGGACTGAGATTACCCTATTCTCATCCAGTATTTTCTTTTAAAACATATACATTTAATCAGTTACAATACAGTCAGGACCCATTATTGTTACATTTTTAACACAAACAGCTTTACAAATATATTTTCACACAAGCATCTGTACAAATTAGTTTGATATACACATGACATATAATTCTTTACAAAATTCCAGCTAGCTCTGCTGGCTGGCATATGTTACACATCCACTGTCTTACTTCTCCTGGCATAACTGGCAATACCTCACACTGTCACAAGGAACATTAAAAATTACATATTCTTGTGGTGTGGCAAAGCCTCTAAGCATTCCAGGGAATCTTTACTGTTTGCACCAAATAATGGTTGCTCTTACCTCAGGGCTGTCAAAAACTGGAGATGCACATAAAATCCGTTAGTTTAATTCATTTTTTAAAATATGTTTTTTAGTTATGTTTTCAGAATGGGTTGAGGCCCAGTTTCAGTGTAGCTGTGGAGCACTGTCTGCTTAATGTGACTTGCTCAGTTACACATGAGGTGGGTGGAGACTGAGGGAATCAGTCCCAAGACTACGGGATGACATTTCATCAACAACTGGTGGCATTATCCACCATGATAAACTATCGATTTTGGAATTCTATCATTTTTATTCTGAGGCTTGACAAGGAGTTTGCTTCCTAGGTGACATGCCACTGCTAATCTGATTGATGTGTTACTGTCCACAAAGGTCTTTTAGCTTTGCACTCCACTACTTTTGGCACTAATCTTCTCTGCATATTCATGTACAATCAAGGTGTCATCCTTGCTTCCGTTTAAGCAGATACATTTCCCTTTGACAACTGATTGATATTTTTAAAATGCCTTAGCATGTGACAGATTACCAGAAACATACTATTTTTCATTTGTATAATGAAGAAACTTTTGAATCTCTTATAGCAAAATGGTTAGTGGTAATGTAGTTTCGTATTGCCCTAACACTCAAAAGTGCATGCTATAGCTACTTTTTTTACGAAGACTACAAAGAGATATTAAACACCCTGTAATCCCTTGCAGAATTAAAATATCATTGCTAACAGTGCAGCATTAATATTACAGTCAGGTGTCAGTGGTGTTAACATGCATTTATAGAATTAACAAGTAAACACATTTGTAAATTGGAGCCAAAACACCTTTAAGAAAGGACAGGTGTGACAGTAAAATAGCATTATGGTATGATCAGGTAACAAAAGGTGCATGTTAACCAGTTTGCATTCAGGCAAGTAAAATATGTTGTATGACAAAGTGGAATGTCAGATATGAAATGCGTAAAAATAATTCAGCAAAGATTGTTTATGGTTATTCATGTGAACTTCTGTTTAAACCCAGAAATGATTATATACATAGTAGAATGGAAGCGGTGTTTCAAACATTTAGGTGTCATATTTTAGAACAGGGTACCTTAGTATCTCCATAGAAGCTAAATTGTCCTGAGTTCCTCTTTTTTTCTTTTCAGACACATTTTGTTCCAGTTTGTCCTTTTAATACTTGGCAATACTGTGTTATATGAGATTAAGGATGTGTGTTAGAAGAAGGTCTGTGTTACCTTTGTTGGGTGACTCCCTTTTTTTTTGCACTGCAGTTGTTACAAAGGCCAATAGAGATTAAGTTGCTAAGTAGCATTTGACTTTAGCTGGCCCTGAGCACATCCTCCTTTGTTTTAGCTTTCTCCTAATTCCTCATAGTCAATGTACAGTTTGTAACCAGAGCTTCATTATGTTAACATAGCCTGCTTTAGTGTCACATGGGATTACAACACAAAAACAAGAATTTTGATATATCTGCTGCTAACAGCATTTTCCTATTCATTATGCTTTTGCAATAATCACATGGCTAGAAATAATATTCCTTCATTTGTAAGTAACAGCTATATAGTAAGCTATAAAATGTCTTCCTTTTTGCACATGTAAGTCCAAATTACACTTCTTTTCAAGATATAATCATTTTTTCACCCCTTTCCTAGGATTATAAAGGTACAGCCATAAAGGAGTCCTAAATGTACAATATTTTATCAAGTCCAGTGAATATGATACTGTGACCTTCATTTAAAAAAATGCCATGGACAACTGCACATTGTTTTTTTAACAAGTGCTAATTCATCTTCATTATAAGTGGACCCTGAAGTACCACACTTAGGAACAATGTAAAAGTTTTATGTTGCACATTCCATTTAACAAGGTCAATTATCTGTTGAATTATTAAACCAATACTGGGAACCCAATTATTAATTCACAAACAGGTAGATCCAATAACATTATATCAACAAAGTTATTCATCTTGTAAGTTGCGGGATGTAACAATAGGTGCTGCTATGGCGTTTCATTTCAGGGTGCATACCATTCGAGGAATGCAAAAGTACTTAATAACAAACAATGTAGATTTGCAAAATATTTATCAGTTCTCGTATGTATTCATCTTAATTATAATCCCTGCATCACTGCTGACCTCTAGCTTTGCCTACCTGATCTAGAAATTGTGTGTATAATGCTGACTGTATTATTCTAACCACTGAAACTGAGTCAGAACTGCCTACCCTCCTCTCTGCCATTAGTTTTCTGTTACTTTTACAGTACAAACGTAAGTATTTTTTAAAATTATTTACAAATGTTTAGTAAAAAAAAAAACCTTCCGAGGGCAGTTAAAATTGCCACGCCATAGAAAAAAGAACTTTAACTAACAATCTTGAAGTTTCCACCATAAACTCCAGTGACATGGTGCATGCTTCTTGCATACTTTGTGACCTGCGAGAGAGAGAGAGAGAGAGAGACGCAGAGAAAAACAAAGACCTGTACTCCACTTCATTTATTTTCTTAAGATATTTAAGCATGCTGGTCATGGCACCTGTCAACCTCCTCTACTTGAAATTCTACAGATTGAGTTTCTTTTGCTTATTTCTTGGTGCTTTTAAGATAACATCTCTCTTAACCTCCACTCCTTTAAATCAACAGGCATCTTTCACTTCTGCTGATTCTGAAAAGTTGCAGTAGCTGAGGTCATGGTTCTACATAACCGAATACTGTAAGTCAGTCAATCAAGAAAGAATCACTTTAATGGCATTTCTTAAGTAAATGCTTCTACAGACTGGGATCATAGTAACAAGGGTTCACACATTGTTGCTGGCAACTCCATTTAGTTTTGATTATACATTAATAATATCCAAAAAAACAGATAAAAAAACTATTCCTGTCTTTTCTAGCAAGTGCAGATGTTGCTTTGGCTCCACCGCAGACAATGTATCAGAGCCAAGGGTTTTAATTTCATGACTCTGCTGTCAGTCTTTTTTTAATGCAGGGAGGTTAGTTTTGTGTTGTTATTTTTGGTATTTATCCAGCAACACTTTAATAGTCTTTTATGTACCTATTTCCCAGAGGAAATGATAAGGAAATAGGCCCATGAAAAGTGTGCATAATGTTTCAACTAGGGCAAGGGTGTTCATTAAAACTTTTGCTTTTTCTGCTGTTTAGTGCAAGAGAGATACTGTAGGCAATCAAAATAGAGCAGACAAACTGCCAAAAAAGTTCTGCTATTTTATATAGACTTGTTTTGACATGAATCTAAATTGTAACAGATTATGAGTTTTTAGAGTTCCACTGAACATAAGGAAAGAGATACCGTCTGCAGGATTTGTTAGGATTTGTTAGTCATATTTTTATCTCCACATTAATTATTATATTACATTACCTTATGTTACATAACGTTGGCTTGTTGGCAGAAGAAAACAATAAGTGTATTTAATCTGCCATTTTAAGTGCATAACATTCAACCTCTCTTCCATGTCTACCTTACCCTTTCTATAATTCCTATGCCCTTTTGAATGCATTTCCTCTCCAGCACCCATTTTTGTAGCTCATTCCATGAGTCTACAACCCAAAAGTGCTTTTGAAGATCCAAGGAGTAATTACTCCCTACCCTGCCCTACCCTACCTTACAATCTGCTCTGTATATCCCCCTCCCACTTCTGCCCTTCCTGCTCAGAATGGCCCCTTTATCACTCACCGAAATGATCTTGTACAGTAATGTCAGGTCATCTGTTCTGTTCTGAATTGAGAGGAAAAGTGGTCTAGCTCTTTTAGCCCCTTGTGATACTCCTTCTCCATGGATATTTTGTGTAGCCTTCACCTGCATTCCTTTCTGCAGCCTGATGTCTTTTTTCCCTGTGGTCTTGTGGCCTCTAGAACTGATCCCATTTCACAAGATGTAGCCTGGTGAAAGTCCTGTGGAGTGGAAGCATTGCATCTTTGCTTTTGTGATTTATTCCCCTTAGGATATACCCCATCACCCCCTCTGTCTGTTTCCAGTGGTTCACTTCAAGTATAATCAATACCTTCAGATCTATTACTGCTGTGTTGCC
Source organism: Protopterus annectens (assembly GCF_019279795.1). Lineage (NCBI taxonomy): Eukaryota > Metazoa > Chordata > Ceratodontiformes > Protopteridae > Protopterus > Protopterus annectens. The sequence continues at coordinate 976,831,577 of NC_056729.1, forward strand.
ATCCATTTCAAACCCATTTTCCCCTTTGCAAACAAAAGCAATTTCTTTTTGATCACCTACTCAGCACATGATAATCCTTTCTTCAGAAATGACATACCATTCCACCCTTCTCCATACTCTAAATCATACTGTTGCATTATCACTACTGGCTAGTGTTGCCTTTGTAGAAGTCCTTAACACCCTCTGCATTGGTTAGGACCACATCAAGAAGTCATAGGTTCATAGGTTGGTACTAGGCTATTGGCCCTAGGGCCTATATAAGCCTAGCCAAGTGTACCCTGGCTTTCGCCACCCACGAAAAATTATTTTACAGTGCCACTGTTATTTTCCTGTGCCACTGGCAGTCAGTCATTTCTGGTACAATCCTGCATCAGCATTTGCACTCTCCATACCTTGGAGCTTGGAATCTCCAGGCCCACTCCTATCAGATTCAAATTATCATAGGTTCATAGGATGATACTAGGCTATTGACCTGGAGGACCTTATAAGCCTAGCCAAGAATTTCACCCATGTTCTCTCAAAGTCAGCACCTGTTTCCCCTGACCAGCAAGGACACAGGTGGGATCCCAGAGGTATATTTTCTGTTTCCCATCCAGTTGTCCAGGTTCCTCTTAAAAAGTGCTAGAGAGGTACTCTGCTTGACATGGAGAGGAAGTCTATTCCACAGACGGGGGAGTCTTTGGGACACAAATCTATCCTGCCAACAAGTTCTATTAATGTCACAGACAAGGTTAAGGTCTTGCGTGTGGGTTGCACAAGTGGAGTTTGTCTTATGGATCTGCAGCAGCTCCATCAAGGCTGGATCTGAAATGGCCTTGTATGCCAGACACAGGTCACCTCTTAGCAGTCTGTATGAGACTGAGTAGAGGGACAGAGTTTTTCACCTATCTGTATAGGATAGGTGCTTGAGACCATGGATTTTCCTGGTCAGGAACCTCTGTGGTCTCTCCAAGTGATGCATGTGCTTGGCAAGGTACATGCTGAAGGGAGCACTGTACCTGATAATGGGTCTGATAAGGGAGGAGTACAGGGATGTTATGACCTTGTTCCTGGATGAAATACCCTTATTTATGAGGTGGGCCATGTAGAAAACTTTCTGTAAACCGGAAGCAGCGTGGTGGTGAAAATTCAGGTTGCTATAAACCTGGGTGCCCAAGTCCCTTACGACTGATTGCATGCTTAATACATTGTTATTAATGTGATAATTAGTGGGGATGACATGTTCCCCAAAGGGAATAATGATGCATTTCTTGGCATTCAGTTTGAGGCCATGACTCTGGCACCAGTCATTAGTTTGGGTAAGGCCCTCTTGGAGGATGTTCACATCACTAGGGGAATTTAGGACAGCACCCATCTTGCAGTCATCTGCAAACCTGGTCAGCTACAGACCACTGGTTTTGGCTTGCAGCTCAGAAAAGTATATCTCAAGACCAATCCTTGGGGTACACCGCTCATTACAGGTCTACTACTAGAGGTGGCTTCCCCTATTTTGACTTAGTGGGTTCTATCAGTGAGCCAGTTAGCTACCCATCTGGTAATATAAGGGTTGATGCCTAGCTGGGAGAGTTTATCTATTATGCCCGAGTGGGGAATAGTGTCAAAGGCTTTGGCTAGGTCACGGTAGTCAGTGTGCACTGTCTTCCCCTTGACCATGGCTTTGGTGACTGTTTCAAAGAAGTTGATCAAGTTTAACAGGTACAATCTCCCTTTGACAAAACCAAACTGTGTGGGGTCAAGCATTTGGAGGTTGCCAATGTCCATGTTTACAAGGTCCATGATAATGCATTCCATCTGTATTTTCCTCTTTCTCTTATCTTACTTCTTTATTCTCTCAAGTCTCTCTTCCTCCTCACATGTATCTAGTGGATAACACACTGTGTCAGACCACCAGTCCCTCCCCACCTGCTCAGACATAATAACCAGGGTACTTAGCCTACCTTCTAACCCTGACTGTACCCTTGCCTCATTCCTGGTGTAGTGCTCTGCCTCCTGTTTGCCCTCACACTGGATGCCCTCCTTTATGTCAGTTGGTACTCTGTCACAGCTATGCCTACTGAGTCGTTCCTGAACTGCCTATACTTGGGCATCTCCACACCTCACCCTCCTCTTGTCATTGACCCATATTTGAAAACAAAATAAGGTGTTAAAATGCTGAGAGTAAAAAAATTTTAATAAATAAACATACAAAAAGACAAATAAAATTAGGTTTAGTGCTTTCGCAGTTGCCTGCTTCTTCAGACCTTAATAAGAATAACAGTTACTAAAAATTCTTTAAATACTCTATAATCCAATAAAAACAAACATAATTAATGAGGCAAACCTCTTTTCTTTAAAATAGGTTTTAAGGAAACAGCACTATTCAAACCTGGTGGAGCATATGTCTTAAAGTCAACAATCCATTTTAGCTCAATACATTCTGTCTCATTATGTAAGTCACCTTCTCTTAGACTCATTAACCTTTTGTAAAACCAAGAATTTAAAACTATTGCTTCCCCCAGCTTCAGACACATGCTTGGCCAGTGCATTAGTTAATTTATTGTTGCGTATGTCATTTAAATGCTCTAGCACCCTTTCCTTCAACATACGATTAGTCTTACCTATGTAAAAACAATCACATAGGTTGCACCTAGCCATGTAAACAATGTTTTTGGTTAAACAATCTGCATAGAAAGAGAACTCTATTGATTTCATAGTTACTGAATGTATGACCATACAAGTTGACCAGATATTAGGGAAGGCTTTGCAAATCCTGCATACATATGTGCCCTTATGCTGCAAAGTGAACTACCCATAAGACATATTATGCTTATAACACAGACGATGCTTCAAGTTCTTACTATTTTAAAATTTAGGGGTAAATTCTATTACCCTGCTTATTTTAGGATCCGTCAATAAAATAGGCCAATTCCTCTTGACAATCTCACATATTCTATTGACCCCTCCAGAGTAAATCAACCACATTCTGTTCACTGCCATAGTATCCACAATCTTTTTACTCTCTGGGGTTACAGAAGATAGGTCAGAAAAGAAAGGTTTAATTTTATTCCATTCCAACTTATTAACTTCTATAGTTCTCTCTATTTCTCCAGTTTTGTAACCCCTGTCCACAAGATCTATACAAAGTGCATCAAGCGCCTCCTTTAGTGGTTCAGGTTCTATATACAATTTTTTACACCTAAGTACCTGATTTTTCACTACATTTCTAGTAGTATGCCTAGGTTGCATACTAGAATAGCGCAATATGTTATTCATCCTGCATTTTTTTCTATACTGCTTAGTTGACAAACAGCCAAGCATATTCTTGCTAACTGCGACATCAAGAAAATCAGTCAGTATCTAATCTCTGACTGTCATAAAAAGTAAAATAATATTTGTCAAGACGTTTAATGAATATAGAACATCTACTGTTTATTATGTGTTTGCAATGAAATTGGACAGTTTGGAACATTGCCTGTTCTCTGTAGCACAAAGGATTTTTGGAAAACTTAAATGTGATACAATTCATAATTTTTGACATTTAATGGATGTATAAACAGTAATACTTGTTTCAGTGAAATGGCATATTCCATGAGCTATTGTTAATTATCCTTGTCTCTCTGTCCTTTAAGTGTTTTTTTTCGTTCAGTAAATAGTCAGAAATGCACAGAGCAGATATAAGTATATCAGAAATGTCCTTTGTATGACTAGATGTTTACTATTGCCTGTGTTGTTATCAGTGGTGGTTTTGAATATTGGCTGTGAGGTGCTTAACCATATTATGAACAATATATTCCAAGCTTTTGGTTATCCTCAGGTACTGAATGTATTGCCACTTCTTTTATTTAGTATCATGTCATGCAGCTGCCTACTGGATAATATGTTTTATTCTACTTATTTTATATCACAGAATCAGATATGACTATATACACCAAGCACAGCTTCGCTGTAATTCATACATCTGATAGAAACATACTTTACTTTGTCTATAATATACTTTCATTTTTTTCTATACCTTTTATTTTATTTATTAAGAATATCTGGACCTTTTCACCTGGAGTTAAGTGCCTTGTTTTAGACAGCATATTCTATAACTGGACAATTTATTTACAGGCACAGTGATTTCTTATCATCTGTAAGATATGTCGTGAGTACGAGGTGTGCTACAGAGTATGCATTTCCTGATTATGGTCATAGCACAATGAACAAAGCTTAATGTATCAGAATCATGGAAAATCTGTAATACTAGTGACAGTAATAATCAAATATATGCAGACAAGAAAAACTAAGCAATTTCAAAATGAAGTGTAATAACTACTTGCACACACGTATAAATGTGAAAAGCAATAGACCAGATTTCAAAAGAATAGAGCAAGGCTGCAGATTGCACTGAGTACAGCAGAAGGCATCTACCTACTAATGTAACATGTAAAGTAAATTAGCTGTGAAATAATCATAAAGGTGAACATACTGTACCAAAGATCAAAGGATACATCTGAAGTTTTGATTAATTAGTGCAATTAAAAGGACTAAAATACACAAGGCCAATACTCAGAAAATAAAAGCACAAGGTCAGCTTTGGAAATGCCGGCCTTAGGCTAAATAGCACACAGAGATACTGCATATGCTAAGCAACTGTGTGTCCTTGTTATGCAACACTAAAGGATACTTGTAGTGTTATACACTTTAACATAAGTAGTAAAATTTTAAGTGCATACCTGTATATTGCTTGTCTACAGAACTGCAGTATGCCAAATGCCAGAATGTTATGGAATTTGCTGGGTAGCTGACGAAAAAAATCTGGTGATATAGCATGGAGTTTCACATCACTAGCAAAGCCATAAGCTGTTATCTGAAAAATATTATAGAGAGTGTAGTGTGTGTTTATGAGGAACACATGAAGCTTACACCCCTGCAAGGAGTGGACGAGATAGGACAGTAGAAGAGGGGTAAGTGTAAAGAGGAGTGGTATACATGGAAGAAGGGAAAGGTGGGATTGTGGGATGGTCTGAGGGGCATAACATGTTTTCTTGAGGGGCATAGGCCTTATTGTTTATTTATTTATTGTTTTTGAATTGAATAAGGATTAATACGTTGTTGGTATATAGTAGAGGATGATTGGCTTGGGAAGAGACACAAAACATGCAAGACACCACATAACACATGCACAGGCTAATGCAATACAAAGGGGCAGAGAATAACATACATGACATAAAATAAATAGGCAGAACAAAGGAAGGGACATGCAATAGGACTGATAAGGGCAAACAAGGGAAGGGTGCAATTTACATAGCAATCCATACCAACAATATGTGTGTATGTAAGTGCACCTCACTGGAAGAGCAGGACAAACTGATGTCATGGCATGTGATGCACTACTATTCAGGAAAAGATACCACAACAGCATACCACAGATATGTGCAGCTGCAAACAAGCCACATGTTAGCAGCTATGGATATGTGCACTAATGTCATATACTATGCCTGCCCATGACCCAGACGCATATAGGATCATAGGACCAGCAGTCAAGATGGAACTTTGAACCCTGGAGATATGAAGCAGATATGTTGTCACTAAGCCAAAATGCTACTAAGATACTGGGCTATGTGGATAATGACATGAATAAGTAGCACATATCAGTATGCTGTCAAGGTAGCAGCACAGCACACCTGGTACATCAGAGGGTAACCACACCATAAACACCGAATAGTGCAATAAATGCTATATAATGCTAGAATATCATGTGCAATGTATGCACATTAAACAGGCTTGCCACACATATACCATATGTATACATTTCCACCATTCCTGATATGCTGCAGTTGATATGAATTGTATGACATGCATAATGTTATCTCTGACACTAATAGACACTACACATAATGTAGTGTAGGCACACTATGCCTACCTCGTGGCAGCTCTGCTGCAATAATCTAATGTGTTACTAATAAAACCAAACATACATGGCTATAAGCATACATGACAAATAAGATCATGTGTCTTACATGCATTACACAGACATGGTACTGTACAGCATTATCACAGTATTATTAATTTTGCTGCATGAAACTAATAGCTAACCCTGGAAATCTAAACTTCTGCTAGTGCAAGGTAGCACTGCAGTCACCATATGCAACTGTAACAAATATATGCAATCACACACACACATGTATGCATTCATGCTACTACATGCTGGACCATATGTGCAACCAATGATGCTACAGTTGGAATGTGACTTTCATTGTACAATACATCTATTCACAAATTCCACTGTGGTGCATGGGAAAAGGCCAGATGGAATGTATGTTAGTGGAAGTTTGGTGGCATGTACCATAAATATCCTTGTATAACTATGTGCCAAAACGCATCCTGAAACATGGATAAACTGCCAAATACAATCAGCTAATCATTTGCACCTCTGCTGCATGATAGTAGGAGTTTATATTGGATGGGGGTCTAACTAATCTTATGCACAACACAATAATAGTTAACAGTGGCAAATGTGTCATATGGTGGGATGCATCACAACTTATAAAAAAACAAGTAATCTACACATAAGTATAATCATACAAACTGCTCCATTTGCCATAACTGTAAGAATGTTGTGCAACATTTCTGCACATGTGTGGTTAGGGCAACAATAAAATGAATGGGCATAAATAGAAAATCCCATGATAAGGTAAGAAGGGGACATGTGCAATATCTATTACATTATGTAGACTCAAGTGTCCTTGATACTGCCATGTGAAATATTTGAATGTGACATCCATCAATTTGTTATGCCATGTCCAAAAAATGTTGTAATATTTGCAAGTGCAAGACAAAAAGTTTAGCAATGTATGTCATACCTAAACAATATCACTGCAGGAAGTGGAACTTACCAGGAGTCCAATGACATGTGTCATATGTGCAATTAAGATGAATAATTGTACAAGTGCAAAAGTGGACAACAGTGCCACAAACAGACACACAGACACATGTATATATGGTGAATGCTAAACTGTGTGTTACATCTTAGTAGCTACTGTGTTTCTGTAGCTTACCACTGCTGTTATTCCTGAGTTTTAGTGGAGAATGCTAAATTATGTTTAGCATCTTAGTAGTTACTTGTGTTTATGTAGAATTCCACTGTTGTTATTCCTGATGTTTAGTGGCAAATGCTTAATTGTGTGTAGCGTCCTAGTAGCTTCTGTGTTTCTGAGGCATACCACTGTTGTTATTCCTGACTTTTAGTGGAGAATGCTAAATTGTGTGTAGCTTCTTAATAGCCTTTGTGTTTCTGAGGCATAACACTGTTGTTATTCCTGACTTTTAGTGGAGAATGCTAAATTGTGAATAGTGTCTTCTACTGTGTTTCTGTAGCTTACCACTGTCATTATTCCTGACATTTAGTGGAGAATGCTAGATTTTGTATAGTGTCTTAGTAGCTAATGTGTTTCTGTAGCAAACCACTGTTTTTTTCCTGACTTTAGTGGAGAATGCTAAATTGTCTGTAGTGTCTTAGTAATTACTTGTGTTTCTGAGGCATACCACTGTTGTTATTCCTGACTTTTAGTGGAGAATGCTAAATTGTGAGTAGTGTCTTAGTAGTTACTTGTGCTTCTGTAGTATACCACTGTTGCTGTTCCTGACTTTTAGGGGAGAATGCTAAATTGTGTGTAGCATCTTAATAGCTTACGTGTTTCTGAGGCATACCACTGTTGTTATTCCTGACTTTTAGTGGAGAATGCTAAATTGTGTGTAGCATCTTAGTAGTTACTTGTGTTTCTGTAGCTTACCACTGTTGTTATTCCTGACGTTTAGTGAAGTATGCTAAATTGTGTGCAGCATCTTAGTAGCTTCTGTGTTTCTTTTGCATACCACTGTCATTACTCCTGACTTTTAGTGGAGAATGCCAAATTGTGTGTAGCATCTTAGTAGTTACTTGTTTCTGTAGCAAACCACTGTTTTTTCCTGACTTTTAGTGGAGAATGCTAAATTATCTGTAGTGTCTTAGTAGTTACTTGTGTTTCTGTAGCATACCACTGTTGTTATTCCTGACTGTTAGTGGAGAATGCCAAATTGTGTGTAGCATCTTAGTAGTTACTTGTGTTTCTGTAGCATACCACTGTTGTTATTCCTGACTGTTAGTGGAGAATGCCAAATTGTGTGTAGCATCTTAGTAGTTACTTGTGTTTCTGTAGCATACCACTGTTGTTATTCTTGACTGTTAGTGGAGAATGCCAAATTGTGTGTAGCATCTTAGTAGTTACTTGTGTTTCTGTAGCTTACCACTGTCATTATTCCTGACTTTTATTGGTGAATGTTAAATTGTGTGTAGCGTCTTAGTAGTTACTTATAGGTTCATAGATTCATAGGTTGGTACTAGGCTATTGGCCCTAGGGCCTATACAGGCCTAGCCATAACAATTCCCTGGCTACTTCTTCCCACAATATTTACTTTGCTGGACCCCTGTGTAGCAGGGTGACTGACGTGATCCCCAGGGAGAATTTCCTATCTCCCATCCATTCATCAAGGTTTCTTTTGAAGAGAGACAGATAGGACCTCTGCTTGACATGTATGTTCACTCCATTCCATAGTCTGGGGAGTCTGTGTGTCAGGAACCTATCCCTCCATCATGTTTTGTTCATTGTGATGACAAGGTTTAGGTCCCTGGAGCATGTGGCTCTGAGGACCTGGGATTTCTTTAAGTGTAGCATATCCAACAGCTCTGGGTTTGACATGGCCTTGTATGTTAAGCAGAGATCTCCTCTGAGTAGACCATATGTAACAGAGTATAGCTGGAGTTTTTTTAGATGGTCAGCATAGACCATCTGCTTTAGGTCTGTGATTCTTTTAGTGAGGTAGTTCTGCGGCCTTTCCAGTTGTTGCAAATGTCTTGATAGGTACATACCAAATGGAGCGTTGTATTCTATAATGCATCTAATGAGGGATGAGTACAGTGGGACAATGACCTCCTTTTTTCTGGATGAAAAGCCCTTAGTGATGAGGTGTGCCATATAGGATTTCCTGACTATAGTGGTAATGTGGTTATCACTGGTGAGGCCGCTGTCCACCTGTGTCCCTAAGAATCTTATCACACTTTTAGTGGAGAATGGTAAGTTATGTTTAGCAACTTAGTTGTTACTTGTGTTTTTGTAGCATACCACTGTTGTTATTCCTGACTTTTAGTGGAGAATGCTAAATTGTGTGTAGCATCTTAGTAGTTACTTGTGTTTCTGTAGTATACCACTGTTGTTATTCCTGACTTTTAGTGGAGAATGCTAAATTATGTTTAGCATCTTAGTAGTTACTTGTGCTTCTGTAGCATACCACTGTTGTTGTTCCTGACATTTAGTGGAGAATGCTAAATTGCGTGTAGCATCTTAATAGCCTCTGTGTTTCTGTGGCATACCGCTGTTGTTATTCCTGACTTTTAGTGGAGAATGCTAAAATGTGAGTAGTGTCTTAGTAACTACTGTGTTTCTGTAGCAAGCCACTGTTGTTATTCCTGACTTTTAGTGGAGAATGCTAAATTGTGTGTAGCGTCTTAATAGCTTCTGTGTTTCTGAGGCATACCACTGTTGTTATTCCTGACTTTTAGTGGATAATACTAAATTGTGAATAGTGTCTTAGTAGCTACTGTGTTTCTGTAGCATACCACTGTCATTATTCCTGACATTTAGTGGGGAATGCTAAATTGTGTCTAGCATCTTAGTAGTTACTTTTGTTTCTGTAGCACTCTATGGTTATTCCTGACTTTTAATGGAGAATGCTAGATTTCATACCCCACACACGATCTGTCATAGTAACTTGGCTTAAACCTCAAAACCAAGATAAAGACATTCTTCCTCCTGGTTATACAATATATGGCTAAGATCGCTTAAAGAAAAAAGGTGGAGGTGTTGCTTTAGTTTACTCTAACTACCTCACTCTCTCCCTTCCTAAAGAACCAATTCCCTCCTTTACACCTGCTGAAATACTAATAGAAAACCCCAAATCCAGTGACTTTACTACCATCACAGTAGTAGCCATATACTTTCCACCAGGGGACAACATCCCCTTAATGGAAAATATACTGTCATATCACTCTCTTAATTTCACTAAGGAAGCTGTCCTTCTTGGGGATGTACACATTAGTTGACATAACCTTAATAATTCAAACCCTCCACAACACATAAACCTCCATGGATTTACACAACTGTCTCCAAACCTACCCATTAAAAATAACTCTCATTCTTCAAGCTCCTTGATAGATTGGATACTTGTTTCTAACCCCAGCAAATTTATTTTATTTATTTATTTTTTTTAATTTTTTTTTTATTTATACAAATAAAAAAAAATACCATACAAAACAAATACCATAACCCTGAAACTTTACCTGATGCCTTGAGTGACCACTCATCTATAAAAGTGCTATGATATATCACCCACCTCCCCAAACCACACTGGCTTATCACCTGCCGCAAACTTTCAACCTTTAACCCAGACACTTTTAAAACCCTCCTCTCTAGAATTAACTGGAATTGCCTTACTCAGCTCCCACTCAATGAAGCAGTAAATGCCCTCAACTCAACTTTTTAAAATATTTTAAATTCTCTAGCCCCACAAGAAAAGTTTGATTAAAGGCAAACATTTCACCCTGACTAACTAAAACCACTCATACCCTTATGAAATCCAGAGATAGGGCATGGAAAACATGGGTACAAACCAAACTTCCAGCTGACTTCCAAAAGTATAAAGAACTTAGAAATCAAACAAAAAACTTATCAACAAAGACAAAAAAGACTTTTATTATAATCCCCCCAAAACATTAAAATCTGATCCAAAAAATTCTGAAAAAAAAAAACACACAGGATACAGAGCTCAGCAAAACTGCAGATTCTTTAATTAACGCATCTGGTACCTTGGCTCAAGTGCCTTCAAGGAATGTTAAGTTGAATAGCAGCAGTCCTTTTATACACAAATAACTCATTGAGAACATTAATTAAGCAATTATCAATGCACTTATCTGCCCATTTACCCACATAAACCCAATGAAAAAACACACTGCCTTTAAAGAGGCATGCATTCAATGTGAAGAAACCACCAGTATATAAAAAGTTTTATACATGTAAAAACAATATATCCCAAACTTAGCACCATTACTTATAACAATTTAGAATGCAAAATAACTCTTTATATAAATATCTGTCAATGATAAAAAGGACCAAATACATCGTTTATAAATTATTTATAAATTAATTTCCAAATTCATCCCTCTAGGATGCAAGGTTCTAAAATTCACAATGAACCTTGTTTTCAATTGCAAAAGCTTCTGAGAAAAAACCTTTCCAATACATCCATCATAAGTTGGTCTAGCCAAAACCTCAAAAAACAAACTATCATGGGTGCCCTCATGTGCTGAACAAAAATGTTGGGCTACTGGGCTGTCCATCTTTTTGATCCGGATGTCACCCAGATATTCCAAGATTCTCAACTTTACCTTCCTTCTAGTTTGTCCCACATACCACATAACTGGTGAACACCCGCAACCTAAAATGTACACTACCCCAAGGGAATTACAATCAAAATGAAATCTAGCCTTAAAATTATTTCTATTAATAATAGACCCATGTAAATTTCTCATTTTACTACACACCCTACATCTGCCACATGGGAAAGACCCCAATTCAGCAATTTCATTCCCACTTGTTCTAAGATTTAATAATTCCTTGAGGTTCAAAAACCTACTGAAAGAAAAAGTGATCCTACAGGGGAAAAGCTTGTCCAGACTTTCATCCTCACCAACCACAGGCCACAAGTTATTAACTAATCTCCTTAGGGTGTCAGAAAAAGGGGAACATTTGTTAACAAAATACATAACATCCTGTTGCTCTTTATTACTAAATACATGTTCTTCTCCTTTATCAATTATCCCCTTCATAACATCTCTTCCTTCCCGCAAACTATTCATTCCTAACACCCACCTTTCAGCTTCAAAAACTACCTCCTGTGAATAACCTCTGCTGAGAAACCTATGTCTAACATTGTCAGATTCCCTAATCAATTCATTCTTATCAGAATTATTAGTGAAAATGGTCTAAATTCCCCATATGGAAGAGACCTTAATAAATGCAATGGGTGAGAGCTGGTAGCATACAAAAACTTGTTTACAACTGTCTCCTTGTAATAAGGCCTAAATTGAACAGCATTCTTACAGTCCACGTACAATTCCACATCCAAATACTGTATTTTATGCCTTTCTATCCTATATGTAAACTCCAAACCAAAACTGTCTCTACATAAATCATCCATAAAAGCACTAAAATCTGAAGTAACACCTCTACAAATGAAAATTAAATCTTCAATATATCGCTTGTACAACACAACATTTCTCAGAAAAAAATCATTTAAATACAAAAATGAATTCTCAAAATGTGGCATGTACAAAATTGCATAAGAAGGAGCAAAGGCGGTGCCCATGGCAGTGCCTTCCATTTGCAAAAAAAATTTTTTTCAAAAACAAAAATATTGTGTGTTAAACAAAATTCCAAAAGTAGAATTATGAATGAAGTACGCGGACCCTCACCCAACAGTTTTGAAACAGCCTCCAACCCTTGCTTGATTCTAATGTTAGTATACAATGATTTTATATCTACACATGCCCAATAGAAATCATTCTACCATTCCACATTTTTGACATAATCCAAAAGGTCCTTAGTGTTCTTAATATGCGATGACACCCTCCTCAGGTGTATTTTCAACTGAGAATCTAAAAGAATTCCAACATTTTGTAAAAATGCCCCCACCCCTGAAACTATTGGTCTTCCTGGGGGTTTGTCCAAGCACTCATGGACGTTTGGGATGATAGCATTCCTAGGCTCCTTAAGATATAATTTTTTCACATCTGAAGCTGAAAAACATCCTAAACATTCACCTTTTTCAAATAAATCCAATAATGTTGAATTAAATTCTACCAACGGATTATGCTCCAGCTGCCGATACACCTTGTCATCTGATAACAAATCCCAAGCCATCCTACTGTAATCTATCCTGGACATAATTACCACATTTTCTCCCCTGACAGCCTGCATGAAGGCATATTGTGTATTTAAAACATGTAACTTTTTGAGTGCTAATTGTTCACTCTTATTCAATTAAACTGTTTAAGACCTTTCACAAATTTGTTAAACTCTACTTCCACCTGCTTATATAACATTGTTTCAAACATGGTGATGACCGGAGACATCCTGGACAGTTCAAATGTACTTACATATGGTACTTTTGGCAGACCCAACTTCCCATACTCTGTAACAAATTCAAACTCCTCAACAGAAACATTTGCAATATGTTCATCCCCTTCCACATCACAAAAAAAGGGTTGTCATGGATAGAAACATTCAACAATGAATCATCATGATCCTCCACACTTGGCAATGTGTTAGCACTTTTATCCGAGAAAAATACTCTCAAATGTAATTTTCTACAAAATCTTTTAACCTCCCCTAACACACCCGCTAAAGTGGGAAAAAACATAGGGATGAATTTGGCACCTTAAAGTAAAACACTTTCAGCCTCTTTACTTATCACTAAATCAGACAAATTAATAATTCTTAAATCGTTACATACTTCATTAAAAACAATATTATCAGAGCAACATCTTTGTTACTGAAAGGCAAACCATTTGACTGTAAATTCTGGAATGCTATAAACCAAATACTACATCCAGGTAACCCATCTTCACCAAACCCATGTCCTGACAAGTCACCTGAAGAAACTGCCAGCACCTTCAACACCTACTTTATCGAATCCATTTCCAAACTATTTAACCTCAACCTCTCAAACAACAACACTTCAAACCTCCCTATACACCCCTCAACCACTAACTCAGTAAACTCCTTCTCTCTCAAACCTGTCTCCACTGACTATATCAGAACTCTACTCTCAAAGCTCAAACCATGCTCTGTATCAGCAGACAATATTCCTTCTTACTTTTTCCAGATCGCTGCACACTCCCTTGCTATGCCTGTATCTATACTAATCAATCACTCCGTCTCTGAGTCTAAAATTCCTTCTATCTGGAAACAGTTTTACACTCTTCCTATTCATAAAAGGTAACTCCACAGAAATATCTAATTTCAGACCTATTGCTATCCTCTCTCCTCTCGCCAAAATCCTTGAGAAATGTATACACAAACAAGTTATGCATTATCTCTTACAAGAAAAACTTCTCACTCCAATGCAGCATGGCTTCCGTCCCAAGCATAGTACAACCACAGCTCTACTATAATTTCTCAACACCTTAGCCCTTGATAAAGATGATCACAAATTCATATCCTGTCTATTCCTTGACCTTTGTAAGGCTTTTGACACTGTCTCACACACTCTGCTACTTAGTAAACTTGTAGACCTAAACTTCACCCCGATGCAGTTGCATGGTTCTCTAGTTATTTCTCTGATAGGCTGCAGTCAGTATGAAGGGACTCAGCACTATCTACCCCTTTCTCAGTAAGAACTGGTTCCCCAAGGTTCCATTCTTGGACCTCTACTCTTTAATATCTTCACTAACTCACTCCACTCCTCTTGTCCTCAGTCTAACATTGTCCAATACGCAAATGACTCTACAGTCATAATTATTGCAAATTCCCCCTTAGAACTCCTAAGAAATACCCAGACATCTTTCAACTCAGTAGAGACATGGCTCACTAATAATTAGCTCATCCAAAAACCTTAAATTACTACTCTTTCTACCTAAATCTGCAAACCACATTAAACTTTCCTTCTCCATATGGTCCCTAACAATACTCCTATAGAAGTCGAAACTAGCACAAAACTCCTTGACATTACAACTGACGACCAATAAAATTTTGATCTTCACATTAACAAGAGTATAAAAAAAAAACATCAAAAGCTAGGATTACTGTACAGGAACCACAAATTCCTAACTACTGAAGCTAGGAATTCTCTTAACCATGCCTACCTTCTACCATGCTTAACCTACTGTTCCCAAATACTCACAAATTTGAACTCCTCCCTACTGACCAAATTAGAATCAGCCTACCACAAAATAGCTAGATTTGGAGCTCAACAAATATACAAATCTCACCACTGTCTCTCCTTAAAATACCTGAACTGGCCTGAACTACCTCACCTGTTCCTACAATCTCAACTCCAAATCATACACTCCATCCTATATCAGCCTGATTTCTGCCCAAGTCTATCTTCTCTCATCTCTCACTACTCCCCTACAAAAAACTCAACCCAAGACATACTAAAAATACATAAACCCAAATCCAACACAGGGTGCAACCTATAAAGCTAACATCCATCTGTTGCATGGAACAAACTCCCACTAGAAATACGGACCCTGACTCACCTCAAACAATTTAAGCTAGCAACCAAAGACCACTTTAAAAAACACTGGTCCTGCCATTGTACTCACCCTTCCTGATTATTACCTACCTTTATAGTACAGTCAAACTAACTGATTAAAACTTAACATTAACTACTTCATCCTATGCTTCCTATGCAACCTCCAAAGCATATTCTATACTTTGCTCCATAAAATTCTTATGTAACCTTTTTTTCTGCTACTCTGCATACAAAACCTTATATTTACTCAACTCTCTTTTTAAACCAAAACATACAACTTATTCTACTTTAACATTCTCCCTTTGTTTATAGTACTGTTTTATCTGTCAACAATATACATGTGTGTAGATTATGTATTTTAACTACCAAAATTCTTTATTGCTATTTTTATTGCATTGCATATCTTTGGAGATTTTCTCCCTGGGCCTCAGCTGAAAAAGGGCAATAGCTCAGGCGGACACTCCCAGTCAACAAATGTAAAATAAATAAATAAATAATAAAAGGAGTTGCAGGCATGCACACAAACATAGTGGGTACAGGACAGATGGACTCAAATAGTCGACCTGTCATTCTGGTACACAAACATCTAAGTATCAAATTAATAAAATGTTCCCCTGATGTGCATGTGATCCAACATACTGATTTTATTCAAGAAATGGTGGATATGTATGTGTGCATTTTTAGTATGCGTGTACACAATATTATGATTTTGCTTATGCTGACAGTACTGATGAAGCTTGTAGAAGTGAAAATGGTCTATCTCTCATTTCCAGCTGTGCAAGGGAATAAAACGTTGCTTTTATCACACTAATGTGCTGGTTTATTGTTTTATATATTTATTATTGTTTTTATATATTTATTATTGTTTTTTATATATTTATCTCTATCTATATGTACACATGCACACACACACATGCACACACACACAATCACACACACACACACACACACACACACACACACACACACACACACACACACACACACACACACACACACACACACACACACACACACACAGACACACACACGTGCTTAACTTTTTCTTGCCAGCAGTCTTCATTGATTCATACCTTGTCAAATGCCACTCATCAACTCAGGCATACATTGATCCACAATGGATCAAAACATAAATGTTTCTGCAGATCGGCAAGGCCGACTACACTCTGCATGCCCCCAACCTCTGGTAATTATATATACCAACTCTGTGATCACACATCAGTGGGGAAAGGGTATATTCCCTGATCCACACTGTACCACAATCTCTAAATTAAACAGTTAACACTTTTCAAACAGCTGATTATTGATCATCTGCACCAGCTTCACCCTGCCCATTAAGGTAAACTTTCATCGATGAAAGACTATTGTCCCACATATATTGATATGCATCTGTATGTATATATCTAGCTATATACATCTATATGCATAAAATTTATTCACGCCATTGTAATATTGTCTAGTTGATGCTATCGCATAATGGAGTAGGACTGAAACTATTACACAGAAATCACTGACAGCATGATGATATTATCCCCAATATACTGCATCTCTTCTGTGAGTAGTATATTGGGCTTACATGCATGCAAAATAAATTAAATCCACTCTTCTGTAATAATTTTAACAACTTAATAGTACATTCCCTACACATTTATCTCTGCAGTGTTGGCAATATCAAAAAATACAAACAGATAAGCAGGGACATGGTTATGACAAAGAATACAAACAGATAAGCAGGGACTCAAGCCTACTTATGCACAGTGAAAAGTGAGAGTCCTACGTAGTGGCACACATAGCATGGAACATACAAATGCTCTCTTTACAGGCAGTTTAACATGCATTCTAGACATATTAGTTTGTTTACACTTAGAGGTATCTATAAGCATATGTCATTAATACATATTTTCAGGAATTGGGATGCATCACAAACTATATATGAGGTATAATGGATACCAACTGTAGTTTGGGCAGATTGTTATATGTATACAGCAAATGCAATTTAAAATGTGCCTTTATTTATACATACAGGCGTCTGTTGCCTGGTCTCTGAATATCAGAGTATGTAAACATTGCAGACAAGGATCAATATACACTGTTTCCTTTCTCTGGTGTACTTAATATAGATGAGTTACAAAAGTGAATGGTCCCACTTTGTCACTTCAGTGGGTTATACAGATGTAAGTTTAAATATTTTTTACACTTACTGCATCTACATGACACTTTCTAAGTAGAGAAAAAAACTCATAATGAATCAGGCCTTGACTTAGATTGCTATGATGTTAATGTGGGGAAACTCTCCCTTTCTGTAGGATTCCAGTGCTGTTTGTCAGGCCTCCACAATTCAGTCCTGCAGCTGTTGTGTTGTCATCTGGTGGAGATAATTGCAGAGGTGCTCAGTCTGCACTACTGTTTTGATCCATCCCCAAAGGTCCTGGGCAAAGGTGTTCTAAATGTCAATCATAGTCTTCCTTCATGTGCAGTGTGCAATTGAAGAAGGTGCATGGTCTCTTGGTCTGTCCAGTTGGGTGCTTGGATGCACTGCAGATGTTGCTTAGATGACATGATGTATTAGTTGTTGGCACACTTAGGGGAATGCAATGTACCTGTATATTTTATTTTTATTTATTTGTTTTATTTTACATTTGTTTATTGGGAAAGTCCAACTGGACACAGGTCCTTTTTCAGTAGAGGCCCGGGGAGAAAAGCATCAGCTATAAATATAATATTAACATATGCTAGCATTCATAAAGTAACAGTTACAGACATTTCAACAATTTACCAAACATACATGATACTATGTTGATGGTAAATAATACAAAAGTAAAAGACATACATTTCCCATCATGGCAAAAAGTCTTATTATATCACACATTGCTACAGCTATAGTAGAAATAATTGAATGCATTAAAACATGTACAGATGTAGTTGCTACAAGAGTGCTTGACATGAAAAAGAGGGTTATAAACTTAAACAGATGAGGTTGCTACATCCTATTGTTAAATAAAGAGGGTAGAAGATTGCATGGGAATCAGGAAGGCCTAAGCAGGGGAGTAACAAGAACATAGCCAGGTGTCCACTAGGTGTGATTTGAGGAGCTTTTTGAATTGTGAGAGGGAGATACTAGATGTTATTGGGGTTGGCAGCTTATTCCAAATTTGAGAAATATAGTTAGAGAAAAAAGACTTCCCCCACTGAGTTGTTGGCTTTGGTAGTATCTAGAAGGTGTTGGTTACTGGAGCAAAGAGATCGGACTGAAGTGTACGGTTGAATGAGTTTTTGGAGAGAAGGGGTATATATGATATATGATGCATATATGTTAGATATACTGACCAACACAGATACAGTGGCAGCTACACTTTGTCTTCAGTAAATTCAAGAGTTGTATGCCGATAGTTTTAAGTTTACATCAAAACATGCCAATGAGATTCAAGAATATTCTATGTTAATGAACCTTATTAATTATCAAACTATCAATCAAAAGCCATACTCTTTTCCTTATCAAAAACCCTAAGAAGATATGTAAATTCCCAGCTGCTATAGTATCTCCTAGATAATGACCTTCTCTCTCCCACATAATACTGATTTCTTCCTTTGTATATCACCACTGCAGCTCTCCTCTCCACCCACAATACAATAAATCAACTTAAAGACTAAGGTAAACAAGTATCTTCTATATTCCTGGATATATCAGAAACATTTGATACAGTCTCCCATACTAAATTACTACCAACAATACTCTCCCTCGATTTCTCCAACTCTACCCTAAAATTTAAAAACTATCTCTTAGATACAACACAATGTGTCATAGGTAAACTTTCAACCTATCCATAACCACTGGAATCCTACAGGGCTCAATCCCAGGTCCTCTCCTCTTCAATATTTTTATAAACAACTTCCATGCTTTAGTGGGAAAAGGCATCCTGGTTCAGTATGCAGACAACACCACTTTAACCTGGTTAGCTCTAAGCATGCCATCACCACAAACTATTCCACAACAATTCTACTCCTTCAGTGAATGTTTTTTGAACCAATCTAATCTTCTCCTGAACTCAAACAAAAATTCTACTTTTTTTACCAAAACCATGTTCTGATCACAAAAATACCTTTATTACACCCTGAGATTATCACACATACTAAACAAATAAATAAGTAAATTTACTCTCTAGTCCTGAACAGCTGACTGTCAAGGCTTTCTGAGCATGCTACATGGGTACATCGATGCTGCTATATCTCAGATAAGATAGATTGGAGTCCCTACCTGTCATTCATCTTTACAACTACTTGAACATTCCTTTACAGACATTTTATTCCCTCTTCCTAGCATTTCATTTTCTGTATTTTCCCTATCTCTCTGTTATCCAGATCCTGCATCTACTGCTCCATAAGCGCTACCTTCATCTTACTCCTTCATATCTTGCATGTCATTATCTTACCTTTCCAAAAGTTTCACCTTGCCCCATAATTATAGCACTGTGAAAAGGATCGGATCAAATCCGAGAAAAACGGACCTTAACTTAATGCATCATAAAATGTAACTATATTGTAACCAATAACCATTTTCCAGCATTATATGCATCTATATAAGGGGGGTGATAATATTAAGGACCCTATGCTTAAACAGTGAGTGTGCGATAACTGTATAAAGAAGGGTGAAATATAGCCGATCCTAAGGGAACATATAGCTATCTGATTCTCACTGAGAGTGCTAGGCACACAATAACCGAAAACGCCTACCTTTGTATGCATTTGTGCTAGCATTTCCTGATTGTAACCAGCTCTAAATGTTACTTCATTGCTGTTTATAGGTACAGTTTACTGAAATTGCACCTAGCCCATGTCGTACTGCCCTTTACAGGATGTAGGTTGTTTGTTTTCCCTTGATTGCTTTACTGTATCTTACCTTGCCCGAAAGCATTTGTGGACCTAGTTCTTTGAGATATTGTGGAATTTACTACAGTGTGCCAAGGATTACCTAAACTGCTTAATAAGGTGCATTTAATTAGTATGGTTGTTTGAATGTCTGATGAAAACACTACTGAATACTTGTGGTTAACTGTTCTACAACAATGTTTGCTTGAAAGTATGCTGAACATGCTATTCTGAATACTAGTGTCAAACTATTCTATTGCAGAGTATATGCGATTATGTATCAATATGTTTCTGTTACTGTTTAACTAAGTGCAATTTCTCTTTCTGTATTTTCCCCTCTTCTCCAGCTTTCTAACCCTGGCCTGCTCCCTGACTACACCTGACTCAGAGGCCTACACCTAACCTTTCAACAGAATAAGCCATAATTCATTCACCCCCTTATGGGAAAAGGACTAAGCTCTTCATAGAAGAACTTATCAAAGTATGTATAATTGCTGCTAAACCTTGTATCATTAAAGTTGCATTATTCCTGCTAAGTGTTCGGTACTCTCCCTTGCTAGGAAACCCAGCAGCTAAACACTAATTTCACCCTGTATTCTCCAATATCAGCCCACCTCAAGACCACCTTGACCCAGCAGCTAAACACTAATTTCACCCTGTATTCTCCAATATCAGCCCACCTCAAGACCACCTTTCATCACTCTTCCCCTTAACATAATCTAGCCTAGGGATCTTGCCCGGTGAATTCTCAGGTGTACTTCACCTTTGTCCACTAGGTGGCACCCTCTCCATACTCTTCCCAAGTTTCTATATCTTTTAATTTACTCCCTAGTATTCCACACAGGTTTTAACTTCCCCTTTTCCTTTCTCCCTCTGCCTTCTGTAAACACCGCTGGTAACAAATCCCCTGACCCTTGCACTTACCTTCTCCACTCCATAGTTCACTGATAGGTTCTCGCTCTCTGCCTTCCTTGGGCTCACTCCGCACCCTACCCTACCCCCAAATCCCACCCACCCCCAGTACCTCTACATTTATATCTCAATAGTCCCACCCACTTCACTCCCGACCAATCACATACCATATCTTTGTCTACACCCACTTCCCTACCCCACCCATTCAAACATTACTCATCCTTCCAGAAAGCCCTACCTTACCAATTAGAACCATTCTTGCAAGTCTTCACCCACTACCAAACCCACCTACATTATTCATTAATCCATACCATCCTCCCATAATTAATCAAAGACATACCTAGTTACTGTACTTAAAACCCAACAGCATCTATAAGTTCACTGCAAACAACATAGCAAATCCTAACTGATCATCTACACCTTTCACATTTTCAAAAACTACCTTTACAAATGTTGCCAAAACTCTTACCCTCCTCTACTCTACTACTATTTCTTCTCAACATAGTCTACATTTACTACCTCACCCAGCCCACATATATTAACCACTCACAAGCCTTTCACATAACACTATACCTCAACTCACCTCATGCAAAAACACACACAACAATTTCTCCCCATCTTTACCCTATAAAAGCCATCTACTTTTTACCTATAAACTTATCAACACTCAAAACCCCCACACCCCTATAGCACCTAACAATTCTTTGAACTACATAATAACAAACAAACCAAACTCAAAATACGCCAATTATCTCACCAACCTAACCCTATACCTACTAACCACTCTACTATCAGGTGATATTCACCCAAATCCAGGCCCCTCCACCTCATCCACCATAGATAAATCTATACTATTCACCTCTCTAAACTCCCAAAGCATAGTAAACAAAGTGCCAAACCTTCATGCTTGGCTTACACATAATAAACCAGATATCCTAACTATCACAGAAACTTGGCTAAAACCCCACATAAAAGACCACTTAAATAATACCACTAAACTATTCAATCATCAGAAAAGACAGATCCCACAAAAGGAGGTGGAGTAGCTCTAATATACTCATCCTTCTTGACAGTCACCTTATAACAAAACCATACCTAATTTCAATAATGCAGAACTACTCCTATCACTACTCCAAATCAATAAAACAAACACATATGTATAGCTTCCCTCTACATCCCTCCTGGAGATAACATTACCACACTTGAGAATATCCTATTCTGGCTCTCCACTAACATCAATAATGAAATCATAATTTTGGGTGACACAAATATCAACTGGTCCTCCATCCAATCCTCCACAAACCCACTTAATATCAACCTCTATAACTTCTCACAACTTATTAACAACATAACTCCCTCAAAAACACTTCAAATGGTAGCATTCTAGACTGGATTTTAGTCTCCCACCCCCACTACTTCTCTGATAGCGGCACACTCCCAGACTGCCTTAGTGATCACCTACCCATCTTCACATATCGTCTCCCCACTTCTATACAGAAAACACATAACTACATTACCAACCGTAACCTCAAAAACTTTAACCCAACAACTTTCTCTGACTCCCTAAAAGTAACTGACTGGAACATTCTAAAAACGTTACCTCTACATAACGCTGTGGACCACTTCAACACAACCTTTTTAAACCTCCTAGACCACTACGCTCCTCTAAGAACTAAAAGAATTAAACTAAAAACCTCCCCATGGCTAACTAAAACCACACTCACAACCATGCGACAGAGAGACAAACTCTGGGCACTTTACCGGAAACATAAATCTCCACTAATTCATAATGAATTCAGGACACTTAGAAATCAAGTAAAAAAGCTTGTTATCACTGATAGACAAAACTACTTCTTCACCCTCCAAAATACTAATAAAACAAATCCTCAGAAATTCTGGAAAGGAATCTCTAGCCTAATCAATCCTGGCAGGACAGTCAACCCCAGTCCAGATCCAAACGCCACTGACATGGACTTGGCTACTCAATTCAACTCTTTTTCATTGACTCTATTTCTAAACTAACCTCCTCTTTCTCTAACACTGCCACATCCTCAACTTCTCCCCATCCTCCTCTACTAACACTATTTTCTCCACTCCCTATAGCACACCCACTTCCTTTACTATTCCACCACCCTCCAACTCCCCACCTTTCTCACTAAAACCTATCCCCACATCAACCATCAAAAACTTCTCCAGAAACTAATGCCATGCTCCAATGCCCCAGACAACATTCCTTCATACTTTCTTAGCATATCTGCAGAAGCCATTGCCTACCCTATCAGTATTCTAATTAACCGCTCTATCCAAGAAAGCATAGTACCACAAATTTGGAAAAGCCTTCATCATACCTTTGCATAAAGGTGGCAATAATAACAGTACTTCAAACTTCCGTCCCATAGCTATCCTGTCTCCCATCTCTAAACTCCTAGAAAAGAGTATCCATATACAGCTCCTACCTTACCTCTTAGACAATCACCTAATGACTCCAACCCAACATGGTTTTAGACCCGGTCATAGCACCATGACAGCCCTCCTTTCCTTTTCAGAAACCATTAATAAAGCACGGGACTCTGGCAACATTGTTTCTACCCTGCTACTGGATCTCTAAGGCCTTTGACACTATTTCTCACAAACTACTTCTAACTAAACTCTCCCAACTTAACTTATCACCTTCCTCACTGAATTGGTTCTTTAGTTATTTATCTAATAGATTTCAAGCAGTCAAATGGAAAACAGCCACCTCCTCATTCCTTAATACCCTACAGGAGTCCCCAAGATTACATATTAGGTCCTCTTCTGTTTAATATATTCATAAATGACTTCCACAATTCCATCCCATTTTCCAATATTATTCAATACGCAGATGATTCAACTATTATCTGCTCAGCCACAACCCTCCCAGTACTCCAAAACTTACACAAGACGCATTCTCAATCACTGAACAATGGATGAAAGCAAACCACCTATCTCTCAATGCCTCTAAAACCAAATTAATGATATTTACCCTTCTAAACGCAACACTCTCAACACAAACTCCTTCTATATTACCAGCAACAACAACTCATCCTTGGAAATGGTGTCAGAGACCAAGTTACTTGGGGTACAAATTGACAATCAACTCAAATTCAACTCCCACATACAACTTAATATCAAAAACTCATCAAAAACTAGGCATGCTCTACCGACAAAATCGCTACCTTACACCCTCAACTAAAATCACTCTCTGTTCTACATTCCTTATCCCCTCTCTTCTATATGGTGCCCCTCTCCTAACTAACCTTCTATCTTCCCTCAAAACACAACTTTCATCATGCTACAACAAAATAGCCAAATTCGCACACAGTCACAAAGCATCTACCCACCACTGCTCTTCTCTCTACAAACTCAACTGGCTTGAACTAACCAATCAACTCATCTATACTCAACTTTCTCTAGCTCATAAGCTCATTTTCAAACCCTCCCTTTGTCCATCCCTTTCCTCTGCCTTTAAAATGCATCTTCCCAACAGAGCTCTCAGAACTAATAACCAAAACCTAATTGAGTTATACAAACCAACTCGTCCCCCAGGTAAAAACCTCCTATCCTATGGTCTAGCACGTCTCTGGAACTCTCTACCTCCATCCATTTCCAACCACTATTCATTCAAAAAATCTCTTCACTCTCATCTACTAACCCAATGGGAATGCTCTTGCTCCCATCCATCTTAATACTATACTGCCTTACCTCCTCTCCCTCTTTTCCAACAACATGCTTGCTTCTACCTCATAAGTAAGGACTTTTCAGTATTTTTTCAGAAATGTTTTCCTTTTTCTAGTCTATATCATCTGTAACTGTCTGTAACTATCTTCTGAATGGTATTCTCTAACTGCATAATCTTGTAAATAATGTAATGTATACTTATGTATTTTCTGTAATGTTCACCACCAGTTTGATGCTCAAATTGCATAACTTGTAAATTTTGTCTCACACTCACACTGCATAATTTGTTAATATTGTTTGATGCTCAAACTGCATAATATTGTAAACATTGTAACACATATTGTAACCCTTCTTTCTGGAGCTTTTCTCCCCAGGACTCCATTGAAAATGGGTTCATATTGGCCCAATGGACTATCCTGGTAAAACAACTACAAATAAATAAATAAATAAATAAATAAATAAATAAATAACATAAAATACAAATTTTCTAAATATTCCTACTGTAGATACCCTCCCTTACCTGCAAATAAGTTTTAATAGGTCATAATTATATTGATCTGCTTGTAATAGTTAGAACATATACAAAATAAGGCCCCCATTTCACCCCCATCCTGTGCTTAATAGGCTCATCTATTATGACTCATGGAACTAAACAGTTTATATTATAACAATGCCATGTGAAATACAAAGCATTCTTAGTAAAACACTTTATTTTTAACATGATTTATATTATACACACAAATGGCTTATGTGAGAGTTAAAGAAGCCAAACCTCCTTCCAAGGCTAAAAGTATAGTTCAACAAAACTTAAAAAAAAAAACAAAAAACAAAAAACACTTTTATTATAAATGCAGACATATGAACCTATTTAATGGTTGAACATTTTCATTTAGACTAAATTTAACACAAACTTTGTCAGAGCAGCCACTTCAGATCAAAAGCTCAAAAATAGCCTAAGTAAAATGTGTCACTAAGTGCAAATCACATGACATAAAAAATAAATCTGAACAATGAATACATATTTAAAATCGGTTCTATATCACATAGTCGAAGTCTTATAACTTTGAACACGTAATGTTCGAACCATTATGTTCAAAGTTACAAATCTTCGACTATGGATAAAAAAAAAAACGGAAAACAAAATAAACTGTTTTAAGCAGAGGGGCAAGCCTTCCTGCACCACCCACATGGGGGCTGTACCCCCCACACCCCCTGCTACTTAAATATACCAACTCCGAGATCGCATCCCACTGAACAAAATAGAAACCTTCGCTTATGGAGATTTCCATTCAAATGCTCAAACTTTTACAAATTCGAACTTATGGTCTCAACCATATGAGGTTCGAACTTGTAAAAGTTTGACTATGTGATAGGAACCCCTTTAAAATCAATGGTACCAAAATTACTTTTTGGTTGGCAATGTCCTAAGATACCATTTAATATTGACATCATAATTTAAACCTGGTTTATAAAAACCATTTAGCTGTAATTGCCATCTACATTCATTGACCGCTATTATGACAGTATAATCCCCATCCCTGATATTCATAGGCATTATATCTAGCACACTAAATAAAATGTAAAAAGTTAGTACACTGTGTACTCTGTTTGACCAAAGTGTTATTTATATCCTTATGTTTAATGGAATTAATATTCTCTTGTATACATTCTAATAACTTCCTGGTTATCTTGCCAACACAAAAACTGGGAGAACTTAAACAAAGAGCTACACTAACCCATTTCTCTGCCAATTAGAATACTGTTTGATCTTGATGTCCAAATCAACATGTGGAAAATAAATGTCACATCCAGTGTTGATGTACTTAGACCAGTAACAATGTGTACATGGATATTTAACGGTTTTGGAATATTAATCTCCAAAGGTTTACTATTACCAAGTTCAATTAAATCTTTTAAGATTATGTAGCCTTCTATAGACAAACACTTGCTTTGGCCCCACTGCTTTAGTTAGTTGTTCATTACCTAAAAGGAGTTTCCAATTTTATTTAATAATCCTTTTAATGCTATTGCAATCTAAACTACTAGAAACTACAAAACTGACTATGCCTCCACCCATGTGTAAATCAACATGGATTTCTGTATTTAGTTCTATATTATGTTATCGAAAAGGCAAGACAGCAAATGACTTTTCATCGACCCTTAAACATCAAACTGCCAGTTATGCAAATGGCCAGTTCAGTGATTTCTTTTTTTTAGGGAAAAAAATCACGTGGCCATCATCGTGAATTTGCCCGTTTCCCCATTGTAGTGCAATCTCGGAGTTGGCATATTTAATATTTAGTTGGGGGGGTGGGGGTGAAGACCTCCATTTAGAAATGTTTGTTGTGATGTCTTGTTTCTTGGTGTCCAAGCGATTTTTTTTCCTTAGGAAAAAAAAAAATCACTGAATTGGCCCTTCACTTAAGTGGCAGTTTGCTGTTTAGGGGTCAATGAAAAGGTGTTCGCTGTCTTGCCTTTTTGATAACATAATATAGACTCATTGTAACCGCATTATAAAATAGGTTAAAACCGGACAGCTCTTGACAACCTCACCTGTTATTTTTGATACTGTGCCTAATGAAAAGCCTTTGTCAACAAACAATTCAGTGACACACCTGTTCAATAAAATCACTATCAATAGAAATGGTCTAGAGGCTCTTACAGACTGTTCTAATGTTTAACAAATTTTGAATGTGAACTTTCTGAATACAAATAACTCTTCACAAAAATTGGTTTATAAAACAACGTATTGCTTTTACTATTGATGTCAAAACGTCTTTGAACATCTAGATAATTGACTTCTAAACCTATATTTATCATTTAAAAATGCAAAAAAAAAAAAAAAAAAAATTGTATATTTCAAATACTACAAGAAAACTTCTTTTAAATTAGCACAGAGTTAAACAACCAATGCTTGTATAAATAGTTAAATTCCAAGTAGTCATGACCATATTGGTGAACCCTTGTGCTGTTATACCACCCATGGCTACTCTTTAATTTGCTGATACACTTTGTTGTTAAATAAAAAACAATTATTTTAAGTAATAGCTCAATCAACAAGCATGTAGTATTAATCTTCATGTTAGTAAAATTAGTAAATCTTCTCAAGAGTTCTCTAATGTTTTCTATTCCTTTGTCCCAAGAAACTGCAGACATGGTGACTTCAATGGTGACTTCATCACCAGTAACTAAATAATCCCATAAAAATAGTAAAAAAAATCCAGGAGTTCTTCATGTATAAAGAAACAGTCTGCAAAGCAGAATTTAAGGTATGCTTCAGATAAATGGAAATAAACTTAGGCTAAGATTTTAATAAGGTACCCAACGTGTACACCTCTGTGTACATATCACAGTACCTTTTCATGATTCAACAACTACTTTAACATGCTGCACAGTATTTTATCGCAAAGATGAGCACCACTCCGTAGGGTTGGTATCACAGTTGTGCTGAATACTAATGAGGCATTCTGGGACAGAGGCATATGCTAATTAGTCATTTGATTTCTCTCTCTGGAACCACTTACAGAAAGGCATCTACATATCCAGCAACTCAAGAAATCACTTAGCCATGTAGATCAGCACTGCTCTCCCCATCATGTCAGGGTATGGAACATGGCCAAAAGCCTGTGTTCTCTTATATACTATGACTGTGGCAATTGGATCTGGAGATGGGGGGATGCACTTGACCACCACAGATTATGCTAAAAGTGCTGTAGTGGCACAAACAGCAGTACGGGGATCGGGTGGGTGGGGTAGGAGGATACACTAGACTACTGGAGATTACTCAAAGTGTTGAATGGCACCTATATCATAACAGGAATGGGGGGTAGAAGGAACCACTAGATCACCAAAGATGCACTGACATCACAGCAGGGAACTGAGGGTGAGAAGGGTACACCAAACCACCAGGGATACCATATACTGAGCTGCCATATTGGTACCAATATCACAACATGGATTGGCAGGGTGGGGAGGGATACACTTGACTATCAGGGCATAGTAGATAAGTGCTATAATGGCACTTTAATTATTGTGGGGGTTAATCACAAGAGGGTAGCTACATTAGGAGCAGGTACCAGGACTTTGGTGTGTGTGTGTGTGTGTGTGTGTGTGTGTGTGTGTGTGTGTGTGTGTGTGTGTGTGTGTGTGTGTGTGTGTGTGTGTGTGTGTGTGTGTGTGTGTGTGTGTGCATGCATGTGTGTGCGCGTGTGCTCATGTGTGTGTGTGTGTTTGTGTGTGTGTGTGTGCGCGGATGTGTGCGTGCGTGTGCGTGCGTGTGTAAAGTGAAGGGATGACACCATGACATGCAGATCAACATTAATCTGCACATTGTGGTAGTAAATGTGATTTAGAGACATGAAAAGTATCTGACAATGAGGTCTTACCTTGAAGAGGCTAATATGTCTCTGAATCACAAAATGGCACCTTCTGGAACCAGGGCCCTTTTTAGCACAATCTGTACAGCCTGTCCTCAGCCCTTTAATGAATCCACAGGTCAGTCCTTGAAAATAAATTAAATGAAGCAAAACATAATCGACAATGGGACAAAACAATGGTTTAATTGTAGTCTTATCAATCTTTGGGAATCCAAATAATTTGAGAGTGTTAGTAGTTAAATATCATAAAGTTCTTAGTCTATGAAATCTTGTTGCAATAACTCCAATAAAGAATAATCAGCTGACTTATAACCACTACATACCAATGGTAAATTACTGTTCGTGTAGTAAGAAAAGCCATTTAGCATATTTTGAATGTTATTAATGTAGTCAGCATATAATGCATAAGAATAATCCCATTATCCTTCTCCACCTTCATGACTCAGATGTCTTTACAATTAAGCAACATGGATAAAGATTTCTTTTCAGCAATAGTCATAATATAGAATTTATTTGCACTTACCAGACAATAACTTCCTAATGTCCTCATCACAGAAACTAACAAATGCAATTAAAGCTGGTAGCAGGGCCAGGCTGGAAGTGATGCATTTTTTGTAAAAAAAAAAAAAAGCGAATCCTTACAGTCATGTCATACTATGCATATTCAAAATTCAGTTTCCTGGTTAAGACCCAAAGTTTTAGCAGAGTGTCGACCAAACTGGATCTTCATGCTGGAATAAAAGATTCTGCTTTAAATAATAACTGCTGCTATTACATCTTCTTCTTACCACACATCTTCATCTTGTTCCTTCTTCTTCATCAAGCTTCCTAATACTCATCTGTCTTCCTCTATCAACACCTGGCTTCCTCCTTCAAACTACTTACCTCTTCCCAGCTGAAGAATATACAAAGAACAGAATAGGCACATAGTGAAGAACTATTAGTCCTGGGTCCGCTTCATAAAATCCCATGCATATTGGGCTCCTCTGTCATACCTAGTTTGCCCTGATGAGTCAGAACCTGTTGTGCATTTTATAAAATCAGCTGGCAATGCTTGAGGTGTTCTCCATTTCCCTAGTTTTGAGTATGCCTATGCCTCCTTCCCCCCCTTCTGTACTCCAGGCATATCTTGTCTCATCTCCTCCTCCAGCCACTTATTCCCTTCTTTGGTCACTTTGGCTAATCTGTAGAGATTGCCATTTGCTTCTGGGGTCTTTAAAGATGACCTCTGTCTATACTCTGCTTTTCTTCCTTTTCCTTACACTTCTTTTACAGGGCTACCTTGTAGTACTTTACTTGCACCTACTGAAGTACAAACACAGAGAAATAAGGTCTATTTCCCTCTCCTCTTTGTTCCATGAGACTTTGATTTCCTTTCCCCACCCTTAATTTGACTAGAGTGCCAGTATCTGCACCATTTGTTGATTCTGGTGCACCATTTGTTGTTGCAGCATTGCATACCTCCTCACTTGCCCTCCTCTATGTCCTACATCCAATGGAGCAACTCTCCTTCATCCACCTGGGTGATACTCCCATGATTCATTTTCCCTTCCTTGTATCAACAAAATTTGATAGCTTCTTCCATCATGTGACAGTATTAAGGTCTCTCTAACCATTTAATTCTTGGAATTGCAGGGTATACTAGCTTACCCACCATCTTTGCCTGATTTGACTGGTAGGAACACTGTATATTCTTCACTTTTTGTTGGTGTACCAAGGCTATGCAGAACTTCAATGGATTTTATGATTGGGGGCACATCATGGATTAGGGTTAAATTATTGTATTCCCCTTAAGCCAATGTTAAAGGATAGGAAGTTAAAATGATATGGTTTCTGACCTTTATAAAATATTTATGTCTTTTTAAGGGTTGTATTATTGTTAATCAGTCTTAACTAATGATAGTTTTGGAGGGCTTTTTGTGCTTTGTGAGTGGTGTATTGTTAACAGCATGGTATGTTTAAGTTTGTTTTTAATGCCTTTGTTATTCGTGTCTGATGAAGTAATGTGGATCATTACAAAAGTGCTTACACTTCATTAGATGTTTGGATTTCATTAATGTTCTTTGCCTTATGTTATTTTGGTTTTTCATTGCTTTTGCTGATTTAGGGAGTTGCTCTCAGTTCCTTGGGGGATTGTTACTTTCCCCTGAAAGATACTTTCAGTAGTCTGTCCAAGCTTGCACTAGCACATCAGTGAGAGGAAAATTAATCATTTCCTCCGCAAAAGATCCCTTCAGTAGTCTGTCCAAATAATCACAAGCACTCCAATGACACCAAAATTCAACATCTTCCTCAATGACCCCTTCAGTAGAATGTCCAAGTAAGTACAAGCATCAAAAGTAAACAGTTTTCCCCAGTGACCCCTTCAGTACTTTGTCCAAGTATGCAGAAGCACCAACATAAAAAATTTCACCCAACAATCCATTCAATAGTCTGTCCAAGTATGCACAAGCACCAAAATGAAACATTTCACTCATGACCCCTTCAGTATTCTGTCCAAATATTTACAAGCACCAAAATGAAACATTTTCCCCATGACCCCTTCATCAGTCCGTCCAAGTATGCACAAGCACCAAAATGAAACATTTCTCCCAACAACCATGTCAGTAGTCTGTGCAAGTACACAAAAGCACTGAAATAAAACATTTTCCCCAACAACCCCTTCAAAACTTTGTCCAAGTGAGCACAAACACCAACTTGAAAAATTTCCACCCAAAGACCCCTTCAGTAGTCTGTTCAAGTAAGGACAAGCACCAAAATAAAACATTGCACCCAACAACCCCTTCAGTATTCTGTCCAAGTGTGCACAAACACCAAAATGAAACATTTCCCCCAGCAACCAAAGATGCACAAATATCAAAATGAAACATTTCTCCCAACTACCACTTCAGTAGTCAGTTCAAGTATGCTCAAGCACCAAAATGAACTACTAAGTAACCCTACTTACTTCAGAGACTTATTGTTTTTCTCTTCCCTAGGCTCTCTCTCCTCACACACCAAATGCTCCTGCAGTGAGCTATTTCAATTGGGAAAACACTTCATCCCTAAAACTGTGTCATTCAGCTCTTATCTGATTCTATAGCTAGCTCTCCATCAGAAAACAGGCTGTAAAATGGAATCAGAACCTATCCCTCTTCCTCCCTATTTCCATTAGTGTACCACAAGGGCTAATTCTAGGCCCAGTACTTTTCTGTATTTTCACAAACAGCCTGCACAAAGGCAGCAAACCTGCCACCTTGGTGCAGCATGCTGACAACGGCATCATCATCTGCTCAGCCTCAACCCTTCCACTACTTCAACAAATGACTCAAGACTCCTTCACTGCCACATGATTATGGTAAAGGTTCATCAGCTAATCCTAAATGGCAAAACCTCCCACCAGAATTAATGCTTTTCATATCCAGATCTTTTTCAACAACCTATATACACTTTAGTATTACTTTAACATCACTGCTATAGAAATTGTCACAAATACCAAACTACTAGGAGTCATGATAGACAAGAAAGTAAAATGTGACTTGCATTTCACTCAAGCCATCAAGAAAATTCATCAAAAACTGGGCTTCCTCTACCTAAACAAACCATACCTCACAGACTTATCAAGAATAGCCTTAGCATAATCCTACTTTCTCCCCTCCCTTCTCTATGTATCACAGATATTAACCAACGTTCAGGCTACACTACTAAATACGTTAGAACTATGCTTTAACATAATAGCCAAATTTGCAGCTAATGCATCCTACCATATGCACCACTGCTTAGCATTAAAGAATCTCAACTGGGTAGAACTACCTAATCACCTTACACTCACTCAACTTCAAATTGCCCACAAAATAATACATAAACCACACACATGCCCTTCTGCACAAAACACTTTGAAGCACTAGACCTCACCACATTGCCTTCACTCGGGTAATCAGAGCCTATTAATAACTTCCAAATCCCATAATACAACTGGAGTCTTATTATACTTGTCTTGTGTCACCAG
This sequence comes from Protopterus annectens, assembly GCF_019279795.1. Classification (NCBI taxonomy): domain Eukaryota; kingdom Metazoa; phylum Chordata; order Ceratodontiformes; family Protopteridae; genus Protopterus; species Protopterus annectens. The sequence goes on from NC_056729.1 coordinate 976,864,727, forward strand.
ACAGTGGAACTCCATGCCTATTCCACTAAAACAGGACAGCTGTGCATCTAGCTTTAAGCACAAACTAAAACAGCACCTAGATCCCTCCTCACCATGTCCTTGTTCACACCCTGACTGACTCTATTTCTCTTTCACAGATCTCTAGACAATTACCAACCCTTAACTTTCCTGTTCTCCTACCTTGTCCTGTAAATGTAAATAAATCCTATCTATATTTATAGCTGAATACTCTTTTTCATTGTTCATTTGTAAATGAAATTTGTATATTATTGTATAGGTAAATGCACACTGTTTATTATTGTATAACACTTCTACAGAAATCAAATTATATTAACCTCTATCTTGATTGTATTACCAACTAAATAATTCTAAAACCCCATTTCTACTGTTAAGAAGCTGATTCTTTTTTTCTCTGTAAATTCTTCGGCCTGAGTGTCTAGTCGGACCATCCCAGTAAACAAAAGTCAATAAATAAATAAAATTAATAGTGGATATATCGTATATGGCTCCTGATTACAAAATTGGAGAAAGTACTACCATAAACCATGAAGCATATAGTAGAACATGCCAGTAAAATCAAGTGTGCACTGTTGAAACCTCCACACCCACTTGAAATCTGCATTGCAAACCCTAACAAATTTAAATGGAATCATAAAAAGGCAAACACATCAAACATACCATTTTCTATTAAATAACACCATACTGGTAAATTGTTTGCATATATTAATTTGGTCTTATTTTTTATATCATATAAGCACAATGTTGCTTTAAAAATGAGAAAAACTGTTCATTCTATGGTTCTAAAATGACAAGCAATCAAAAATATTATTGATGTAACATTTTATGTAATATTTTAAATAATTGGATTATTAGTATGAAACTGTTTGCTTTAAAAGACAGTTTAGCTGTGCTTTATAATAGGGATCTAGATGTACAACTCATTTTATTGGGCATGTATTTACATTAGACCATAGCCTATGTCCCACTAATAAATCCATATGAGCTGTGAAACTCAGAATACAGAAACAGATCTGTGATTATTAATAAGTTGTTTTTTATAACATTTTCTTCCTTCTTAGTATTTACTGTTAATACCATATATGTATGTGCTTTGATTACTTCATTCTCACAGTTTATAATGTCCACGTATCTACATGTCTTCTTTGATATATATTTCATTATGTCTTAGTGTATGTCTTTTCATGGGTTCTGCCTAAAATGGGTTCATACTAATCAATTATCTACCTGGTAAACAAAGTCTCAAGAAATAAATACAGTGCATCAGTCTGATTCATCAAGCCATAAATAGTTTGTCATGATAACATTAAATCTTAATACCAGAAGGAGTCTTAATATATGGCACGCAAGATGTTGCAATGAATGAAAATGAGGATAATTTGGATGTTTTGTTAATTAGCCCATATGATATTAAAGTCATTATGGTACATGATTCTAATGTGTCCCACATGAACTTGGTGATCATAGTATGAAAAACTCTGGTGCCATTCAGGCTAATTATTGATTTTTTTCATTAGTCCCATATGTTTCACAGTATCAAATCAAAGTTTCTAGTAATACTGTTGGCTGAAGCATGTTTTTTTTTTTTTTTTTTTTTTTTTTGGGGAACAAAATTGAATTGGAAGGAATGTGTGCTTCTATTTAAGTATATCAACATTTAAGAGTTTATAGCTTTTTCTTATAATTTTGCAATCATACTTTAATAAGATAAAGGCATATAACTACTAATGTTCATTCCTGACTCATTCTCTTTTTTAATCAAACAAATTTTATCTTCTGTAATATAAAGAGGAGTTTTATATCCTTGAATTGTTATGAAATTCATCTGTTTAAAAATTAAGGATAACAAAATGTCTTCAAATATCAATTATACAATGACTGACCATTAGTATTCAAAAATATGCATGTTGATTAGCCATCCCAACCAGTGTGCCCATTGTAAATCCCAGAATATACCAACAGAAAAAGGTCTGGTCACCCGGACTTCTTTCTGTTCGTATATTCCAAACCTTTTTTTTTCAACGAAAATAAAAAAAAAACTATAGTCCATAGTTCGGAGATACTTGAGAGGCAGCATGGAGGAAATACAAAGAAAATCAGGTATGTTATTTAAAACTTAAGACACATACCTGATTTTCTTTGTATTTCCTTCATTCTGTTTCTCTATCCTACCCCTAAAGTTGCCCAAACTTTTTTTTAATAATAATTAAAAAAAAAAAAGAAAACAAAAACAGAGCAACGGAGACTTTCTTTTCTCCATTGCTTCCTTTTCAAAGCATCGATGTACTGGGTATGCGTAGGAATGCAAGTCCCATATGCATGCACAGTACATCAAAATAAGGCAGCAGTATATCACCAGCCATGGAAGAACAGCAATGCAACGTTATACAAAGACATTATTTAAGAAAAGTAAGTATTTTTTCTTAAATAATGTCATTGTATAACCGACTCCGTGGTTGTGGTGTACTGAAATTTACCCACAGATTGCTTTATTTAATCACTCAGTCTTCACCCTCATGATTAAACCACACCAACCATGGGTAAATTTTCAATATACCATACCACGTCATTGGTTATTGCTTAAATAAATTTCTAGTGAGTTGCCATCTAGGGCTGGGCAATTTCCTTTTTGAAAGGACCTCAATATGGTAGATATTTCTTTTAAAGAAAAAGTTTTATAAGTTACAACATTTGCTAGTTTTGGTGTCATAGCTATACATTCATATAACTCCTACCTGACATAATTTTGAACATTGTCAAAGCAGCAGAATACAAAACTATACAAAATCCCCAATTAGGCAGAAAGATAACACACGTAATAAAAATAATAAATCACGATTTAATAAAAAGATGTGAGCGCTTTCCCAATAGTCAATATTGCTTCTTCAGACATATAAAAACTAAAACAGAGCAGTGCGAACTTAAATGGACAATTAAACTTCAGGCAGAACGGAGACCAGGGTTGAATGACAGGACATCAATTAAACCATATTTAAAGGCGAGACATTTTAATAAATAGAGTTGATTTTATGTTTTGAATATGTTCCAAATGTCATATGTTTATGTATATATTATTTAGTTGTCCTAGCTTTTAATGTGGAGTATTTAATCTGTTAATTGGTTAATTGTTTGATATATATATATATATATATATATATATATAAGGAAGTGATGTAATTCATCTTTAATGGTATGAGGAAGCATCTTGTTTGATGCAAAAGTGCTAACCTTTAGATTTAAATGTTTTTTACTTTTGCCGTGTTTATCCACTTCATTCATTTTGTTGGATTGTCTTATATTTGATGTTAGCTGGAGTACATCTGCAGTGGCTGCACTCTTTGTTTTAATTACATCTGACAACATGGCACACCTCCAAAAAATTACTCAGGAACAAAAACACAATTTAAAATTCTCTCTTGATAACAGCCATTGAAGTCACTTCTCATAGCAAATTATTAGGGATGATAGTGGATGATAATTTTAAATTCGATCTGCACATACAAAATTTCATAACAAAAACTTATCAAAAACTAGGTATGCCATAGAGAATCAAAAACTTTCTCATCAATGCAACTAAAACTACACTTGCCACTAGAACCCACCACTTTATAGCACTAAATAGCCTAAATTGGCTAGAATTACCCTATCAACTAACATATACACAGCTTCTTGCTACCTATAAAATTATCCAGCATCCATCTCCTTGTCCAGCAGTAAATATCATTCTACACAGCTATGTTCCCAGTTGGTCATTATGATCCAGCTGAGAAAAACTCTTGTCTGTCTGCAAACCTATAAAATCTGCTGGGCATTGTCTGTACTTGTACCATATTACTAAGGCCTGGAACTCACAATGAAACACTTCCTAGCCAAAAGCTGCCTTTGTTCTTGCTCTACACCAGGATAAACTATATTCCCTAAATGTGAAGAAGTACCTACTTGTACCTTATACCTCCTTACTCTGCCTTCTTCAGTCACTTCCTTCCTTCTACCAATGTATCTCCCCTAGCTTTCTCTCTAAATATACCATAGGCCTGCTTTTCTTTTACTTCATATTGCAATTCCTGCTTGTATTATACTAGCATAATTTTAATCTGTCTATAAAAATGGCTTAAATTTCTATAAATATGAAATCATTGTCATTAACTTTTATATCTTGTCTAATCTTGTATAACTATTTAAATGGTAGATGTTTTTTATATTAGTTTTGAAGATTGTAAAATTATTGTTCTTAAAATATTTTTAATTCTTTGGAACTTTTCTCCCTGAGCCTCTACTGAAAATGAACTCCTACCCAGGCAGACTTTCTCTGTAATAAAATGTCAATAAATAAATAGCCAGCTGTGCACATCAATCTATTTGCTGAGTACAACTTTGGTAACCATACTGGAGTACATCTATTCCACAAGGTGTCTGGGTAATACTTTCTCTATGGATGTAGTTCATAATATTGACAACTCAAAATATTGAAAACTTAAAATATGGAAACTTTTTTTAATGCAGAGGGCAAGCCACACTGTGTTGCCCCCCCCCTCCCCACAAAGTATATATACCAACTCCAGGACCACACAATGGAAGAGAAAGAGTAAATCCCCCCCTTTCAAAATGTTGACTGTCACTATTTTGAGTTTTCAGTCCAATGAATAACACCCATGTCCATTTGTCTGTCTGTCTGCCATCTATCTATCTATCTATCTATTCTATCTATCTATCTATATTTTTTGCAGGGGGAAGCTTGATGTACCCCTAGATGGGATGAGCTTCCCACACCCCGAACTTATATATGCCAACCCCATATCACACAACAGTGGAGAATACTGCAAAAGTCCATTGTCACCCACTCCAAGCTCACACAATATAACTGCATACAGTTTTTCAAACTGCAGTTAAAAGAAACCTGAAAAAGACTACATAGTGAACCTACCCTCATCACAGTGTAGCCCTGAATAAATAATTGCCCTAAACAAGGTAATATTAATGGAAATTTCTTTCTTAGCTAATTTGGAGTTGACATGTTGAAGTGAGACTTGCAAATTCTTCCATGTTCATTGTCATCATGTCAGCTGAGCCTTTTAGAAAGAATTGTTGATTTATCTGTGACTAATTGCATGTGTCATCCAGTTGGCTGCGCTTAAGTGACTTTAATGCATGAGTCGATGATGGGACCTGTGAACTTGTCAGGGTGTTACTCACTCTTTTAGAGACCATTGGCTTCAGTCAGGTAGGTACCACTATTAATAATAAATTTGGTCTTTCATTGCACTTGATATTCCAGCTTTGTCTTAAAAACCATTACATGACTGATGGAACACATTTTCTGGTTGGACCATTACCTAAGGAAACCACACTCACTGCAATTCCAGTCTCATAGACCTACCGCAACAGCAAACCAAACACATAAACACACAAAAACATACACGGAGGCTCTAAATAAAAATCTGCCTAAGCAACAGAGACCTCCAAAGCAGACACCCAAGCAACCGTTACCCCAAAACAAAACACGTGCAACACATAGCTCACAAAGCCAGTGTGCCGAACAGTCACAGCCCTTAAGGCTAAACAACACACCTGATACACTTGTAATAGATGACTCTATCATCAGGCACACTGACATCCTGCTCACCAGGCTGAACAAGGAGAAGGTCACGGTGAGCTGCCTGTCGGGCGCTAGGATCCGCCACATAACACAAGCACTCAGGTCACTCCAAGGCAAGTACAAATATGACTCAGTCATTGTCCATGCTGGTGTGAATGATTTGAGATGTACCTCCCTGGACTACATGAAAAGAGACATAGAGGATCTCTCTGAGCATGTAGCCCAGGCCGGTATGACCCTGACCTTGAGTAGCATCTTACCCTCACCAAGAATGATGCCACACTATGAAGACAAGATGATCAATTTCAACAATTGGCTTAAGTATTGGTGTCATTCAAAGGGGATCCAATGCCTGTCAGCCTGGGATGACATGGTCGACAAGCCACGATGCTTCACTAGGGACGGCTTGCACCTGTCACCCCTGGGCTTTCGGATATTGGCAAAGGCTCTTGCCACCCCCATAGTGCCTTCTTTAGGCAAGGCTCAAAAGACAAATCCACCTCCATAGGTATCACAAGGGATAAGAAACTAAGAGTAATGCTACTCAATGCCAAAGTCTAAACCTCAAGATGCACGCACTCGAAACTCTCCTAAGCATGGAGAACATCGATATCTGTGCAGTAACAGAAACCTGGTTCAAGGCTCCCGAGAGCACCCCAGCACTACCAGGTTATACCTCATACCATGTTTTTCGGCCCAAAAACTTGGACCGAACCACAAAAGGAGGGGGAGTATCAATATTCGTCAAAGATACCCACACCTCCAGGTTGGTGGCACAGCACGAAGCATCAGAGACTATCTATGTGCATCTAACAGTGGGTAAAACTGCCTTCCAGTTTATAGCCTGCTACAGACCACCCTCCCAAACCCAGGAACCCCACTCAGCCCTCCTGAGGACACTGGAAAATATGAAGGTCTCTCCAAACACCATTATATTGGGCGACTTCAACTACCCAAACATAGACTGGGAGCATTACTTTAGCTCCAACACCCTAGCCCAAAGGTTCCTAGAATTTATAAACTCAAATGCTATGGAACAACTTGTTACCACTCCCACAAGAGGGGAAAACATACTGGACCTGATCATCACCAACATCGGGACTCTATGCTCCAAACCAGAAGTGTATCCCTCACTGGTAAGATCAGACCATAAACTAATCTCACTAGATATTCACATCCCGACCCCAGCTTCTGCCCAGAAAACCACAGTGAAAAACTTCTCTAAAGCAAATTTCACACTCCTCAAAACTGAGGTGGAATCCTTCAAAGCCCCCGGGCCTGTGGAAAATACGGCCCAGACTGCAGAATCCTTTATAAATGCATTCTATGAACACCTTCAGGAATGCATGGATCATGCAATCCCAAACAAAACCAAGACCCAATCCTCCAAAGGCAGGCGTCCTGTCTGGTGGACCCCAGCCATAAGCAAACTATACAATAGAAGGAGGAAGCTACTACATGCTAGAGCAAAATCCCAAAAAGGGACGGCATCTCTGATCAGTATTAGCAAAAAACTATGGGCGCTCATAAAATCGTCTAAGGCCAGCTTCGAGAGAAAAATTGCACAGGACACTAAGGATAATCACAAGGCTTTCTTTAGTTATATTAGGAACCTGGGTGGGAATTCCCAGATATGCTCAGAATTAGTCCAAAATGACAAAAAATACACCGAACCCACAGACATTGCCAACATCTTAGCTGACAGGTTCAGCGCAAACTTCTCCCCCCTTTCCCCACCAAAAGGGCAAATATCTATCCCAGCAGAGTGCTGCCCCCCTGACATCTCAGATGCTCAGGTAAGAGCCGCCCTCTCCAAAGCAAAAAACTCAGCATCAATGGGACCAGACGGTGTCCCGGGCTGCGTCCTACATGAACTCCAAGAAGAACTAAACCCAAACATAAAACTACTGTTCAGTCTCAGCCTTACTACAGGATATGTACCCAAAGAGTGGAGTACAGCAACAGTGGTCCCTCTACACAAAGGTGGTGCCTCAACGGATCCTGGAAACTATCGCCCCATTAGCTTGACTAGCTTGGTCTGCAAAGCTATGGAAAGGATCATCATGGACCTCATAAATAAAGATATTGGGGACCTACAGACACTGGATCCTACCCAGTTCGGCTTTGTTAAGGGCAGATCCTGCCTCTTAAACCTGGTTGATTTCTTTGAAACAGTCACCAAGGCCACTGACGAAGGGAAGGTGGTCCACATAGCCTACCTGGACCTCGCAAAAGCCTTCGATACAATACCCCACTCGGGCATTATAGATAAGCTCACCAGCTTAAATATAAACCACTATGTCACTAGATGGGTTGCAAACTGGCTCAAGGACAGAACCCACATGGTTAGAATTGCTGGAGCCATGTCAGACTCCAAACCAGTTGCAAGTGGCGTCCCACAAGGCTCAGTCCTGGGACCTCTCTTGTTCGGTATATATTTCTTGGAGGTACAGGCCAACACGGAAGGACTGTGGCTGACCAAGTTCACAGATGACTGCAAACTGGGTGCCATAATCGACTCTCCAGCCGATACAAGCATCCTACAAAAGGGCCTCATAGAAACAGACAACTGGTGCCAGAGCCATGGCCTCAAGCTAAACGCCAAAAAGTGTATAGTCATCCCCTTCGGCAAAAACAAAGTGCCCACAAATTACCACATAGATGGTAATCCATTAAGTATGGAAGAAGTAATTAGGGACCTGGGGACCCAAGTTGATAGCAATCTCTCATTTGACAACCACGTGGCCAAAGTGGTTAGAAAAACATTTTATATAGCCCACCTAATCATGAAGGGATTCACATCTAGATCAGGGGAGGCCATCATGCCTCTTTACTCATCCCTCATCAGGCCCATAATTGAGTACAATGCCCCTTTTGGGATGTACCTTACCAGACACCTGCAGCAACTGGAAAGACCCCAAAAGTACCTTACCAAGAGGATCAAAGGGCTCAAACAGATGCCATATGCTGCCCGGTTAAAGAAACTCCAGCTCTACTCAGTGGCATACCGCCTTCTCAGAGGCGATCTGTGCCTGACGTATAAAGCCATGTCCAACCCGGAATTAATGGACATGCTGCACCTCAGAAAATCCAAATCCCATCGAGCTACGCGCTCGAGAGACTTGAACCTCAGCACTGAAATAAATAGGACATGCTGGAGGGACAGATTCATAACCCAGAAGCTCCCTTCACTCTGGAATAAAATCCCAGTCCAGGTTAGGCAGAGTCCTTCATTGACTCTCTTCAAGAGGAATCATGATGAGTGGATGGGAGATCGTAGATTTACTCTGGGTATCACTACTGTGTCACTGTTAGACAGAGGCACAGTATACTAACCTCGAAAAAGGGCATAGCAAAATTAATTTAAAATGGGTGGCGAAAGCCAAACACACTCTGGCTAGGCTTGTAATTGCCCTAGGGCAGATAGCCTAGTATGAACCTATGAACCTATGAACCTATGGTATACTTTAGGCTTGGCCATCCCTAATATATTTTTTCAAAACAGAGTGCATCTATTTTTGTAAATTATGGGCTGCAAATTTACCTGTCCTTTTGTTTATAATCATGATTAGAAAGTTATTTTATGATTTCTGAAAAATTTTCGATCATTTCTCAATGCAACTTACATATAATTATTTTAGTTTGTATATTGTAATGTTTGTAGTGGCTTCAATATTGTCAATGTTATATATTTAGTCTAAATTATTTTTGTTGAAATGGTGGAATATGGTTGCTGTTAATGAAACACGGCTTTTAGCTGTAAGAGCAAAACAGCTGAGTAGAGATCGATTAGTGGACTGGTGATAAAGGCAAGGAAGATGGTAGATGAGCAGTGATATCAACATGCCCAGCTTGGAGATGGTTGCAGCAAAGGTACAGCTAGGCAAGGAGATCTAATGTAGCTCAGAATAAAACATCCCCAGAATGCATATACCTTATGCCAGACAGAAACCCCCAGACAGTTGAAGTTAATCATGTTAAGTGCAACGGCAGCCATTTTGTCCATTATATGTCCTATTCTAAATTCCTGTGGGTATGTTTATCAGTATGCCTACAGTCCCGAGTCCTCTGCCTGAATGAAAGATAAGGCTTATTAACAAAAACAGTTAAAATAGCAGTGTAATTACTAACTTACAAGTTCAGAGCAATATAAATAAATATTTTAATTTGAGGCTGTTTATATTAAATATATTCTAGCTTTCTAGCTGATTGCTGTTGTTTTCTTAGTATAATGTGTTCAGATCTATTTCAAAGGATTCAGCATTTCATTTCAGTCTGAAATGGTAGACAATTTTAAAATGCTACATAATGCACTCGAATGTTCTGTCATTCAATTCATGAAAGTTCTTGTAACACAGATCCTAATGTTATCTCACTGAGGCATTCTGTTGGAATAAAGTTTATAAGAAGTATGTTTTTTTTTTGGTTAGTACTTCACTTACTTGCCACACCAACATAATCTGTGAACAAAGCTTAGTAAAACTGATATGGCCACAAACACAAATCAGATAAGATCAATATGCTAAGACAAGATAATGGAACAATGTGCATGAAAAGTTTACTATCAAATTTTATATTTTTTTCTCCCTAAAAATCATCTCAAAAGTTTCTTATAAGTGTCTAAAGCATTGCAGGTCTTCAACGAATGAGACAAATAATTGCATTATGCAAGAACTCTATCACATAAACATTTCATAGTAGTTTTACACACAAAGCTGTTGGGACCCACTAGATTGAATTCTGAAAAGTAGAGATTGAATGGCTGAAAGACTGGATTTGTATATATTACGTCAGAGATGCCATTTCTCAGAATATTCACACTTCTCTGAGGTATGGTGATTGCAGAATTGGTGTACATAAGACTGGGGAGTGGGGGGGGGTGCAGGTGGAGCTTGCCCCTCCTGCAAAAAGAAGTCTTAAGCAGGACAGTGTTTATCAATATATGCTTTTCTCTTGTTTTTCTGTCTTTATTTTACAGCTTCTCAGCACTCAGCATTTTGAATGCCAGCATTTCAATTGTGGACCTTTTTAATAGTTTTAAATGTCCCTACATTCCAGATGATGTCAGGTCAAAGCATTCAAACAAAATGAGATATGTACATCCCTTAAATAACATAATCCAGTCTCTCCCAGTCTTCTATTTGAAAGTGCATACAACTTTAAGGGTTCATTTTTCACAAAATGACATTGTTCTGATATTAAGTAATCATTCTAGTAAATTCATGGTGCAATCTTTTAATAAGTCTACTATCTGCTTTAGTATACAGAGATGTGCCCATTCATGCGATAAAAAGGCAGCAATTCCATTTAGATTTTAACTAGACTTTATAAAGATATCCATGCATTCCAAGGATTTTGAAAACCATGTTCCTTATTTACTGGATGTAGTTAGTATAAGTGATATACATATATTCTTTTTAATTAGAAAGCTTAAATTATTAAAAGTAGACATCATTTTCAATTTTTGTGTGTCAAGCACATAGCTGTTCCTGACATTCAGTTTACCAAATGACATAACTTTAGTTGTAGTGATAATTTATGTTCATATCATTCACATATCATTTGTTTCACGCTTAATGGATTCATCGTTCTTAAAGGTAATAATGTTGCCAATTTTGATATCACCAGTATAAATATTATAGAAAACATTAGAATGTAATTTTAAAATCAGAGAAATAAAAGCTGAAAAGATATGGTAATCTCCTATAAAAGCAATACATGTTGTAAAACCAATAATCAAACAACCAAATGCCAAGAAGTAGGTACGGGAACAGATAACCAGTTTCATACTCCAGTGTGTTCAGATATGAAACAATTCCAATGAAACTTTTTAATTTGTTTTATATATTGTTTTCTGTGTAAATAATGTTTAGGTATGTAAATAATTTAATAAAAACATTTTGTTAAGAATCTTGTTTATATTAAATGTCAATAAATTAGATACACTGAACATTACAATATGATTTCATAAGGATTATAATGAAGTATACAAGTTATATATGAAACATTTATAGAAACAATTTATAGAAAAATATACAATTTAGCTGCCCTTAATTGAAAATATATGGTCCCAATATTAAAATTTGAGGTATTCCCACATGAAAGGTGGTTCCATTCAGATTTTTTCCTATTTGTTTTAACTGCCCATTTCAACTGACCAGCTACTAAATGAATCCAAGAAATCACATTACCTCTTAGATTTAAATGTTTAACTTAATAATAAGCCACTGTCATTACAGAGTCAAAATCCTTTCTAAACTCTGTTTAAGTAATGTTGACTTAAAGGTTATTTTCTACAGCAGAAGGAATACAGGAGCAATTGATCTATTTTTAATGTATGCATGCTGAAAATATTAACATTCTCTATTTTTATAAGACCTAGCTCTTCTGTTCAGGATAAGTTTTTCCATGCTCTTGCAGTAAAAGACAAAATATTGATTATGCTATAGTTAGCTACATGGGGGTTGATCTCCATTTGTGCACACGATTATAGCATTTTCAATTACCACATGAAAAACTCCTCAATGATGATAAAATGAAGATGTACAATGATTTTAAATTTCTGTTTTTAATCTGACCAAACTCAACTACTTTATTTTCTTTCAGAAATTGAAATATAGGACTTGTGTCAAAGATGCTAGAGAAAAATTTGTCTCATGTCAGCCTCATAAAATATTGATTCTAGAAGTATTTTTAAAAAATCCCAAAAAAAGCCAAAGTGTCTCTCATTTCATCTCTCACTCTGGTCTTCTTTACAAACTTGGAAGTAGATCACTTATTATAATTTCGGTTTTAAACAACTTACAGTCCATATCTTTTGTTTCTTCCTAAGACCTCTACTTACAAATTTATTCAACTTGTCTTCATAGTTTTAAACCAATTTAAGTTCTATATTCCACATCTTCTTCTTAAGAACTTTTCTAACCTTTTTACTAAAATCTGCATATATTTTCCTCAAATTGTTGCCCCCAAGCATTACCAGGCCATAATTCATACAACACCGTTTGGTCAACTAACCTGGACTGAAACACTAAAGGTGAAGGTGTGTCCATATTCATTAAGGATATCCACACCTCCAGGCTAGTTGCTCAACATAAGGCATCTGAAATTATCCAAGTGCAACTAACACTTGGCAAGACTGCAATCCAGGTTGTAGCTTGTTACAGATCCCTCACCATGCCCCAGAATTCCCAGTCTTCATTTCTTAAGATACTGGAAAATATTAAGGTACAAACCAATACCTTAATTATGGGTGATTTCAACTACCCCACCATCAACTGGGAAAACTACTCATGTACCAACTCATTCGCTCAACGTTTTCTGGAATTCATAAATTCCAATGCCTTGAATCAGCTTGTCCACACCCTCACCAGGGGCAGCAATATACTGGACCTGGTCATTACCAATATGGGTAACTGATGTCCCATGCCAGAGGTCAAATCCTCGCTGGTCAGATCCAACCACAAGCTTATCACCCTAGACATCCATATCCCACTCCCACCTCCCATTAAGGAAACCACCATAAAAAACTACTCCAAAGCCAACTTTATGCTTTTTAAGACAGAAGTGGCAAACGTCATGACACCCATGCAGACGGAAAATAGAGGTATTACTACTGAATCTTACACAAATCCACTGTACACGAGTGCATGGATCGTGCCATCCCCAACAGAACCAAGATGTTATCCTCCAAAACAAGGAAGCCAATCTGGTGGTCCCCTGCCATAAACAAACTCACCATCCTAACAGGTACAGGCAAGAAGAATCTGAGGGTATTGCTACTCAATGCTAGAAGTCTAAACCTCAAAATGCACTCTCTCGAGGCACTCCTTAAAATGGAGAACATCGACATCTGTGCAGTGACAGAGACCTGGTTCAAGGCTCCAGAGAGTACACCTGCATTACCAGGCTATAATTCATACCACACCTTTCGGCCACCTAACCTGGACCGAAAGACTAAAGGTGGAGGTGTGTCCATATTCATTAAGGATATCCACACCTCCAGGCTAGTTGCTCAGCATAATGCATCCGAGATTATCCAAGTGCAACTAACTCTGGGCAATACCGCAATCCAAATTGTAGCTTGCTACAGATCCCCCACCATGCCCCAGGATTCCCACTCCTCATTTCTTAATACACTGGAAAATATTAGGGTACAACCTAACACCCTAATAATAGGCGATTTCAACTACCCTACCATTAACTGGGAAAACTACTCATGTACCAACTCTTGTGCTCAACGTTTTCTGGAATTCATAAATTCCAATGCCATGGATCAACTTATCCACACCCCCACCAGGGGCAGCAATATCCTAGACCTGGTTATTACCATCATGGGCAACCGGTGCTCCACACCAGAGGTCAATTCCTCGTTGGTCAGATCCGACCATAAGCTAATCACCCTAGACATCCACATCCCTCCCCCACCCCCCATTAGGGAAACCACAGTAAAAAATTTCTCCAAAGCCAACTTCACGCTTCTTAAGACAGAAGTGGCAAACTTCACGACACCCATGCTGACGGACAATAGAGGTATGACTGCTGAATCCTACACAAATGCACTTTACAAGTACTTATATGACTGCATGGATCGTGCAATCCCTAACAGAACCAAGATGCTATCCTCCAAAAAAAGGAAGCCAATGTGGTGGTCCCCTGCCATAAACAAACTTTACAACAGAAGAAAGAAACTGTTGCAAAAAAAAAGTAAAATCCCATAATTGGAGAAACTCCCTGGTCAGCTTCAGTAAGAAACTGAGATCCCTCATAAAATCCTCCAAAGCTAGTTATGAAAACCAAATCGCCACTGACTCTAAAGACAAACACAAAGCATTCTATAGCTATGTCAAGAATCTCAATGGCAACACTCAGATCTGCTCTGAGTTACAGCACAATGGCACTAAATATACAGAACCAACGGCTATTGCCAACATCCTGGCAGATAGGTTCAGTGCTAACTTTACCCCTCTGTCATCCCCTAAATGGCCCATCTCTATACTAGAAGAATGCAGAGTTCCTGTAATCATGGCTGCATAGGTAAAAAACACACTATCCAAAGCCAAGAACACAGCATCCATGGGACCTGACGACATCCCAGGCTGTGTTCTACACGAACTACAGAACGAACTGGCACCCCACCTAAGTACCATGTTTAATCATAGCCTCACCTCAGGCTATGTGCCCACTGAATGGCGCACAGCGACAGTTATCCCACTCCACAAAGGGGGAGCCACCACAGACCCCAGAACTACTGCCCCATTAGCCTAATGAGCCTGGTCTGCAAGGCTATGGAGCGTATCATCATGGAACTTATAAACAATTACATTGGTAATCTCCAAACTCAGGATTCCACCCAGTTCGGGTTTGTAAAAGGCAGATCATGTCTCCTAAACCTAATAGACTTCTTTGAAGCAGTCACCAAAGCCGTAGATGGGGGTAAGGTGGTTCACACAGCCTATCTAGATCTCGCCAAGGCTTTTGACACCATCCCCCACTCTGGAATTATAGATAAACTCACTAAACTAGGTATAAATCCCTATGTCATAAGATGGGTTGCCAACTGGCTCAGTGACAGAACACACACTGTGAAAGTAGCAGACTCCAAATCTAGCTTCAGACCAGTGACAAGTGGAGTACCACAGAGTTCAGTCCTGGGTCCTCTCCTGTTTGGTATCTGCTTCTCTGAAGTACAGGCCAACACAGAAGGTCTTTGGCTAATGAAGTTCGCAGATGACTGCAAACTAGAAGCCATACTCAAAACTCCAAAAGATGTGGACATCCTACAAAAGGGCCTTGCTGAGACAGATGCCTGGTGTCAAAGCCTTGGCCTCAAACTCAATGCCAAAAAGTGCATTGTCATTCCTTTTGGTAAAAACTCAGTACCCATGAACTACCATGTAGGTGGTAGTCTACTTAACACCGAAAGTGTGATAAGAGACCTTGGGACACAGGTGGACAGTAGTCTCTCCTTTGATAATCACATCGCCACAGTAGTCAGGAAATCCTTCTATGTGGCACACCTCATCACAAAAGGTTTCTCATTCAGGAAAAAAGAGGTCATTGTTCCCCTCTACTCGTCACTCATTAGACCCATTATAGAGTACAATGCCCCTTTTGGTATGTACCTCACAAGACATCTACAACAACTGGAAAGGCCACAGAAATACCTCACAAAGAGGATTACTGGCCTCAAAGAGATGCCCTATGCAGACCGTCTCAAAAAACTGCAGCTTTACTCCATTGCATATCGCCTAATCAGAGGTGATCTCTGCCTAACACACAAAGCTATGTCAAACCCAGAGCTTTTAGACATGCCCCACTTAAAGAAAGCCCAATCCCTATGAGCTACACGCTCTAGGGACCTAAACCTCGTCACCACAATAAACAGAACATGCTGGAGGGATAGATTCCTGTCCCAGAGACTTCCCGTACTCTGGAACAAACTACCTATCTATATCAAACAAAGCTTCTCATTAGCACTGTTCAAGAAAAATCTTGATGATTGGATGGGAGATAGGAAATTCACCCCGGGGATCACTTCTGTGGCTCTGCTCGACAGTAGCACAGGAAAATAATTTTCTTGGGTGGCGAAAGCTACCTTTGGCTAGGCTTATATAGGCCCTAGGGCCAATAGCCTAGTACCTACCTATGAACCTATGAACCTATGAACTCTACAAAAGAAGGAAGAAGCTGTTGCAAAAAAGAGTAAAATCCCAAGATTGGAGGAACTCCCTGGTCAGCCTCAGCAAGAAGGTGAGATCCCTCAAAATTCTCCAAAGTCAGTTATGAAAATAAAATCGCCACTGATTTCAAAGACAACCACAAAGGATTCTACAGCTATGTCAAGAATCTCAATGGCAGCACTCAGATCTGCTCTAAGCTACAGCACAATGGCACTAAATATACAGACTCAACCAATATTGCCAACATCCTGGCAGATAGGTTCAGTGCTAACTTTACTCCCCTCTCACCCTCCAAAGAGCCTATCTTAATAACGGAAGAATGCAAAGCCCCTGTAATCACAGATGAACAAGTAAAGACAGCAGTCTCAAAAGCCAAGAACACAGCATCCATGGGACCGGGCTATGTACTGCATGAACTACAGAACAAACTGGCACCCCACCTAAGTACCATGTTCAATCATAGCCTCACCTCAGGCTATGTGCCTACTGAATGGCACACAGCGATGGTTATCCCACTCCACAAATGGAGTGCCACCACAGACACCGGAAACTACTGCCCCATTAGCCTGACAAGCTTGGTCTGCAAGGCCATGGAATGTATCATCTTGGAGCTTATAAACAAACACATAGGTAACCTCCAAACAGTTTACTATCAAAAGGTTGAAAATCATTTGGTTGACATTCATTTGGTCGAAATCATTACATCGACAGTTAAAAATATCGACATTAAAAGGTCTACATTTGAATGGTCAATAAACACCTGCAAACTACCACTAGTGTTTTTGCAGGGGGGGGAAATGCACCCTCACCCCCACACCCCCGCTACTTGTATATTACAACTCCAGGATCACACAACAGTGCTGACAAGGATAACTCCTTACCTGTTGTCAACATAATGTTGACAGAAAGTCAACAGCACTGTCTGTTGACCAAATGAACTACTTAATATTAATGTGTCAACCAAATGTGTCGACCATATGAACGTTAGACCAAATGAATTTCAACCTTTTGATAGTAGACCTCTCCAAAACCTGGACCCCAGTCAGTTTGGGTTTGTAAAAGGTAGATCGTGTCTACTAAACCTGACTGACTTCTTTGAAAGTAGATCAAAGTAGATCTGATCTGTAGATGAGGGCAAGGTAGTGCACACAGCCAATCTTGACCTCGCCAAGGCTTTCAATACCATTCCCCACTCTTGAATTATAGATAAACTCACTAAATTGGGCATAAATCCCTATGTCATAAGATGGGTGGCCAACTGGCTCACTGACAGAACCCACACAGTAAAAGCAGCTGACTCCAAGTACGACTTCAACCAGTGACAAGTCAAGTACCACAGGGTTCGGTCCTGGATCCTCTCCTGTTCGGTCTACTTCTCTGAAGTGCAGCCCAACACAGAAGATCTTTGGCTATCAAAGTTTGCAAATGACTGCAAACTGGGAGCCATAATAGAATCACCTAATGATGTAGGCATTCTACAAAAGGGCCTCACAGAGACAGATGCTTGGTGTCAAAGTCATGGCCTCAAGCTCAATGCCAAGAAGTGCATTGTCATCCCCTTTGGGAAAAGCTCAGTACACATGAACCACTACATAGGTGGTAGCTCACTAAACACTGAAAGTGTGATAACAGACCTTGTGACACAGGTGGACAGTAGTCTCTCCTTTGATAACCACATTGCCACAGTAGTCAGGAAATTCTTCCACATGGCACACCTCATCACAAAAGGGTTCTACTCTAGAAACGAGGAGGTCATTGTTCCTCTCTACTCACCCTCATCAGACCCATTATAGAGTACAATGCCCCATTTGGTATGTATCTCACAAAACACCTACAACAATTGAAAAGGCCACAGAAATAGCTCACTAAGAGGATTACCAGACTCAAACAGATGATATACACAGACCGTCTCAAAAAACTCCAACTCTACACTGTTGCATATTGCCTACTCAGAGGCGATCTCTGCCTAACATACAAAGCTATGTCAAACCCAGAGCTGTTGGACATGCTACACTTAAAGAAATCCCAATCTCTCCGAACCACATGCTCCAGGGGCATAAACCTTGTCACCACAATAAACAGAACATGCTGGAAGGATAGATTCCTGTCCCAGAGACTTTCCATATGCTGGAACAAACTACCCATTCATGTTAAGCAAAGCTCCTCATTGGCCCTCTAAGAAAACCTTGACAACTGGATGGGAAATAGAAAATTCACCCCGGGGATCACTTCTGTGGCACTGCTTGACAGGGCCAATTGAAAATAATTTTCTTGGGTGGCGAAAGCCAGGGAAACTTTTTGGCTAGTCTTATATAGGCCCAAGGGCTGATAAGCTAGTACCTACCTATGAACCTAGAAGATGTTTCCATTTTGTATGCATCCTTCTCCAGCTATGGTTTGGTTTTGGCTATTAAAATCAAACCTCTTCTAGTTATCTCAATTTTCTCATCATTTTTATTTGACTATCACATTTTATCAGAGTTAAACTAAGCATTTTCGAACACCAGTCCAGTACTGAAGCATTATAATAATTTCTTAATACATCTTAATTGTGAGTTGATAAATTGTTTATTTTTATTGCTACAGAACAACAATTTAACAAACAAAACACTTTATAATTATTGAGATACAGGTGAGGAATCCATAGCAAAGTGGTGAAACACAATTATAAATAACAATATAAACTAATAAACATCAAATAATATGAATAATTGATAACAGGAAGATACTGCATGCAACTTTATGACATTAGTCATTACCATTCCTTAAGAAAGAGATTAGTGACTATGTTACAAGAACCCCACATATAAGACTATCTAGATTAGAAGTACCTCAGGGAGACATATTGGCATCCTGATCTGTAAATGAAACAGAATGGAAATCATTCTGTATGAGGTTGATATACACTCTGCTTGTGTTTAACTACTAAACAGTTACATTTCTTTGCAAGTAGTTATTGATGGGTATTTCCAGTTTGTACTAGTCAGCATCTTTGAGATTATGAAAAACGTGACAGAATGAGAAGTGGACAGTATCCAAAAACTGGAAGAAAATTTTACTTTTTGCCCAAAGACATTTGTGTCCAAGACACCAGTGTAGACCCAAAGAGATACAATTCTCTCACAGTCCCAAAGTTTGTGATAGTCATATGCCATCATTATATGCAATAGTGGACACTAACCGTCTGATAAATTACCTTTCTCTAAATGTTCATAGGGTTCAATATGCTGTATAGAGTAACCTGGAATGGTGTGCAAGGAGATACAGAGTAAGATTTATGTGCTTTAAACTGGCAAACCTGACCAAAATCCATTGTAACCAGAAGAAACAGAAAAAAAAACTAAACCACTGGCAGTGCCTTTGTGTTATTTTTATATGCTTTAAAATCTAAGTTGTTGCATATCAGATGTGTTCCAGAGGAGGAACAAAATCTCTTGATATATGAGGCGGTTAGTTTTTCCATTATATCCTTATATTGCTTGAATGCAAACAGGTAAATATGTATGGTCCTTAATCTAGGGGTGGCTTCCCTAATAAGGGTCTCTAAGGATGTGTATATGAGGAGTGCTTGTCCGAGCTGTAAATAATTCCATTATTTCTTTGTACAGAGCACCATACTTGTCATTCAAATAGTCACATATGTCAAAACATAACGTCTCACTTTCTATGTCATATATTTTCCAACCAAACTTGTCTTTCTCAGTGTAATCTTTCCACCAAGGCTTGTACACTGTAATTGATAATTCTGGGTTCCTCAAAAAGCAGAGCATGTTTCTTCAGACCTAGCAACAACAGGTACATGTTCTAGCTGCTTAAAAGCTCTAACACAGGGGACTATGGACATCCACTTCTGTAAATGAAGTGGTGAGGATTTTGGAATCCACACAATGCCCTATATAAAGAGCTATCATAGATGTTTGTCTTCAATGTCCCTCACAATGGTATGAAATTTATTGATGTGGACAAGAATGATGGATAATAAAAGCTTCTGACATCATTTTTGTATTTTCCATGTCCTCTTCCCGGTTACTAGGGAGGAATAACATATAATTGCGAATCATATGACAGCTCTTCTCCCAAATTAATTGTTTTAACAGTGTCTTAATTTTAAATAGTCAGCTCAAGGATGCAGGGGACCAACTGTGGTAAGGGACCTGATATGTCTTTAGATAGAACATTAATTTAACTGCAGAAGTTTTGTCCCAGCATGAAAAAAAAAAAAAAAATAAAAAAAAAATAAATTAATATAAATATATATATATATATATATATATATATATATATATATATATATGTATGTATATAAATATATATATCTATATTTATATATGTATATATATATATATATATATATATATTTATATATATATATATATATATATATATATATATATATATATATATATATATATATATATATATATATATATATATATAAATATATACATATTTATATATATATATATATATATATATATATATATAAAATTTTTCAGCCATAATCACCCCCCTGACACTTTGTGTCAGTTGACTGCAGCCACTCTGATTCTAGTTCTTACCTCCTTATTCAGACTTCACTTTAACGCAACCACCCCTTCGAGATACCTGAAGCTGTTAACCTGTTACACTATTTTTCCATTCTATCTCAGTTCTCAAATTCTGATATCCTCCATTTGCATTGATTACAGCTGTCTTATCTGTACTCAGTTTCATCCCATGTGCCTTCAGGTTTGTATTCCATTCCCCTATCCCTTGATGAAGTTCTTGCTCAGAATCTGCCTGTAATACCACTTCATCTGCATACGGCATCTTTTTAGCTCTGGTCCCTCTGACCTGTATGCTAATATAATCCATCAGCAGTATGAGCAGCAGTGGGCTCAGAGCTGAACCCTTTTGCACACCCTCTCCCACTATGAACATCACTGTGAGAATGAACACTGTTTGCATTCTAGTTATTGGATCCATAACCAAGTAAAATAGCCCAAACTGAGATAAAAGCAACAATTAAAGAGGAAATGCTGCTCCAAAGCCACAAACAGTACTTTATTTAGATAATGTAAGCGCTTTCATTCCATAATGAACAAGGAACATCATCAGATGTTAACTATGCACTACATCACTTCCTTTATATTAAAAATAGCGCCAAAAATGCTCAGTCCATTTAAACAACCATACAATAATAAAAGACCTATATCTGTAAAACAATGTTTTTAAAGTTCCAGTTTTTACATACACAATCTGTACAAATCATTAAAACACATAAGAATCATAAATAAATATTGCATCATAATACATCATCCTTAAACTTTAAAATAGGTTTTTAAAAAAGTTTTTTACAGATACAGGTCTTTTATTATTTTATGGTTCTTTAAATGGAACCTAAGTACCATGTTCAATCATAGCCTCACCTCAGGCTTTGTGCCTGCTGAATGGTGTACAGTGATGGTTATCCCACTCCACAAAGGGGGGAGCCACCACGGATCCCGGGAACTACCACCCCATTAGCCTGACGAGCCTGGTCTGCAAGGCCATGGAATGTATCATCATGGAACTTATAAACAAAGACATTGGTAATCTCCAAACTCTGGATCCCACCCAGTTTGGGTTTGTAAAATGCAGATCATGTCTCCTAAACCTGATAGTCTTTTTTGAAGCAGTCACCAAAGCTGTAGACCAGGGTAAGGTGGGTCACACAGCCTATCTAGATCTTGCCAAGGCTTTTGACACCATCCCCCACTCTGGAATTATAGATAAACTCACTAAACTAGGTTTAAATCCCTATGTCACAAGATGGGGTGCCAACTGGCTCACTGACAGAACCCACACTGTGAAAGTAGCAGACTCCAAATCCGACTTCAGACCAGTGACAAGTGGAGTACCACAGGATTCAGTCCCGGGTCCTCTCCTGTTTGGTATCTACTTCTCTGAAGTACAGGCTAACACAGAAAGTCTTTGGCTAATGAAGTTCGCAGATGGCTGCAAACTAGGAGCCATAATTGAAACCCATAATGATGTGGACATCCTACAAAAGGGCCTCACTGAGACAGATGCCTGGTGCCAAAGCCATGGCCTCAAGCTCAATGCCAAAAAGTGCATTGCATCCCCTTTGGTAAAAATTCTGTACCCATGAATTACAACATAGGCAGTAGTATACTTAACTCCGAAAGTGTGATAAGAGACCTTGGGACACAGGTGGACAGTAGTCTCTCCTTTGATAATCACATTGCCACAGTAGTCAGGAAATCCTTCTACATGGCACACCTCATCACAAAAGGTTTCTCATCCAGAAAAAAAAGAGGTCATTGTTCCCCTCTACTCATCACTCATTAGACCCATTATAGAGTCCAATGCCCCTTTTGGTATGTACCTCACAAGACATCTACAACAACTGGAAAGGCTGCAGAAATACCTCACAAAGAGAATTACTGGCCTCAAACAGATGCCCTATGCAGACCGTCTCAAAAAACTCCAGCTTTACTCCATCGCATATCGCCTACTCAGATCTCTGCCTAACATACAAAGCTATGTCAAACCCAGAGCTGTTGGACATCCTCCACTTTAAGAAATCCCAATCCCTCCGAGCTACACGCTCTAGGGACCTAAACCTTGTCACCACAATAAACAGAACATGCCGGAGGGATAGATTCCTGTCCCAGAGACTTCCCATACTCTGGAATAAACTACCTATCTATATCAAACAAAGCTCCTCATTAGCACTCTTCAAGAAAAATCTTGATGATTGGGTGTGAAATAGGAAATTCACCCCGGGGATCACTTCTGTGGCTCTGCTCAACAGTGGCACAGGAAAATAATTGTGGCAAAAGCCAGGGTACCTTTTTTGCTGGGCTTGTATAGGCCGCAGGGCAGATAGCCTAGTACCTACCTATGAACCTATGAACCTATGATAATATAAAGGAAGTGATGTATTGCATAGTTAACATCTGATGATGTTCCTTGTTCATTGTGGAATGAAAGCACTTACATTATCTAAATAAAGTTATTGGATCCATGTACATAGCCTCCAGTAATTCTGCCAATATTTCTAGAATTTCTAACTATAACAGGGCTGCCCAAATCTGCTTTCTTGGGGACTTGTCATATGCCTTCTCCAAGTCTAGCAATGCCCATTTGGACTATTTCCTCATCTACTTACTTCTTTTCAGCTGTTTCACTGCAAACATTGGGTTGGTTGTGCTGCTTCTTGTTCTAAATCCAATATTCTCATCTCCCATCTTACTTTCTTCTACTCTGAATATTCATTTATCGACAACTCTCTGCAGAAATTTCATACAATGTGACAGGAGTTGGATACCTATGTGCTGCCCACAATTGTGATGTCCCCTTTTTTCTTGCAAATTCGCACTAGCATGCTTATTCTCCAGTCATCTGGGATATGCCTTGAGTAACCTCAGGAGCCATTTCTCCCCTAACACGCCCATCTTTATAATACTTGGGTGACCTCATCTCAGCTTGCTGATTTCCCTGACTTCATTTTCCTTACTGCTCTTCTTACTTTCTCTAGGGTGGGCTCCACTTCTTTTTTAACTGTAGGTTGTGTCTGGCATAGCTTAGGTTCTGTGAGGTGTTCTTCCTTCAGAAGCTGCTGGAAGTAGTCTTTCCATCTGCCTTTGATGGCCTGTGGACTGGTTAGCTGGTTGCTGTTGGCATCCCTTATGAAGGATACCTGACTATCTTTTTTTCCTTTCTGTCTTTGTCTTGCAGCCTAATAGGGTTTCTTGGTGCCATCTGCTGAATCACTTTGTAAAGTTGATATTGTGCCTCTGATGCCTTGTTCTTTTCTTTTCTACTGCAACTATTATCTTAATCTCTTTGTTAGCCAACCAGCACTCCTTCTTAGCCTGGTACTTCTTTTCTATATCCCACTTTTTCTTACATATCTTCTTTTTTTGTTGATGACTTCCTGGATGTCTGCATTCCACCACCAGCTTTCCTTATGTACCTTACTTCCATACCTGGCTCACCAGCATATCTGTTCTAGAGCCTTTTACAGTTGTTTTGAGGCACTGCTATTCTTCTGCAGTTCTACCTATTTCCTCTTCTTTGTGAGGTGCTAGAACCCTGAGCAATTCCTTGAACTCGTGTGCTTTCTCTCCAGTCAACTTCCAGGTCTTCAGCATGGTCACTGTTGTCCTGTGAGCTTTCTCTTACCACTGCTTACAGCTGATAGTGACAACTAGTAGTTTATAATGTGGGCTGACTGTTTTACTGGGGATGATTTTCAGTCATTGGTTCTAGCCCTTTGCCCTTTCCTTACTTGCAGTAAACCTACCCAAGTTGCTTGTTGGTCACTGTACAGTGTGATCTTGTGACTGTCACTGTTGTTGAACCATGTGTTGGCCACCATCAAACCATGTCCCAGACAGAAGTCTAGAATGGTTTCTTCTTTATTTCTGTAGCACCACACATGCGGCCTATGATCCACCAGAGTGCAACCTTGCAAAAAAGGCTTCAGAAAATGTATTTGTCAATGTGACTTCAGAAAGTAAGGTACTATTTTGCTTAATGCATACCATTTAATTTTTTACTTAATCCCCCTCTAAGCATATTTGCTAAGAAATACTCTTGTTTGTCAGCTTTAACCCATGCCTTGAGGGATACCCACTGCAGTAGATGATAAGCTCATTTTAAAAACACTTCCCCTAGTTTGCATTTTGCTTCTATGTTAGCTGTTAGGGCCTCTTTCCTTTTAAAATGAGATCATTTGCACTCTGACAAGGTATCGGCTGTCTTAGCCTGTAATTGTCTGATAATGTCATCTTTTCTACCCAACAGCTAAGATTTTGCTGCTCAGCAAATACCTTGTAAGTTAATTTTAAAAATGCCCACCCACACCTCTAATCCACTTAGTGCAGGAAATCTGCACACAACCAAAAACAATAAGGGAGAAGTCAACAAATCAGGAACAGATTTAATTATTGTTCTTAACACTTAGAAAGTTTTTAGAATAACAGGTTTTGCATCATCATGCATTTTCTGAATGGCATGGAATCTGATACTGAAATCTATGCCATTAACTAGTCACTTCAATCCTCACTGGTTTGACCAAAAACCACAAAATATATTCAGAACAGACCAAAAGTTTGAGGCGTAAATCTGGACATTCTGTAAAATTGTGGACTGTTGAGGAGCATGCTCCCACTAGGTGGGTAAAAGCATCTATGAGACAGGGTTACACTTCATGTGACCTTTCACTTCCCTTGCTATAAAGTTAATAGTCCAAGGAAGCTCTAATATCAGGAGATCTAATCTCCAGAGCCTATTCCTAGAAGTGTAGGAATCTCTGGATCTGAAACTATTGACACAAAATAATGACAAGTTAGGGGGCATGAGCCATTAGTATATCAACTACTGACTCTGTAATTGAAGCCAAAATGAATAATTAATTCTACAACCTGATTTCCATGTAGGGATAACATAGGCGAACCATGGATCATCTGGGTTCTGCTGTGGCCATATGTTTACCAAATTCAACATCCCTATTTTATCCTTCAGCATACTATGTGCCTTACTATTCTTTGCTCTAGGGTCAGCTCAATTTACTACTAAGTCAGTGACAAGGTTTAAGTCCCAGCCCAACACTGTAGGGTAAGCATTTGTGTTAGTCTGTTCCATCTTAGTAAAAAAAGCCTTGTTCTGTGTTACATTCAGGCCATAGAAAGAGTCTATCAACAACCCCCCCCCCAAAAAAAAAATGTTATGATGTTTAATTAATTACAACCCAATACCCTTCCCCAACTTTATAGGACTCTACCATAGACCATTACAATATGCCATCGAACAAAATAGCTACTGCTCTTTTCACATTATGCCCTGTAGGCAGCTTCTGTGTTTACTTTGTCCTCTTGCAGGAGCACAAAATCAAGTGTCTGCATTTACAGCCATTTCTTAAAAGCATTATGCTTAACTTTGAAGCTACGGCTTCAAAAATTTAAAGTAATAAACTGTTAAATAAAAACAAATGATAACAACACAGGAGGCTCAGATGCAAAAGTTTACTAGTGTACACCAGGAGGCAAAAAACCATACAAGTACAGAGTTTTGTCTGACATGATGCAGGAAATACACAATTTTATATAGTCTTACATTCAGGCTGTGCCCACCTTACTGACGTGGTTAGTCACAGGGCACCTACATCACTATGGTCTACAATATTCTATTCATAAGAAAAAGCTGATGTTATACATTTTAAAAGTTTTCCCATGGGAATAATACAGCCTTGCAAAGCACCTGGTTCGTTATAATGTCTTTCTGTAAATGTTACTCTTCCAAGGTCTCAGGCTAGCTTGAATACAATAGTCGGTTCACTCTTGTAATATACTTCTTTGTTCTTCTTGCAACTTTTACTTTAGCAGCTGTGTCTTATCTCTGATACATTCACAAGGTCAATTATCTCAGAGGAAGGAATAAGAATATTCAATGCTTTATACATTTAATTTTTCTGACCCAGCAGATAATCATTAGTGAAAAACATAAGCTTGCTGAGCTGGCTACTGCCAGGGTCAGAGTTCAAATACACTGCAGCTCCAAAGCTTCAAGCAATTACATGTAAAATCATTCTTATTGCCATATTGTAAATAGAATAAAATGCATTATATACTATTTGCTTTTAAACTAGCACTTTATACATGTTCAAATACATATTTTTCTAACATTTTCCTCCTTTTAATACTTTTTATTCTATTCAGAAACATAAACAATGTTATATCGTCTCCTAGCCTTCTCCTTTAAGGACTTTTAACTAGGCAAGTCATTTAGTTTATATTTGAACAAGTTTCGCCTGGAATCAATAGTTCCAATTCAATGTCTTGGTACAAAGTTTCAGTTACAGATATATCAACAAAATCTTTGACTAATCTTTTCATACAGGGAATCCCACAACAGACACATGCTCCTAATAGGAGCAGACCAACACAAATAGCAATCAAAATATTCATTAGGATAGAACCCCACTCACCAAACAGACTCTGGAAAAAGTTCATCAGTGGGTTTGGGCCTGGTTCAGTCATGGCCGATACCTGCTGTATTACCTCTAGGTGATCATTAATTTTGTGTTGATTGTCTGGTATATGCTACAGCATTCTTCTTTGATAAGCGCAAGTACCACCTCTCGCCGCTAGGGTGAAGTCAAGAGCCATTCGATTTTGTAGCACAACAGTTCTCATTGCATTCAGTTCGTCAGTCACTAGTTCGAGCAGAAAAGTTGCTACTCATTACTTGAGAAGCTTCAACAGTTTTCTTAACTCCCAGATCGATTTGACTGCTCCATATGCTGGAAATATCCCAGCCCAGGATATAACACTGTCACTCAAGTCCATATGAGTCAATTTTTCTTTATCTTTCACGGAATGATGGTTCTTCCAACCAACTTCGATTTTTCCCATTGGATTTACAGGTTTTCCGATAGAATCTTCAGGTTTTCGGGCTACATCTCTTACATTTCGTATCTTACCTAGAGGTAATTCTGCAGTATGCCTTATAGCTGGAACCAGATAACCCAAAAAACAACTGCCGGACCAATTCTCAGGTAGCCATTTGTATGCTTTTTTCCCACAAATAAAATAACAATTTTCTACTTTGGTACTGATGCGGGTTAGTTCTGAATGAAACATTTTCTTGTCTATAACAGACAATTGTTTATGCAAAACAGGATTTCTCTGCACATCACTTAATGTTGTTTTCATTAAGCTCAAATATGAATCATAATTTGTGTTACAAACAGTGCCTTTATTTTTGGCTTTAATATAGCATTTATAAGATATAGTTATGTTACAGTTACTCCAACCCACTTGGAGTGTGTTATTCTTATAAAAACATACAATTCCCTCTGTGTAATAGGCAAATACAATGCAATTTTGTCCTGTGATCTTACAGAACCTGTATCAAAAAGTAAATTTTCCCAAGTCTCATTTATCCCCAAGGGGACAGCAGACATCAACAGTCCTCCATATGCTGTTGGTATGGCAGTACAAACCCAGCAATTTGAAATGTTCATAGTCTCTACATATACACGCTTCATAGCTAGGTATGTGTTAAAGTTTGGATGCCAGTCTATAGACAGTTCATCACGTTTCTCCACTTTCACTTGTGTGGTTATATGTAGGAAGAACCACAACAAAAGGAAAGTCATCACAATCATAGTCAATAAATGCATAGTTAGCAAGATGATTAAACAATATCTTCGGGGTTGATCTGTATTTTTACTCATTTCACTCTTGGCCATCCTGCCTTTGTTGTGTGTCAGTCACAAAATGTTTATCAAGCTGAAAATTCTTTACCGGTTTACAGTGCGTCAGGTGGACCCAGGACGTCCTCTCAGCAACTTTGACTGCAGTAGGCGTCGCCAACAGTATCTGGTACGGTCCTTCCCACTTTGGACTCGCCCAATTCTTCCTCTTCGTGACCTTCAACCAAACCCAGGACCCTGGGGTCAGCACTGCTTCCAACGGTCTGGTCTGTCTTTTATCTGAAAAAGAGTTCAACTGCAAAACAGTTTTATTAGTTAACAGTTTCCTCATATAACTAGCTAATGAGCTGTCAGCCTCTAATTCTGCAGGCATGAGAGCTTTCCACTGTGGCACATAATATGCCCTTCCAAATATCACTTCAAAGGGGTCAAACCCTTTACATTTGGAACTGTTCTCATGCTCAGCAGTGCCAAAGGCAAACAGCAAATCCAATTCTTCTGTGTATCATCTACTAACTTCCTCAACTTGTTTTTTAAAATTCCATTGTACCTTTCCACCAGTCCTGCAGACTGTGGGTGGTAAGCACAATGATTTTCAAGGAGATCCCAAAGAATCTCCCAAGTTGGTGAATCGCCTGATTCACAAAATGTGTCCCATTGTCACTATAGATTCTTTCCGGTATGCCAAATCTAGGAATTATTTCTTTTATTAGGGCCTTTGCCACTGTTGCTGCATCCGGATTTTTAGTTGGAAAAGCTTCTACCCATTTGGAAAACATGTCTATAATTACTAAACAGTATTTTTCCCTTCACATTTGTTCAGTTCTATGAAATCCATACAGATAGTATGGAACGGATATGGTGGTATAGGAAAACTCCTTGCTTGGGTTTGAATGCTCCTTGTGCATGATGTTTATTACAGACATGGCATGCTGCACAAAATTTTTGTGTAAAGTTTGTGAATCCATTATGTTTGGAATATTCGATTTACTAACTGTACCATCCCCCCTGTTGAGACATGGCACTGCCCATGGCTCAACAAAGCTGCATATCTAAATAAATTAGACGGCAATATTGTTTTTTTCTCTTTGGAGATATACAGTCCATTTTCGAGGATTGCACCTCGTTTCTCCCATTTTTGTTTCTCAGCTTTTGTAGTTAATGTCTGCATTGTTTTTAACATTTCTAAATCTAAAATCTCAGAGGGTTGTAATTCCTCAGTCAAAAGTAAAATTTCTGAGTCTGAGGCTGCTTGCTTCGCAGCTGCATCAGCTTTTGCATTTCCTTTTGAAATTGCATCCTGTTGTTTTGTATGAGCTAAATATTTACAAATAGCTACTTTAGTAGGTAACTGAATGGAATCTAACAAGTTCAAAATAAGTTGCGCATGATTAATCGGTTTGCCAGTAGATGTTATCATTCCCCTATTTTTCCATTGCTGTGCTTAAAACATGCACTGTAGAGAAAGCATACTGACTGTCAGTATATATGTTCACACATTTATCTTTCGCTAGAGTACAAGCCCGTGTTAAGGCTATCAGTTCTGCTGCTTGAGCAGACAGGTTATGCTGTAAGGGTTGGGCTTCTAAAATCTCTGTATCTGTGACTACTGCATACCCTACTAGATTTTTCCCTGTAGGACCCTTTCTGCATGAACCGTCCACATAAAATGTCACCTCGGCATCATCCAAGGGCATATCAGTAAGGTCTTGTCTGGGCAAAGTTATTTGCTCAATTTCCTGCAGGCAACTGTGTGGTGTGCCATCCACAGGAGTTGGAAGTAACGTTGATGGATTTAATGTTGTACAACGTTCAATTACCATATGAGGTTGGCTCAGCAGTATGGTCATACATGAAAGATGTCTAGCAGGAGATAGATATGCTATTTTCTCTTGCAGTAAAATTATCGCGACTGCATGAGGCACTCTCAATGTGAGAGGGTGGAACAACACTACTGAGGCCGAAGCCTGTACTGCCATTGCAGCTGCGACTACTGCTTGCACACAGTGAGGCAATGATCGTGCCACTGGATCTAACTGTGATGAATAGTAAGCTATGGGGCGTTGTTTATCCCCATGCTGTTGCGTCAAAACTGACGTCATGTATCCCTGCTTACAATCTACGGTCTGAAAAAATCTTTTGTGATAATTTGGAAGTCCTAAAACTAGTGATGAAGCTATCAATTGTTTTAGTCTGCAGAAAGCTGCTTCTGCTTCAGGTGTCCATTGTAATACATCTTGTGCTGCCATTGGTGTTTTATATATTAAATCAGCCAGTGGAGCAGATTCTAAAGCATAGTTTGATATCCAGCTTCACAAAATTAGTCGCTCCCAAGAAGGACATCATTTCCTTCTTGGTTGCTGGTTTGGGTGCCTGTAAAATCGCTGTTTTTCTGTCTTCGTCTAATATTCTACCTTCATTGGATATTACATATCCTAGGTATTTAACCTGTTTTCTCCAAAGTTGTAACTTACTTTTGTTTACTTTGTGTCCTTGTGCTGCTAAAAATTTCAATAATGCTATCGTATCCTCCCTGCATTGATGCTAGGTAGGGGCTGCTAGCAACATGTCATCTACATAAAGTAGAATCTGACTACCTCCTGGTGGAGTAAACCCTGCTAGGTTGCTTGCCATTTCTTGTGCAAATATCGTTGGACTTTCACAATATCCCTGCGGTAGCCGAGTATAGGTATATCTTTTACCCTGAAATGTAAATGCAAACCAATACTGGCTATCAGGATGTATAGGTATTGAAAAGAAAGCATTGCTTATATCTACCACAGTAAAATATTTTTATTGTGGTTTTAAATCATTCAACAAAGTGTGTGGGTCTGGCACCGTAGGTGCTCTGGGTATTATTGCATTGTTTACAGCTTGTAAATCCTGTACCATCCGCCATTCCCGTTTGCTTTTTAACAGGAAATAGAGGGTGTTACATGGTGAATCAAGAGATTCTACCAGTACTCCTTCCTTGAGTAATGCTGCTATTATAGGCTTGATTCCTTGCTCTGCATCTTTCCTCAAGGGGTATTGTCTTTTTTGTGGTCTAAATGCTGATTTTGGTGTAATAGTTACTGGTCCTGCTGTTTGAATAAGTCCTACATCTGATTTACCTGTTGACCAAAGAATGTTTGGTATATCACACAAGGCTTTTTCTTCTTCTTCTAATAAGAATGCTAATCAGCTGTCTTCACTAGTTTGTAAGTGTACAGCTGGAGGTGTCTGTGTTAGCCAATTCAATTTCTGTTTGTGTATTCCCTGTTCTGATAATTCTAAATCAGTTTGTTTTTCCCATCTTGTTACTTTTTCTCCTAAGTCTGCCCATCTCACATCCTTATTCTTTGTCAAGCTGACATGTGGTAGTCTATTAGATTTGTACAGTGTCATGAATTCCTGAGGTAGTGAACAGCTTACCACACTGTTTCCCTCAGTATCCCAATACAAGGTTCGTAATACTAATCTGTTAGCAGGATTTTTGAACAACTCTTGCTCATATTCTTTATCAGGTCCTGGCATGCTACAGTAGTATAGAGTACAATGTAACAAATGCTGTTGGTCAGTGTCAAGGAGGGGCCTTACTGATGGCTACATTCATCAGTTCTCGGTTACTGCCCTGGACCAGTAGTAACTAGGTCCTGGCTGTACCAGTAAAGGTTTCACCCTCCGTCGCACCACAAAAGTATCCATTTGTCTTTGTGCTTCCATACCCTGCATAGTGGGAACTACCGCTATGCCAAATATCTGCATAAGATCTCTTCCCAGTAAGTTTACTGGACATTTTGCAGAAACTACAATTTTACTTTTCTGAGTCATGCCTGAAACAGGGTCAGTTATTGCTATATCATGGGAGAGTGGCTCCTATATAGCTGTCCATTTGCTGCTTTCACTAATATATAGTCAGGTGATTCAGAATATTCTGGTAACTTTGAAGGGTGTATCAAAGTTCGTGACGCTCCTGAGTCACACAAGAATTTCACTTCCTTCCTTCCACCAGAAGTGTAACTTCCGGTTTTGTGTCTGCCAAATAGAGCTCCAAGCTCAGTAATGCCAAATCTAAAATTTCACTTTCTTCATCCTCTACATCTGCTTGCACTTCCTCTGTTCCTTCCACTACATTTACGTTTGCCCTTTGTTTGTTTTCCTTCCCTGATGATTTCTGATTTTCATCACTATCATATAGTCAGTCCTCATCACCTTTATTTTCTGTAGTCACCTTTTTATTTAGCCTGCAATCCCTTGCTAAACGTCCTTTCTTACTGCACTTAAAGCACTCACCTTTCTTTTTTTCTCTTCAAAATCTTCTGACCTTTTGTCAGATTGTCTATTTCCTGGGTATTTTTCTTACACTTTTACCTGACTGTACTACAAAGACCTCTGCTCCGTCTTCAGCTGTGAAGACCTGTGTCTTCTTTTTCTTTTACTATTAAAGTGTCTTTCAGCATGTCTGGCATATTCAAGTAAGGCTTGTAGCCTACTTGTTCGATGATCTATCATATGCTTTGTAATAAAGCTACTGATAGGTGCAATGCAACCTTTCAAAAACGCATTTTTCAGTTGCTGTTCATATGAGGTATCATGTGTCTGATTTTCAGGAATAGCCATACCACTATGGTTATTGAAACATTCCAATAATCTACCATAGTACCCATCTACAGTTTCATTCTCTTGCTGTATGCATTGATTAATGCAAGTCCAATCTGCTCTAGGTTTCCATTTTTCAGAAATTCGGTCTGTAAGACCTTTCACTCTGTTGTCTAATTCTGCGTCACTATGTGGGAGTGGTTTAAGCTCTGCATTACGAGGATTCCAGGTGCCACAAATCATGTGCCAGTCTGGACCCACAATCTGTCTAACTACCTTTTCTATTTCTTCCCCATTCAAGTGGTAACTTAGTCTCATACCTTGTAAATCTTGTAAAAACTTTGTGTAATTAACTTTTGGATGAGGGATTCCCTCTGTAGCTTTTCGAATAACTTCCGGTGTCCATGGTCTATATACTAGAAGAGTTGGGTCCTGCCCTTCCTGTCCTGCCTGAGGATTTGGTACCTCGATCAGTGGACAGATTTCTTCCTCACTCTCTTCTAGTGTGCTTCTCCCTATTTCATATAAGTCTGTGTCCCCAAGTGTTTTACGTGTCCGGGACCTAGTTTCAATAGGATCTCTAACAAATGGTTTTAGTACTCTTGTAACTTCAGGATAACGTGGAGGTGGACCAGCTTGCCCTCCTGCTTCATATCCTGAAAAAGGCATTGGAGGGTGGAGGAGGGCCGTCGCTATTACTGTATTATTATCCTCTTTGTCTAAAAATAATGTTTTTGCATTTTTAGTTTTCTGTTCCCTTCGGTTTACTTGCTCAATCCACCTGTGTGCTTGAGGAATGCCTAATCGCTGTTGTTTTTGCCTGACCTTCTGCGTCAGATTTAAGCTGTTTTAAAAGTTTAACTAATGAAATCTTGTTTAATTTACCATCAAATCCGTATTTATTAACCCATTTTGTATAATACCTTACATTATCAGTCCGTTGTAATTGCATATATTTTGCGTCATCAGTTAGCGGCGGATCTCGTGATTTTTTAGTGCACTGATTTCCCATTCTAAAAAAAATGTTACGTAACCCTTTTCACCACGTGGTATTTCAGTTCCTTACACAGTTTATCTAGAATAACTGTTTACCTTATTCTGTTTCCCTGATCTCTGACAAAATATACAGTAATTTCCTTTTGTCCCTGATCTGTATAACAAATCTCTGACAATGACATTTACTGTAACCTAGTCCCTGATCTAAAACAGAAAAAAGGCAAATATTTTCCTACCTGAGCCTCCTGGGTCGACCAGTTCGAGACCGCTCTTCGGCCGCAGATCAGAAAGTGGCCAGCCTCTCAAGACGGCAATTCAGTCGGAGGTCTTTGTGTTTCAAGAAGAACCCTTTTGGTAACTTCTCCTGCGCAGTATTCAACCACCGATACACTCTGATCTGCAGCTTACCAAGGGAATTCCGGTTCAAGGAGGACCAAACTGTTAAATAAAAACAAATGATAACAACACAGGAGGCTCAGATGCAAAAGTTTACTAGTGTACACCAGGAGGCAAAAAACCATACAAGTACAGAGTTTTGTCTGTACACACCTCAAGACCCACACCTCAAGACTGGTGGCAACGCACGATGCATCGGAGACCATCCAGGTGCAATTAACCATAGGCAAGACTGCTCTGCAAATTGTAGCATGTTACAGGCCACCCTCACAAACTCAGGAACCTCACATGGCCTTCCTGAAAACACTAGAGGGGATAAATGTATCACCAAACACCATCATACTAGGTGACTTCAATTACCCTAATATAGACTGGGAACACTACTCAAGCCCAAACACCCTAGCCCAAAAGTTCCTGGAATTCATAAACTCAAATGCCATGGAACAACTAGTCACCATCCCCACAAGAGGAGATAACATACTTGATCTCACCATCACGAACATGGGAGCACAATGTTCAACACCGAGGTGTACCCCTCACTGGTGAGATCAGACCACAACTAATCTCGCTGGAGGTCCTCATCCCACCCCCACCTGAAATAAAAAGACCACAGTAAAGAACTTCTCAAAAGCCGACTTCACACTTCTAAAGACTAGTGTGGTCTCCTTTAAGGCCCCGAGCCATGGAAAACAGTACTCAAGCCGCTGAATCACTTACAAATGCCTTCTACCAGCACCTGCAGGACTGCATGGATAAGGCAATCCCAAGCAAAACAAAGACTCTTTGTACCAAAGGCAAGCATCCAGTCTGGTGGACCCCAGCCATAAACAAACTCTACAACAAAAGGAGGAAGCTACTACAAGATAGAGCAAAATCCTTAAAAGGTAAGACACCCTTGATCACTATAAGTAAAAACTAAGAGCTCTCATAAAATCATCCAAAGCAAATTTCGAGAGAAAAATAGCTAAAGACTCAAAAGACAATCATAAGGCCTTCTTTAGCTATGTTAGAAACCTGGGAGGAAACTCCCAGATATGCTCAGAGCTAGTTCAAAATGATGTGAAGATTACTGATCCTACAGACATTGCCAACATACTGGCTGACAGGTTCAGTGCAAACTTCTCCCCTCCCCCAAAAGGAGAGATATCTATACCAAACGATTGCAGCCCCCAAACATCTCCAGCCCAAGTGAGAACTGCTCTCCAAAGCAAAAACACAGCATCCATGGGACCTGATGGTGTCCCCGGCTGTGTGCTCCATGAACTCAATGAGGAATTAAACCCACAGCTAGGACAGCTGTTTAATCAAAGTCTTACCTCTGGATACGCACTCCAGGAGTGGCGCACTGCAACTGTGGTACCACTTCACAAAGGCGGTGCCTCCACCGACCCTGGAAATTACCGGCCCATTAGCTTGACAAGCCTTATCTGCAAAGCCATGGAGAGGATCATAATGGACCTCATAAATAAAGACATAGGGAATTTGCAGACTTTGGATCCAACCCAGTTTGGCTTTGTCAAAGGCAGATCATGCCTTTAAACTTGGTTGACTTTTTCAAACAGTCACCAAAGCCATTGATGAGGGAAAGGCAGTCCATACAGCCTACCTCGATCTGGCTAAGGCCTTCGATACAATGCCCCATTCGGGTATCATTGAAAAACTCATCAGTTTAAATGTCAACCCATACATCACAAGATGGGTTGCAAACTGGCTGAGTGACAGAACCCACAGGGTCAGAGCTGCTGGCGCCATGTCAGACTCAAAGCCTGTCACAAGTGGTGTCCCACAGGGCTCAGTCCTGGGCCCACTCTTGTTTGGCATCTACTTTTCCGAAGTACAAGCAAACACAGGAGGGTTATGGCTGACAAAGTTTGCAGATGACTGCAAACTGGGCCATAGTAGAAAACACATCTGACACAGATATCCTTCAGAAGGGTCTCACAGAAACGGATAACTGGTGCCAGAGCCACGGCCTAAAGTTAAATGCCAAAAATGCATAGTCATACCCTTCGGAAAAACAAGGTTACCCCTAGCTACCAAATAGGTGGCAATCCACTGAGCACAGAAGAAGTTATCAGGGACCTGGGGACCCAGGTTGATAGTAGTCTGTCATTCGACACCCATGTAGCTAAAGTAGTTAGGAAGACCTTCTACATTGCCCACCTTATCATGAAGGGATTCTCATCTAGATCAAGGGAGGTCATAGTCTCCTTTACTCATCACTCATCAGACCAATGATTGAGTACAATGCCCCATTCGGAATGTATCTGACCCGACACTTGCAGCAGCTGGAGAGGCCACAAAAGTTCCTCACCAAAAGGATAAAGGGTCTCAAAAATCTGTCCTATGCTGCCCGACTGAAAGAACTCCAGCTCTATTCAGTCGCCACCGCTTGCTCAGAGGTGACCTTTGCCTAACATACAAGGCCATGTCAAACCCAGATTTGATGAATATGCTTCACCTCAAAAATCTAGATCCATCAGAGCCACAAGGCGGAGACTTAAACCTTGACACGGCTATTAATAGGACGTGCTGGAGGGATAGATTCATCACCCAAAGACTCCCTATGCTGTGGAACAAAATCCCGGTACATGTGAGGCAGAGCACCTCGCTGGCCTTGTTCAAGAGAAATCTTGACCAATGGATGGGAGATCGCAGATATACCCCAGGGATTACCTCAGTGTCACTGCTCGACAGAGGCACAGAAAAATAATGGGTATAGTTCCCCATACTAAAGGGGTGGCCTAAGCCACAAAACGATGGGCTAGGCTTGTAAATGCCCTCGGGCAGATAGCCTAGTATGAACCTATGAACCTATGAACCTATGATGCAGGAAATACACAATTTTATATAGTCTTACATTCAGGCTGTGCCCACCTTACTGACGTGGTTAGTCACAGGGCACCTACATCACTATGGTCTACAATATTCTATTCATAAGAAAAAGCTGATGTTATACATTTTAAAAGTTTTCCCATGGGAATAATACAGCCTTGCAAAGCACCTGGTTCGTTATAATGTCTTTCTGTAAATGTTACTCTTCCAAGGTCTCAGGCTAGCTTGAATACAATAGTCGGTTCACTCTTGTAATATACTTCTTTGTTCTTCTTGCAACTTTTACTTTAGCAGCTGTGTCTTATATCTGATACATTCACAAGGTCAATTATCTCAGAGGAAGGAATAAGAATATTCAATGCTTTATACATTTAATTTTCCTGACCCAGCAGATAATCATTAGTGAAAAACATAAGCTTGCTGAGCTGGCTACTGCCAGGGTCAGAGTTCAAATACACTGCAGCTCCAAAGCTTCAAGCAATTACATGTAAAATCATTCTTATTGCCATATTGTAAATAGAATAAAATGCATTATATACTATTTGCTTTTAAACTAGCACTTTATACATGTTCAAATACATATTTTTCTAACATAAACTTTACCATACAAAATACTAGACAATAATACTTTAACGTATCTACTACAACACCCACTTGCACATATGCACATACTCACCACACTTTCCCACTCACTTACACACATCAAATACTTAGTGAGATACAACAAACATTGCAAAATAATGCTACACTGGTGCCAGTGACTAAAGCATATTAAACTAATGTCATAACAAAAGGGTGCCACTGCACCCTCTACACATTACCAGTGTTGTTGCATGGTTATTCTGGAAATACCCTAAGACTTGTACTCAATAACAATGAATACTGGGTACACTGGGGAGTTTATCAGTCCAGGATTAATGATAGTAAATAAGGTACTGAGTCAGTAAGTCATTTATTTCCTTGTAGCATTTCCTCTTGCTCCCCAGCTTTTTCACTCATTTTTTCTACATTATTCAAAAACATATGATGCATTTGTTTTCATGTCACCTTCAACCAGTCCATATTGCATGATCTAGTCACTGTCTGTGAATTGTCATCCATAGGCTCAGCAGCTATTTCTACTGTATCCTCCTGGATGTCAGACAGGGGAGCAAACCTACTGGCAGCTGTCAAGAGACTTCCTTGTAGGTGAGCTTCTCAGGAATGCTCACTTCTTTGGGTTGAGAGCCCACACTACAGAGGCTAGATGGTAACTATTCTGTAGATCCAACTTGGGCAGCAGCACATTTGCCCACCCCCATTGGTAGCTTAGAGTGATGAACAGAATCTTGGGCAGAGTTTGCTAAGGGGAACTGTTTTGGCTTGGTGCTGCCAGCTTATGCCATTGACAGCCCTTTTCTATTTACTGGTCACACAGCTTGGAGGTGACAAATTAGGCAGGTCACTTGCAGGCACATACTTTTGCAAGAAAGAAATTTCCAGCCCTGGGTTGGTAACAATGTATTTGGATAATTTCCATCTTACATTCAGTGTGGCAAAATATTTCGCATAGTAGGATATCCCATTCTTGTAGTATAGCATGCATGCCCCGAAAAAAAACTTTCTTTTATCATAGATCACCCCTGAGAATTCTTGATATAGTCTAACTGTGCTGCTAGCCAGCTGAAAAGGAGATCCTTCCATGGATGCAAACAAAAGAGCCTCCTTATTTGCATAGTTTAGGAGGTGAAAGATAATATGATGCAGTGATTGATTTGAGGCAGGATGATGTAGACCTCTGTGCAAGTCCACTTGATCTGGGCTCTCTGTGGAATCTACAGTACTTTAATTAGTTGAGTCTGCAAGATTTATTGTACATCATTTTCTTCAGCATCCTCAATGAGATCACCAAAGTGTAGGTTATTATGCCTTTGCCTGTTTTCTCATATCATCAACTTTTTCCTTTGATCTCTGAAGTTCTGTTGTTCCTGAAGAAGCAGTTTACTGGAGCTCTCATAGGGATGCTGCATGTAAAGAGGAAACTGGTTGTAAAATGTTTATTGTTGCTGCAGAGAGAGAGAGAGAGAGAGAGAGAGAGAGAGAGAGAGAGAGAGACTCGACTTGAGGGATCCTTCTCCTCCTTTGACTGGATGAACTGATAGTTAACAGTAATCTACCACTGGCTATAGCTCAACCAGAAAGTACAAGATACCAGATGTACTATAGTGTTATTTAGAGACACTTTTAATTTATTAACTTATTACCTTCTTCTAACAGACTCCTGGGATCTGGAGATAACTCAAACTACAACTGCCAATTTGCATATTGGCTTCACCTTGATAAATCATTCATATACTTTGTGAGACCATGTTTAATCTCTAATTTACAACAGATCACAAGGTAGTCATTTTCTGTTGAGATGTAGAAATATATTTTGGATGGTATTTATAGTCATTATACATAAGAGCAGTGTGTATGTGTACAGGCTGTAAACACCCCCCCCCCCCACACACACACACACATACATCTTAGGAACAAGGTGTGCTTAGATGCAAATGTTAAAACCAGTTTGAGAAAAGCATATGTACATGAGGAAATAATGAGATGTAAATGAGGAATTTGTGAAAAATCAGTGAATATCCTATGCAAGTAAGATGCTCTTGCCACCTTTATGTGGTTATAGTTGCTTTCTTGATGAGCAAATGTGCTGTGGGCAAATAAGATACAAAAAGGCTAATACATACCTTTTCTATCCACTTTGTATTCCATGAAGATACTTAATTTCACTGCTAGTCTAGCTGTATCCAGCTCCAAGCTGCTCACTTCAGTCTCTCCAAAACTGTGTCTGAGAAGTGGAGCTTGCCAGCCTAGAAGGAAACACAGGCAAAATAATTAGTCATCTCAACTTTACTAAGCATGAATTCTTGGGCCTGTTTAGAGTAGACAGGGATATTATATGGAATTTTGTGAATTTATATGGCCCAGAGATGGGAACTGGGGGAATGCATGACCTTCATATACCTGTGGATAAGAACTCCACATATTTCTTCTTCTTCCTGATGTGTTAGACTCCTGAATAATTCCTTGAGGTCTTGTGTTTTCAGCATAGGTCTTCAGCATAGTTTCTGTTAACCTTGTAGCTTCCTCTGACCTTTTCTTGCAAATGATTGTGGTGACCAGCACTTTATGCTGTGGGTCACCTATTTCACGGGGGTTGACTTTGCAATTGCTGAGTCTACCTCAATGCTCTTTCCTATCCAGAAGGAAGTATACATGAGTATGCATGTTCAAAACTCTTGCATGTGATATTGGGACTGTCTCACTGAAGCATGTGTTGACCACCATTAAGCCATTTGCCAGACAGAAGTCTAGGATGGCCTCTCCTTCTTAATTCCTGTTACACCACCCAAGCGGGGTATCTCAGATTAAGATCAGCTTACTAATAAATTATAATAGAATTATACTGTTTTTGATTAAATAATTTTTCTATTACTTTACTTTTGTATTACTGCTCCCTATCAACCACTGGGAGGATTTCTGTATTTTTTCTTGTGTTTCAAACACCTCCTGCTGTTGGCTAGAAAGCACAAAACAGTGCCTGATATGCTGGACTTACTGTGATTACATGCTTCCACATACCTGCAGTATCCATTAGCAGTGCAAGAAAACTTTTTTGTGGACTTACACTTCCTGAGTCCCAGGGTATATGCTATTTATTTAGTACTTGGCTTTATCCCAAGTGAAACACTTGCAGTTTTGATTCTCTAAACCTGAATTGGTCGTGCACTTCCATTTTTCCCCACCTGGCTTCTTGTCTCTCGGATTTCTAATTGCGCTTGGGACATTTAGGCTATAATCTCAACATCATCTGTCTGTGCTAAAGAGCTATCTTGATATGGCAAGATTTTGCAGCACAGCTAAGCAGCTAAGGAACAGAATAACATATGGGAAACATCCATTATGCTGCTTATGATTCTTGGACACTTTGTTTGCATTTTCAGCGTGCTGAAAAATACTGTTCAGGAAAATGACAGCCTACCTGGGTAATATAGAAAAAAATGTTGGTGCAGAACAAGTGGTATATACTGTGCCAATGGTGGGCAGGAAAATACTGGGCATAAAATCTGAGCAGCCTGTCAAACCATGGCAATCAAGGTAACTGCAAAACTAGAATTGCATGAAAAAAATGACATCACAAAACCCTTCTGTCTAGAGACTACTGTAAGAGAAACCTAATTCAAGAAACTGATAACCTGATAAAATGTATTCACTATTCCCTTCACTTTGATGACCTCGTCTCGAATGCTGCCACATTTGTAGATAATTTCCATGCCCCTCTCAAAGCATGCATTGCGGCATCTTTCTACATAAGACATAAATACAATCCTAAATTCAGGAATAAACCCCTATGATGAAACCCTAGTACAAACAATCTAAACATTAAGAGGAATAAACTCATAGCCTTTAGAAGCAGATTTAATATCCCATTATCTAAAACCAAACTTAAAAAGATCAACAAACAAAAAAAAATCAAATCCTCCAAAAGTAAATATGAATTGAAAATTACTATCTTTGCTAAGGACAACTGCGAAGTCTTCTTCAGCTATGCTAGAAATCTTGCAGGTAATGCTCAGCAATGCTCAGAACTGATTCATAACAACAATTATTAGTTCCCTTGAGATACAGTCAACATATTAGCAGAGAAATTCAGCTATAACTTTAGTACCTATCGCCACCTAACTTTCCCCCAACTTATTAGCATATGAACACCACAATCATCTCTGATCAACTCTAAGCAAGTCTTGAATGCTCCCTCCAAAGCCAAAACAATAGCTCCATGGGTCCTGATAATATGGCTTTTTGCTAGCATGAGACACTGTCTGGTAGACATGGTACTGATCCTATTCAATCGCAGCCTATCCATTGGATTCATGTTAGAGAAATGGAGAACTGTTTTGATCATTCTGCTCCACAAGAAGGGAATCCACTACTGATCCTGGAAACTATAGACGTAGAAGCCTCACCAGCTTTAACTGCAGAGCACTGAGATGCATCATTATGGAACTTATTAACAAGGACATAGGCAGTCTCCAAGACCTGGACCCAAGCCAGGTTTGGTTTGTTAAATATAGATCCTACCTCTTGAACCTGATGGACTTCTTTGAACATGTCACTGATCCATTAGACTCAGGAAAATTGGTTTACACTGTTTACCTGGACCTAAACAAGACCTTTGATACCCATCCCACGTTTTGGCATTATTGATAAGATAATCAAACTAAATGTAAAGCCCTATGTTTATCACTCGATAGCAGACAAGCTGAGAAAAACCTAATCTATCATCATGAGACACTTGGAAGTTTTTGGATAAAATCAACAGTTTAGAGGTCAGTTTGAGTTACAATTTTCTAACTATCGACGTTAAGGACCTCTATACATGTATCCCACATGAAATTGCCCTTGAGTGGGTAGTTGAAATGTTAAGACTCCAAGGCAGCACTTGTAATGAGTTAGAGTTAGTCCAGGAATTGTTGGATATTATTTTAGATAATAACTATTTCTTGTTTGAGGGTAACTTTTACCTCCAGAAAGTGGGTGTAGCTATGGGCTCCCCCTGTGGTGCCAGTGTAGCCAATATGGTTATGGCCCACTGGGAACACCTTTTTGTACTTGAGAATTGTGAACTCAAGGACAAGTTAATATTCTATACCCGCTACCTGGATGACATCTTTATTGTATTGGACGGTGACAGTACTGTTGGTGAGTCAGTGGTTGAGTATTTTAACAGGGCTACTCACTTTTTGAAGTTTACTTGTACATTTAATATGGAGTCCATTGCTTACCTTGACATACTTTTGTCTAAAGATTATTCGACACAAAAATTAAAAGCTACCATTTTCAGAAAGAGTACACACTCTAACTCATTTTTACATTTTTCTAGCTGCCACCCACTACATCAAAAATGGGCTATTGTAAAGGGCCAACTAGTCAGGGCAGCCCGTATTGTTACCTTGGATAAAGACTTCCTCGATGAATGTCAGCATTTGAGAGGAATGTTTGTTCACCGCGGGAACCCTGAACTTATGGTTGATGAAATCATTGAAGAGGTTGTAAGTAAACATCAGAGACACTTTTACAACCCACTATTGAACAATGGTTTTAATTCATGTGGTGAAACAATTAATGCCAGTGCATCAGCACCGGTAGTTCCTGTTGATTTTCCAACAACAAATACACTTGAGGCCACTTTTGTAACACCTTACAATCTTAACAGTAAAGACTGTTTTCAGATCTTGATCAAAAACTGGGCAATTTTTAAGAATGATAACAGCGTATATCAAAGTGTAGGTGATCGGCCAGTGGTTGTTTATAAAAGGAGTAAAAACCTTAAGGCCTACTATGAACACCGTGTAAATTCAAATATAAGGACAGTGGGTATGTATAAATGCCAGGCTTACAACTACTGTTCTTATATTACTGAATCTAATAGATTCACAATTCACAATCAACAATACAATTTGAAATTGAGAGTAAACTGTAACTCAAAAATGGTAGTGTATTTAGCTCAGTGTCAGTCATGTCCGGCCTTCTATGTTGGAAAAACTGAGAGAAGGCTACGTGACCGTATGTATGAGCATATTTATGCTATAAGAAAGCAGAAATCCGAAAATGCATTGGCAAAACATAACTTACAATACCCTAACCACACTTTTAAATTTATAGTCATTGATCAGATTTCTTCTAACCCTCGGGGTGGTCCTGACTTATTTAGATTAGAAGAATTAGAGCTTTGTTGGCAGATCAGGCTGAATGCGTACAGCGTACCTGGCTTGAATGAGGGTTGCTCAATTAGTAGCATCCTTAAAATCAAAAGCTTGTTAAGATGATGTATTTTATTGTTTTTATATTTTATAACTTGTTTAAATATTTATAATATGTATTTTAAAGTACATCATTTATAATTATTGTTATTATTTACTTAATTTGTTTAGTACAATGTTTAGTTGTAAGAGAGGTGCTTATAGGTAATGTGGTTATACCTTTAAATGAGTTGTTTCAATTATTGACTAATTAACAGTTATTTTATTTAAAGACTGTGTCAAGTGATT
Source organism: Protopterus annectens (assembly GCF_019279795.1). NCBI lineage: Eukaryota > Metazoa > Chordata > Ceratodontiformes > Protopteridae > Protopterus > Protopterus annectens. Next base: position 976,909,124 of record NC_056729.1, read on the forward strand.
TTTCTATGTCTGAAGAAGTTTGTCATTCGAACAAATGAAAAGCGCTTAACATTAAAGTTTTTTGGTACCGTCCTGCAGTCTGTTCCTGTGTTCTTTGATTTTATAGCAAGTTCGTTTGTTGCCACATTGTTTTACATCATGAGAAGCATGCAGTCTTCAAAAAGAGCAGCTGCCAGTGATACCCCCAGGGACTGGTTCAGGGATAACTTCACATTAGTATTTAATTCCCCGATGACATGACTGACAATAAGAACCCATGGCTGACCAAGTTTGCAGATGACTGCAAACATAAAGCTGTCATTAACTCCCTATCTGACTTTCAGATTCTTCTGGAGGGACTAACACATACACCAATAAATGGTGCCTGGACCACAGCCTAAAAGTAAATGACAAAAAATACAGTATTGTGTCTTCTGACAAAACTGGTCAACCATGCACCTACCATATAGGTGACATCCCTTTAAAAGTCAGCTCAGCGATTAGGGACCTGGACACTTTAATTGACAATTAGCTATCTTTTAATCACAATGTATGCACTCTTGTTAAGAAATCCTTTTACCTAATCAGATTAACCACCAAGGATATTTCTACCAGATCTAAGGACAGCATCATTCCTTTCTACTTCTCCCTCATTAAACTCATAATATAGTATAATTGTCCTTGCTGTATGAACTTGTCTAAGCATATGACCCAACTTGAGACACCACAACATTTCTCACTAAGATAATCAAGATCATGTCTTACTTCAGCTACCCAGACTGCCTTAAAATATTGTTTCTTTTCTGTTTCCTAAAGACTGCTGAGAGGTGACCTCTGTATAGCCTAAAAAACCTTGAAGTGCTCCTGCATATCCACAAAATTAATAACAAGATATCTTAACTTCCAACAAAACAAAAATAGGACCTGCTGATGATATATCCCAGAGAATTCCTCTGTTATGGAATAGACTTTCTTTGGATATAAATCATAGTAGCTCCCTGACCTGTTTTTAGCATGGCTTGGATGAAGAGATGGAAAATCATAAGCATATCTTGGGTCTGGCTTCATAAACCCTTATGGAAAGGGGTTGAAACTAGTTATAAATTAATCATGTCAAAGGGTACATATGATTTGAGATATTATAACTATGCTACTAATGGTCTTCTTGATCAACAACCTTTTAATAACTTATGAACCTATTACACCGGCCAGCAAAGAGCTTAAATGTAGAATTGAGTATTCTGGCCACCATATGTGAAATGTATCATGTGGCTCAGTCACCAGCTGGATTACACAGCTTGCTTATCCATCCTTAGACTAAGGTAGAAGAAGAACGTATTCTAATTAAAGAGATTTTCCAGTAACTTACAGGTGATATATCTCCCACATTCCAGTCATTCCCATTTGGAATACTGGTTGTGGTCCTTACTTGTATGCAATGGCATAAGAGGAACAACATCATAGTCTGTATCACACCCCAGAACTGATAAGCTGATAGAAAACATTTCAGAAGGTAACAAGGGTGTCAGTTTGTCAGTTATGTTAGATAAAGGGGACTGTACCAACATAGCTTTATGTATCCCAATGTAGGAGATAGCAGACATGAACAAAAGAGGGCTCTGTTCCACAAAATGTAATGTAAGTTTTGACATAAGGACAAGACTATGAAGTGGTAGATGATGTCTAATGATGGGAATATTGAAAAAATCTGAATATAGTTAAGTTCATAATCTCAGGATGGGGGGTAGGTTATCTGTTTACAGGTCATCTGATTCAGTTAATGCACTTTTTTGTTTGGTGTGATGATATGATGTTTATTTGGGCAGAGTATTCAGTTTATGTTTCGTTCATATGATAAATGAAACTGGTTAAAGTTTGCATGTGTGCCATTTTTGGAATGGAGCTCAGTGTGTACATTTCTTTGAGAGACTTCATATCAGATGTCTGAACTGGAAGCAATCTGGTTGCTGACACAGTTTAATGATATTACATTCATGAAGATTGCATTGAGATTGATAAAGGTTCTGAATGTTTCCATAAACTATTCTTTAAATAATAATGTAGGTTTTAATGCAGACAGTAGTATAATAACAATTTCTTTCATTCTAGAGTCTTAATACCCATGTTATCCACATCTGGAAGATGAATAGTATATATCAGGCATTTACTAAAAGCCAGTTTCAGTAGGGATAGCATGTAGCTATATTTGTGTGTGATGGAAGAAGCATGTAATAGAATACTAATATGAAATACAGAAGCAGCAGAGAATCAAATATTAACCAATAATATTTGCATATCTTCTACAAAATGCAGTTTATGTGGCATATGCCTGCATGGAGACCCTTATCTGATATACCCAATGGTTTGCTAAGGAGGAATACAATTGGCACAAATCTAAACCCGTAAAATGTTGAAGTAATTCCAATGAAAGAGATCTGATGATTGAATATTTCCAGGGATGCAAACCATAATTTGGCAGAGAAGGATACTTGAACAGTCCTGATCTATGCCATGTTGGATGATATGTGGTTTCATTTTACCAGCATCTAGAGTAACTTAATACATAATAAATTGTAGTATATGCATATTCATTATGTGTGGCTGCTTCCCTGATATGTCCAGCAGTACTTTTCATAAAGTGAAATGATGTATAAACATGCAGCGCCAGCTATCACTAATCTTTAAAGCCATGTAATCTGTGTAAGTACATATGCTGCAGCAATTCAACATCAGACAGATTCCAACAGGTATAAATGTCCAGAAACCCTCATGTGAGAACAATTTAAGAAATAATATGTGGTAAATACAGTTATACCCAATACATGAAGTAGAATTTGTGTCTGATGCATGTATTTACTTACCAATATAACATATTAGGACAATGGAAACATATTTATATCCTATTTCTTTTGCTAGTTGTTGGACTACATTATTATGTATGCATTACATTTCAGTGTGCAAGTTACATTATTAGCATTTCACTGTATGGGGAATGTCAACATGCTACACTGTCAGTTAATATAATGTCGACTACTTGCAAGTCGATAAGTACTTTACAATAGTTTTAGTTGTTCTATAAATTGATGTTATTTCTTAATTTGCCATTTAGATTCATAGGTTGTTACTAGACTAATTGTCCTAGGGCCTTTACAAACCTAGCCAAGTTCAACCCTTGTTTCCTTAAGGGTCTAGACATGTGGTCTTTTTTATAAGCAGACCTAAATCAGCACTGACTGCCCATATCCAAGAAGGACACAAGTGAAAACCCTGGGTGAATTTACGGTTCCCCATCCAATCATCCAAGCTGTGCTTAAAAAAGGTTAATGAGGGGCTCTGTTTAACCTGTATTGGAAGTTTATTCAGGAGGAGAGACAACCTCTGTGAGACATATCTGTCTCTTCAGCAAGTTCTGTTGATGTCACATGCTAGGTTAAGGTCCCTAGAGTGAGTGAATCATGTATTATTTGACTTACGAATGTGCAGCATTTCCATTAAAGCTGGATCAAGGGTTGCTCTGTATGCAAGACACAGGTTGCCTAGTTACTCAGTAGTCTATATGATACAGGGTATAGTGACAGTGATCTCAGTCTGTTCATGTAAGACATGTGATGAAGGCCTTGAATTTTCTTTGTGAGGAACCTTTAAGGTCTCTCCGTTGCTGCAGGTGTCTGTTTAGGTACATACCAAAGGCAGCATTGTACTCTGTTATTGGCCTGATAAGGGAAGAGTACAGGGAGGTTATAATTTCTTTTGTTATAGAAGCTATGCCCTTGAGTATGAGGTGAGCAATGTAGAAGGCCTTCCCTACTACCATGAAGACATGGTGATCAAAAGTAAGGTTGCTGTCAACATGTGTGCCCAAATCTCTCACCACTGATTTAGAGCTTAAAATGTTGTTATTAATATGGTAATCTGCAGGGGCATTGCCTTTGACAAAAGGGACGATAATGCATTTTCTTGCATTGAGTTTAAGACCACAACTTTTCAATGATGCCTGAGTGGGGGATTGTGTCAAAGGCCTTGGCCAAGTCTAGGTAGGCCATATGCACAGATTTGCCTTCATCCAGGGCTTTGGTCTTTGGTGACAGTCTTGAAGAAGTCCACCAGGTTCAACTAGGCAGGGTCTCCCTTTAACAAAATAAGGCTGGGTCAAGTCAAATGTTTGAAGGTCTTCTATACCCTTGTTGATAAGGTCCACAATGATTCTCTCCATGGCCTTGCAGATAAGGTTGATTAGGCTAATTAGTCTATAGTACCCGGGGTCAGTGGATGCAGCCCCTTGTGCAAGGGGATGATGGCAGCTGTTTTCCATTCAGCAGGGACAAAACCAATGCTTAGGCTGCTGTTGAAAAGAGTACCCAATGGTGTTGCTAATTCCTGTTTTAAACCATTGAGAATGCAGCCTGGTGTGTTATCAGGTCCCATACAGGCTGTGTTTTTGGCATTGGAGAGAGCAGATAAGACCTGCTTTTTAGAGATATGAGGTGGAGAATAGGTGGTAGGAATGTTTAGGGTATATGTGGTGGGGAAAGGGGGGAGAAGTTTTCACTGAACCTCTCCACTAGTAGGTTGGCTATTTCCACTGGTTCAGTATATGTAATACCATTCACGGCCAGTTCAGTGCAAATCTGAGCTTTTCCTTTAAGATTTTAGATGTAGCTAAAGAATACCTTATGGTTATCCTTAGCTCGGGATGCTAATCGAGACTTTTAGTTAGTTTCAGAGGACTTTTAAAGATGTATTATTTGCTTGTTCAAGCTGAGAAGGGTATGCTTCCAGTTCTGAGATCATTCCTTCTTGCTCTTTGACAGCAATTTCTTCCTCTTATTATATAACCTGTTTATGGCAGATGTCCACCAGACAGGCTTGATTTTTCTTGAGGATCTATCTTTGCTCATATCAGGAATGGTTTCCTAGCTGTCAGTGGGGACAGGAGCTTTGAAAATATTAATGCCTTCTAATAAGAGGTTGTAGTTGGCTTTGGAGAAGTTTTCTAGCCTAATTTCTCCTGATGGGGGGTCTGATACTATTGTTACTTTGAAAGAGACTGATTTATGATCAGAATTCACCAGGGAGGGCCTCACACTTGTAGTGGTGCACTGTTCTACCATGTTGGTGAGTATCAAGCCTAGAATGTTTGGACCCCTTGTAGGGATGCCAACTATATGCTGCAAGGTAAAGTCCAAGAACCTTTGGATGAGTGTGTTTGTACATGCGTAATTTACCCAATCGATGGATGGGTAGATAATATCACCCATAATTAGGGTACTTGGTTGTATTTTACGTAACTCAAGTAAATCCAAGTAAGCAGTGTGGCTATCATGGTTCATGGAGAGGGATCTAAAGCTGGTGATAACTTGGAGAGGGGTCTTTCTTATAGTTATTTGCACATGGAATAACTCTTGGGAATCATTCTTTTTAATCAATCTGGTGATGTATTTATCTTTGATGAATATTTATGCTCCTCTTTTAGTGTTCACGTGTTCATTTTGTGGTCTGAATGTGTGGAAGGCATTATATCCTGGTATGGCTGGGTGTTCTCTGTGGCCTTGAACCTGGTGTCTGTGACTTTACAGATGTCCTCATCTTCCAAGGTAAGGAGTGCTTCCAGTGACTGCACTTTCAGATTTAGACTCCTAGCTTATTCAGGATATTTTTACATCAGGAAGTTTTTGTAACACTACCTAAAGAGGCACTAAGGGGGAGGCAAGAACCTTAGCCAGTAACTGAAAGCCCAGAGCTGACAGGTGGAGACCATATCTCGCAAAGCATTGTGGTCTATCAACCATATCATCCCAGTCTGACAGGTGCTGGATCCCCTTAGAATGACACCAGAAACTAAGCCAATTGTTGAAGTCAATCATTTTTTTGTCTGTATTGAGGCATCATCTTAGGTGAAGGTAGAAGGCTTTTTTAAGGCTAGGAACATATCCACCTAGGACTCATAATCAGAGAGCTCAGTCATGTCTATCTTTATATAATCCAGTGAGGTACATCTCAAGTCATTCACACCAACATGGACTATGACAGAGTCATAACAGTGCCTGCTGTTGAGAAACCTGAGTGCATGTGTGATGTGGCAGATCCTGGCACTTGACAGACGGCTGACCGTGATCTTTTCCTCATCTATCCTGGTGAGAGGGACATCTGTGTGTCTCACAATGGAGTCACCTATGGCTAAAACATTTGAACGTATGGGCATGTATGGTGAGACACCAGTGAGTGTGTTTGTATATGTACTGTGATTTGCTGGGAATGTATTAAGTGAAGTGTGTTTATGTTTGGGAGGTCTCTGATCTTTAGGTAGGCTTCTAGTGAGAATCTCTGCATATGTAGGTTTAGGTGTTGTACACGTGGATGGTGCAGGAGGTGAAGGGTGTGAGTTGACAACCTGCTTAGTATCTGATATACTGATTTGTGAGCGAGAAAGCCTAAATTCTAGATTCTTAACATAGCTGCATCTCTCACATATTGAATTTGTGTGAATTGGGAAAAGTGGGTTGTCAGTGTAAATGAGGCAATTGCTACATTGCCTCAGGATGCCCATGTCGGTTAGTTTGGCTGGAGAAATGGTGGGAAATTCTCCATTCATGATGCTAGGTGAAGTACTGTGGTCACTAACAGGGAGGGGACTAGAAGGACCAGGTATGGCTAAGGGACAAGAAAAAGTTCTAAACTGTGAGGGGCTTAATGGGTAAGACTTGTGGAGGAACCTTAGAGGCTCAGCTGAGTGTTTAACTGTGCAGTGAAGCACAGCAGTGCAATACCTCTGATGAAGCACAAGCAGTTGGCTAAGGGAAAATTATCTATCTAAGACTTTGCATCTATAATCACCAGTGGTATGCTCCACTGCGCAGTAATGTGCTGTTATGTGGGTGATGAGCTAACGCAAGCAAGTAGCAATGAAATTAAACTGATTTCAAACACTCTAACCAATAGTAGCACACTAGACTGGGCCCTGGGCCAACAATCACTACTCAGCTAGGTCTTTAGCTACACTATACTCTCACCCAGGTGTAGGGGTAGGCCCTCTTTTGCAGAGGAAAGCTGGACTAATGCTCAGAAACTGTAAAAACAGACTGGGTTTAGCAAACCAGAACCAAGTATGCTAACATCTAAATTTACCAAACGGAAAACCCAAGACTGAGACTTATTCCAGCAACCCCCAACTCAGATGCCTACAGGGTGCTTTCTTAATGTAAGATGGCTGGTTTTAGTGCTCAAATGATACCAAACAGTCTAGATTCTGTAAGCATGAATTTACCCTATGCTAGAAATTGCAGAAGTACTAGAAATTCAAAGTGCAGAAAATCACAGTCACAAAAGCAAAAACAGTTTAAATAAAACAGCAATTCAGTAGAATACTCCCACAAGAGTGTAGACCACAAACCTTCCTAGTGTGAAATAACTGGTTTAGAACTCAACTGCTTAAACCAGAACAGAGATGCTTAGGATAACAGGCACAATAAGCCATTACCAGCAATTCCCAGCTTAAAAGGGTGTAGGCTGCACTCTCCTGTCACAAGAGTCTAAACCACAAACCTTCCTAATGTAAAATAACTGGTTTGGAGTCCAAGTGTTTAAACCAGATCTAAGACACTCTCAAAATAACAGACTCAATAATCCTTCAACCAGCAATTCCGAGCTTAGAAGGGTGTAGGCTATCCTCTCCTGCCAGTGTTAGACCACAAGTCTTCCTAATGTAAAATAACTGGTTTGGAACCCAAGTGCTTAAACCAGAACAAAGACACTTAGAATAACAGGCACAATATGCCTTCATCAGCAATTCCCAGCTTAGAAGGGTGTAGGCTACAAACCTTCCTGATGTAAAAATAACTGGTTTGGAGCTCAAGTGCTTAAACCAGAACTAAGACACTTTCAGAACAACAGACACAATAAGCATACATTCAGCAGTTATCAGCTTAGAACATTTAGATACATTTCAGTATTTTATATATATATATATATATATATATATATATATATATATACATACATATATATATGTGTGTGTGTGTGTGTGTGTATATATATATATATATATATATATATATATATATATATATATATATATATATATATGTGTGTGTGTGTGTGTGTGTGTGTGTGTGTGTGTGTGTGTGTGTGTGTGCCTGTGTATATGTGCAGCTGTTTTCTTCATATGCTTCTTTGTATATATAAGAGCATCTGTGAAACTTCACTCTCAGTCTTTTGGGCTTAATATATGTGGAACAGCTGCAAACTCTGCTTTACTACACAGATGTAATAAGAAAAAAAATCTCATTTTACAGTCTTAGCCTGCAAATGTGTCATAATTTGACAAGTTACCTCTGAACTGCTTATACTGGCTGATGTTTTTTGGGCATCATTTTAAACTGTCTGCCTGGGAGTGTGCCATCCACTTACAAGAGCAAGTTTTCTGTAGGAGGGCTCCTGTAAGCTCCAGTCTGCTATCTGCATTGGCATCATACTTAGAATAATAACCAGAAAGTTAGTTTTGGATTTAATAATTCCTTAAGTAAATGTCAAGGCTCCTACCTGTAACATTCTTATTTCACTCACAGTAGGCAGCTAGACTTAGCAGATCCTTTTTGTAATGGAATACAATAATAGCAATTGACTAGTGTTTGATTTGCCTACAGTAAGCATCTGTGTATACTCATCCAAGTTCACTAATAAGTTTGCATATGCAGGAGTTATAGAAAGATGTTTCTGTGCTTTCACATATTTCTTCTGCAGTGAGCTTCGCTGTTTGTGATTTAATTTTGCCTTTGCAGAAGTTCACTTATACAGGATAAGGTCTCTAATATATTTCCATATCTGGATAGCTTCCTCAGAAAATATGACATTTTTCTGGAATTTGTACACAGTGTGTGTGTACGTGTGTGTGTGTGTGTGTGTGTGTGTGTGTGTGTATGTGTGTGTATTCCATCCCAATGGTGCAAGACACAAAACACAAATCATATGCCAACCTCTTACACTGTAATTTTTGAAATGTCTCATCATACTTTGTATCTTTTTCATTCTGATTTGTATTTTTGGGTCACACTAGAGCACATGGCTAGGTACTTACACATCTGTCCTTTGTAATTATTGTTAACTGTTTGTCAATCAGGTACACTCATGTCACTGGTGGACTATCTGATTAAGTAATTTGTTTAGTATCACACAGTATGCATTTAGAAACTGAGAGGACTCAAACCCAGGACCACATAGTTCTAACTTTTTTTGCACAATACTGCAAGACAAATAGTAATGTGAATTCTAATCTGAAATTATCTGCGTATTAGATAATAAGGGGAGGAGCACAGCAAAACTAAAATAAAGCATAACTGGCATTTGATTGTGCAGCAAACCTAAAATAAACATGAACATTTTCAAACTATTGCAGAGCTTCAGTTTTCTTATTACAGTAACAAATATTCCAAATGAAATAGTACATTTCTTGAGAGTTAGACTCCTGGTTACTCATTTCACAACTTGTTTATATCATCATTTCTAACAAACAATTTTCAAGTTGGAGATTAGATTTGAATGGGGGCACTAGTGAGAATGTAATTAGTTATTCTGATTGCTTTTCAACGATCTTCACTTCTTTTAAAAAGAGATTAACAGGCATCACACAGGGGCTGTACCGTAGAATTTTCTTAGACAGTGGTATGATGGGATTATTATGAGTATCTACTACAACAATGGTATTAACAATGTCTGTATTAATGCCCTTACTAACCACTCACAGCTTCCTGTTAACTATTCATGTGAATTTAATAATTTCCACAGACACATATCAAGTGTTTCATAAAATAATCCCCAGGATTTACTAATCTTCCGTGTAAGACTAGATTAGTTTTACACGGAAGCGCCAGTCTAAGAGTATGATGGCAGCGCCATGCATATTAATGAGGGCACACTGCCTCAACTCTAAAGCTTACATGGAGCATGGACGAGTGTAGGGGGCGTGTCGGACTGTCGAGCAGTCCAAAAATCCATGCCCCTGCAATGAAGAAACGCCACAATTTCAAGTTACATGAGCGAGTCCGCTCACATGTGCACAATATAACACAACACTCCCCCATATGTTAACTGACCAAATTAAAAATAGAAAGAGATTTTTATTTTGTTTTTATTTCATCTGATATAGCTGCCCATATTTGCGCGGGTTTGCCCATTGCTTAACTACAGTTAGCAGCTTAGACACCAGAAGAGTATAATAAGAAAAATATATGCAAATTAAGCAAAATAGCGATACCGTAGTGGTTAGAGCCTTCACACAAAGAGGAGGCATTCTCAGTTCAAGTCCCACTACTGCATGTTCCATTTTCTGTTGGAAATCTGTATACAAAAATATTTTCTGACATTTTTTATGTATAAGTTTTGTAAAAAGCATTGAAATGTTAAATGTAGTAGTGAACATTTATATATATATACATATATATATATATATATATATATATATATATATATATATATATATATATATATATATGAAGGTGAAATGGTTATGCATTCTGAGGCATGACTACCCTATTTTAAGCAATATAAAGTACTGCTAAGCACATTTTACCAGTACTGAGCATATTTAAATCCAATTGCTCGTAGCTGCGCACCGCGTTAACCAGTGCAATGTCTTTGCGTGTAGCTGCGCACTGCGCTAACCAGCGCAACCACAACGTATTTGCGCATAGCTGTGCACCATGCTAACCAGCACAATGTCGGGCAACGTCAAGCAACGTTGGGCAACGTTGAGCAATGTTGGGCAAAGTCGGGCAAAGTTGAGCAAAGTCGGTTAAACAGGGCCACACCTCCTTTACTGTACCTTAACCAGTCAGGTCTGCCCAGTAGGAAAATAAAAAGCAGAGACAGGGCTCTAACTCAGGATACTGTGCACTATAGTCACAGTACTTAACCACTAAGCCATGACAGCATTTCATAAACATGCACTTTCAACAGACACATATCTATCAAAGGAATTTTAAACATTGCCAACATCAGCTAAGCAGGCGTGCCTACAGCTGAGTTTTTCCAAAAGTGGCCAATCACAAATAAGTGCGGGAAAAGAGGCATATTTAAGCTCCACAGGCTGGAGTACCTGCAATAACTGGTTGTAGCTTCCTTCTGCAGTCAGCATGGCTGGTGTTGGAGAAGGCACTTGATTTAGAGCTCAACGCTGGGGCATTGAGGAGTCCAAAGTAATGGTTTGGCTCCTTGTCCACAATCATGAGGAAAGACTCCTGTGGGGCCAGTATCAGGGTACCCAATATAAAATGGAGGCCTGGAACAGTCTTGCCCATGATCTCACCAGTGCCACTGATGTTCCTTAGACTGATGAGCAGGACAGGCACCATTATTCTGACCTGAAGCGACATAGGGAGGATCAACTGGACCAGTGGATCCAGGAATCCAGTGCGATGCCTAATGCCCCAATACTGAGTACGTAGCCATTGTATTAAGTAGTTAAGAATTGCAATGCTTGTCTATACTATGGATAGGCATGTCTCAATATCACTGCATTTACTTCACAGCTGCAGGTGTCTAGGCTATGAACCAGCAAGCCCATGAAGATAGGCTGCAAAGGTTGCATCATCAGGCAGGTTAGTAATTATTCTGCATGTACTGTTATATAAAATAAATGAGATAGCCTTCAAAAAGTGTTTTAACCCAATAAATAAAGGTGTAATAATCCTTTAATAAATGTATAATTCCTGGAGTGCATCTGTGTCATTTTCTTTGATATGTTTTTGTACTGTTGCATTCTACAAATAGCAATGTTGTATCAAGCAGTGTCAACCCACATTTGGGTAGGCCCGTATAATGTGGATGAAGGGAGTGCCAGTAGCTTTTATGCATATTTACAGCCCTCAACTGTTGGTTCATGCCCAGCATGTACAGGTTAATCTGGCACATGAATAGCTTGGTATTGTGTTTCCCAGAAATGTCTGTGTGCTGCCAGAAATATAGGGAGCTGTTAACCTATAACTGATACTTTCACCTGAACATATCTAGATAATTATATGAAAGTAGAGCTGTCAGTGTACCATCTTAGCAGTAGTGTGTGTGAGCAACTCTCAAAATATGTTGCAGTAACATCTGAATCTTGGACAGTTTGTATCTAAGATACAGCTCATGTATATAATGATCTAGCAAAATCCAATTGCACAATATAAGGACATTGGGTAGTGTAATAATACATGTAAGGGACATATAACTGCAGTTAATAGGAATGTAGTGAAAACTAGAAGGATATATAAGTTGTTAATTGAGCTATTTTTTTCCACCCTGTATGTGTATAAAAAATGCAATTCCACACCTCAATCGGTATGTCTAATCTCAAAGCATTTGTTGGGACATATGTCCTATTGGTTTATAAATATTTGCATTTATTTCTATGCATGTGCCTTGTTAAAATACCACAATATTGGTGGCCTTTTGCCATCAATTCAACCTGCATGCTGTTGTAATGTCCACTATTGTTCTATATATGCATGTGTTATGCTTGCTTTTCAACTGTTGAAAATCTGGTGTGTTAGGTTAATGGGAATACTTCTGCATGCTGTTATAAATAATTGGGAATGTTGTTGACTGTTTCCAACCCATATCTTTAATAAACTCTCCAAAACATAGTTCATAAGGGAAGGCCGGTCCCAGTGGACCCACCTGTCCCACCTCAGCTGGCCATGGCACCTGGCACCAGCAGATCTGGTGCCCAGCCTGGGACCTCCTCCTCTGTTGGCCCTGTGCCACCTTCAGGTGGAAGCGCTGCAGGGGATGGGGCTCACCCCCCCGTCCAAGCATGGGCGCAGGAGGGCCACCTATCATCCTTCGAACGGTTCGGGCTGTGGTGCGTAGAGAGACTGAACGTTCTGTTGAAGAAACTCTATGCCAGCTTGAGACCTGAGTGGCGCAACTCCCAGGTCAGCCTGCCCGTCTTACATAGTCCCCAGCACAGCCACCGTCTGGGCCATGAAGGTGCAGTGGTGACTGCCCATGGGTGGGGACCTCAGTCCCACTGTTTCCATCTGGGGCTCATGGGCTTGTGATTTCCAAACATTCCTCCCCGTCAAAGGTGTTCACCCACCGCATGTGTCATATACCGCCACTGTATGTGTCTTGTTTGTCTTGTCTGTTTACCTCCCCAACCTACCTCCCCAAATATACCTACTTCCCCTACCCCACATTCCACCCTCACCTGAAAAAAAAGCAGGGCAATATGTCCCCATAAAAAAATTACACCCCATACATAGTTGCCCATTTTGCATACATGTCCACTGGACACATGAAATGTTATTTAATTGGCATTACAACATACTTTGTTGTCCTCACCCCTCTCTCAGGGGATGAAGGGTTCATATCTACCTCCAAATTTATTGCATATGCACAGCTGTTGCTGTTGAAGAAATGGGCAGCTATGGACCTTCCCTACACCCGTCCTGAACATCTCAAGCTATTTTCCATACTGTCTTTCCCTCTTTGTGCCTCTTTTTCACCACTTTCCTATCTCCCCATTTTTCTTTTCTTTCAAAGAAATGAGTGCGGGGGTTAGCAGGAGTAAGCACTATTAATCAGTAGTTAGCGGGTTTGCACAAGTTTGCACTTGTTTGCGCTTGGTAAGCAATGTGCAGCAATGAGCAAACCCGAGCAAACCCACTTACAACTGCTTAAAAGTGCCTTAGTCACTCTGCATGTGAGGGCCCTTGTTCTGCTCAGGAGCAAAATAAAACACCTCTGTAAGTCTTGAACCCCGGACCTTGCACACACTACATGACATGAAGTACCACTAAGCCACGGTAGATATACATCACATTGGTGCTTAAATAAATATATCATGCATCAGAATGAGTGAATGTAAAGGAAAAATAGGAATACCATACCACACAACTTGTTCTGTGGATGTTGACCAACAGTTGTTGTGGGATTACATTACATGACTGTGATAAGAGAAGCAGCCATTCTATCAGGAAATAATGTTACACCATCACTTTACAACCCCACACAGTATCACAGCAGGACAAACACTGGTATATCTGTTTAGGGCAAAGGCCATACCTCTCAACTGTCCTAATTTTCAGGGATGTCCCTGATTTTGAAACAAATTTTAGCTCTGTCCCTCTGAAACCCTCCGAAAACTACTGACTTTGGCCAGAAAGGTGGTGAATTTCACTTAATGAATAATGACAATAATTAAGAGTTAGACACTTCTTTTACTCCAGAAAAGGTGTATTAATTCATATGCTCTGATTCTCTCAATGTCTCAGCTTAATGGCAGTAATATTTTAAAGGTGTCCCTGATTGTCCCTGACTTTTTCTTGACTTTTCCCTGAGTTCAAATATGTACCTGAGTGGTTGAGAGGTCTGGCAAAGGCAGAAATACAGAGGCATATCAGCCTTTCTGCTGTTACACACTGTGCAAATAGCTTTGGAAGGAGTTTCAGAAGCATACCCTTATGTAGGAATACAACACTGAAATACAAATGGATGTAGCCATGTACTGGTAGCAACCAACTGTATGAATGACATTGCTCTATTGCTGAAAAGACCTGTGTGGTGCACAGACAAAAAATAATAGGCTATTCTCTGGATATCATGTGGATAGGTCCACAGTTGGTAGTTACGCAGACAGACGACTTGCCTTAATAAACTAACATGTACACAGCAACCCTGTAAGTCCAGCAAGATAAAATCCACACAACAGTACTTACACTCTCTGTACTTCTGCAACCCTACCCAAATGTAGAATATACCTGTGTGTGCAGAGATACCAAGGATGTAGCTAAGCATACTCACAGTACTGAAATGTGTCCAGTTTTTCTGAGCAGCTTATGCTGTCAACACTAAAAAAGCACAAACTGTTGAGAACTGAGTAAATGAATATTCACAGTATAGCAGTTCACAAACAATTCTTGTGCCAAAGGAAAACATCTCATTAACTAGTTTTGTATGACAGTTAATTGTAACAGTTGAAAAGAAAGTACATCTTTCCATGTATCTTGGGGTAGCATTTTGAGGGGTGAGTACATTTCTACACTGACAAGTGGGTACTGGAAACAGCAACATTAGGTCTGAGTACAAAATGTAAATCTCTGGCTACACCTCTGGCTTCTGATATACGAACTATACCAACCTTCTGTCTTAAACAATGATGTCCACAACAAACAAGGATGATCTCCATCTTGGAAAGCTGAAAAGGCCACGCCTACATGAGTCAGCAATTTATAGTACTGGGTTGCTATGACAGTGATTACGAGAGAGAGAGAGAGAGAGAGAGAGAGAAGGAAAAGGAAATATTACCAAATCATACAAAGGAAAGGTATGTGACACATATGTATTTACTGGCATGTAGCAGATGTTATTGAAAAATAGTCTACATAATGTGAACCATTCATATGTGGCAGCAGTACTTCTTTATGCACAGATGTTCTGCTTAACTACTGCTATAGACAATACTGTGTGTACCTGTGGGCAGTGGGACATACCTGTGAAATGTGTAGCTCAGCATTAAATGTCAAAGATCTGATCCATGTTATCTGTGTTCTGTACAGTAGTGTGGCCAATGGCTGTTGGGGGGATTAGTGCTGACATTATATAAACATGGGTCTGACAGAACAACACATGCATGATAGTCATATTAAAGTGTAGCTTAGCATTGGCAACTGCTGTAGCAGTCTAGTATGCTTATCTAGCATCTGTTGCCATATATACCCCCCAATGTTAGTGTGTGTTCATATGTGACACCTGTTTGTGTTGCAGCAAGGCCCAACAGTTCAGCTGTGAGGTCCAGGGACTTACAACAGTGTGGACCTTGTGTGTGTTTACCACACACATACAGAGAAATATATATGTGTCATATATATTCACATCTGTATATGTGTATAGAGCAGGGGACATATTGCAACTGTTTGTGAAGGGGGGAGATATATATGTTGTTGAAGGTTAGTATGCGGATATTTGTATGTAGGTTTTAGTGTGTGACAAACAAGACAGCATACAGAGCTGGTATATGACATGTGGTGGTTAAACACTATGGGTGGTTTGTTCAGTTTGCAATGTTGAAGCCAGTAAGGCCTGCTAAAGCTACCTGGGCTGTGAACACCTTCAATACATTTATCCCAAGACTGTGCGATTTTATTACATTACTGTACACCTTGCATCCTTTGTATAATTGATATTCTCACTATGAAAGGTGAAATGTATATGTGCCTACATATATATATATATATATATATATATATATATATATATATATATATACATATATATACATATATATATATATATATATATATATATATATATATATATATGTAGACCAATGGATGTGTATATACATAAATATGTATATATATATATATATATATATATATAGTTATATAAACTCATACACACCTACATCTACTTGTTGCAATATATTCTCTGTACTGTTGACTGACTGTGATGGTCAATATGTGTGTCATTGGAGGTTAAAGCACTATATCTATATGATTATTGATTGGTACCAATGTTGAATGCAAATCCTGTGTGTACTGTAGTACTACTTGAAGCTCTGGACCTGTACAGTAAAGTATAGTGTATGTCCGCATTGCTTGCATCCACTGTTTTGTGTGGTCCCTGTATTCATCACAGATTACATTTCTCAAGATTCAGGTTGTGTAAGTACTGACACACAGTACTGTATAGTACACACTGAAAGCTTATCTGGGTTGTCATACGTTTGTGTCCTGTAATTATGTCTGATGTCTGTGTGGATATGTCTGTAACATGTCCTTTGACATATGTGTGGTAAAACATAACTGCGTATCTAGCAACATTCATAGTGTACTACAGCAGTATGCGACCTATATTCCTAATTGTGCACATATTTTGGCCACGGGTTTGCCATTAACAAGTTGTGTGGTATAACAGTAATACATTTACTGGACCTTAAACTGATTGTGATGGATGATATATTTCTTTACACATCAGCTTGATGTATATCTGCTGTGGCTAGATGGTGCATTGTGTTGCATACAGTGTGCCAGGTACTCTTGTATAGTCTTATATAGTGATTTTATTTTGTTGCTGTGCAGAACATGGTTCATTAGATAGCGAGTGAGCAAGGCACTTTCAAGCAGTTGTGGGGTGAGCAGTGATAAGTGGCAGTTACAGTGTTTCACTCTCGGTTAGCTTATAGGTTGCTATATATGGCAGTTGAGTGATATCTGTACTGTATAATGTTAAATGTGCCATATGACTTGCTCAGACATATTTTTGTATTTATGTATTCCAGGGATCATGGCCCATCACAGGAACCCCAGTTACAGTAGTGCTGAAGATGATATCATTACTAGCAGTATGATTCAGCACTACCGTTTCATGTTTTCACGAACCAGCCAGGACGAGCAGGAGCGTACTGCAATGTGGCAAGATGTTGTCCGCAGGGTCAATGAGGTAGGCCTGCATAACCGGACATGTGAGCAGGTATGCCGCCACTGCAGTGATCTTCTCAGACATGTCCGTCAGCGTGCTGCTGATGTGCGTAGACAACAGCTTGCAACAGGAGGTGATGTTAATATCCATCCCCCCCTCACCAGAGTGGAGGAGCTGCTCCTTTGCCTGGTGGCACCTGCCCAACAACAACAGCAGCAGACATGCACCATGATGGAGGTTGGAGCCACCCAGCAAGCACACATGGAGCATGCAGGTAACATGGCATATCTGTAGACTACTGTTATCTGTATTGGTAGATCATGAATATGTGAGATGTGGAGTGTGTTGTTCAAAGATGTGGAGCCTGTTGTTGTGCAATACTGATCATTTGGAACATAATCTGTAGCCCTCTGAATGTAAACTGTTGTTGTACTGTAAGATTGCAAACACACAGTAGCAATGCCACAGTTCTGGCCACAGACAAACTGTCTCATCTCTATGTAGGTCCCTCTGGGGTGACATCAAGGCAGCGGACAGATGCTGGTGAGTGTGTTCTACATTTATTATTGTAAATAAAAAGTGCATGTCATAGTTAAGGTGTAGGCCATGTATACATGTAACACACCTACCTATAATGCATGCTGTGCATGTTTGGTGTAAGAGCACACACATCTCACTAATGTGATTAGCTGCCTCAAACACATGCAATACCCAGACCATCTCAAACAAATGTGGCTAGACTGTAGTGACCATTGGATAGGCACAGTTGATACACAACATGCACATAACATACACATCTATGTCATACACAGAGCATTTTAACATGCTACACATAAAGGATTCCCAAACCCTCTGTAGAGACACACTCCAGTATTCAAAATCTCATCCACACATTACACATAATATAGCTGAGGGCTAGAGGCCTATCATGGGGCATTTATACACTCTGCAACACACTACACATTCATGTCAGGGAATGCTCCTTATTGGCCTCCTTACAAACTCATGTAACAACTGGTTGTGAAATGGTGAATTTAGCCAAGGTAGTACAGTTCCGGTACAGCATGATTAGTGCTGGTTTGGGAAACATTTGTAGCCTTGAGTGACCACCTGATGCTTCATGATGATGGCCTATGGTACTATACCCCATCCAGTTATTGTAACCACAGTACTACACATAGCTTTAATTGCTATACACCTTAATGTTGCGTGTGCACACATATGCACCTCTAAACAGTATGCATACCAATCACCATTTGCACAACTGACACATATATGTCTTGTGATGCTATTGAGTGGCTAGGTCATATGACACACATTGGGTATGTGTAGTGTTTAAATATGCAGTTGTGTTTTAGCATGCCATGTCATGGATGAGACTGGCATGTCCACAATATGATCTACACTCACCATAAGTACAGTACATTGGGTATGTGGCCGAATGGTATTCCATCAATTATCCATGTACCACTGATGATGTTGTGTGAATACTCATCATGCATGTGCTAAAATGTGTCCACAATTATTTGCTAAAGACACAGAGGCTGTAATCAGCATTGGATACCTATCAGGCACACAGCTACACATCCAGCAATGGTATGTACACCTGTGAGTTATGGTGCACAGTACATTACAAGGTTATGAATACCTGCACAGCAATGTTGTGTCCATGTATGCATTGTGTTCCAGTGGGAGGGCCATCACCTAATAACAAAACACATGCATCAAAGTCATGTATACTGTTAGTAACAAGGACTGACTACACTTGCACTGCATGCTGTTGAGCAACACATGTCCTGCATGCTAACATGTGTGATATGACTGTTTTGCTTGTGATTCTGTACCCCACCATCACCTGCTATTGTGTTTGTTCTGTGATTGCTGGTGTTGTGTGTGTCTGCTTTAGGAAGGAGTGTATTTTTGTGTGTGTGCATGTGTGCATGTGTGCATGTGCGCATGTGCGCATGTGTGCATGTGTGCATGTGTGCATGTGTGCATGTGGTCTGAAGTCATGTTCAGGTCTTAAAGTGTGTTTCCTGTTTTCCTCTCACAGGTGCTGAGGTGGGGCTGTTTCAGTACAGCAGGGAACCTGATGTCACTGAGACAAACAAGGATGATGAGGATAGGTGTGTTGAGGCACAGGCAGGTTTGTCAGGGTCTGTTGTTGGGCCACCAATTGACAGTACACAAGTCTCCACCCCATCCATGCACACAGTCATACTGCCTGTACATCCATCATCACCATTGCCCTTAGCTGAGGGACAGTGTACGGTTGGAACTGGCCAGGACAGTGTGGTATCTATGGCACATGTATCAGGACACAGTAGACATAGCCAGATGTCTGGAATGGTACCACATAGGCAGATGCCCAGGGGTTCTCATCAGAGCACTGCTGGTCATCATGCCCCTGGCAGACGTGCCACACCTCTTTCTACCACAAGCATGTTCCAGGCTGTCATGGAGGCACAGATATGAATGGAGCGGTACACCAGACAGGGGCTAAGGGCACAGAGGGCTCATTACACCTCTGTAAATGACATTATCCGTGACCTAGCAGGTGCCATATGTAACTACACTGAGGTCACTGATAGACATTGGGGTGAGACATTGGATGTCCTCCACAATGTCATGTCCATGTGTCAGGACAGTGCGGGATGGTTGAGACGTTGACGTGGATGTATGCCAGCAACATCAGCAGCTGGAGGTCACCGTGAACATCCAGCAAGTCACAGCCGCTCCCGTAGTGTCAGTACCAGCCCCAGCAATGTTGGGGGGGCTGTCCATAGACCATCCTAGTGGACCATGTGCACGTGGCTCTGGCCAGTCCCATCAGGGACCTGGATCCAGTGGACATTTGTCAACCTCTTCAGATAGTACTCAATCTGGATTACTACCTGATACTGTCTGTAGCACCCCTGCCAGGCACAGGTTCCATATCCATGGCCAGAGATGGTGATCTGTAAAGCCTGCCAGGTACAGTCAGTAGCTGCCTCACAAATCCCTGTATATGGCAACCACATGGTGGAACTGTGTGCATGCAGATACACACACATAAACCAGACACCTAGGGCAAACACATACCCGCACACATTACATCAACATTAGCCCATAACAGTACTCATGGTCCTCACACACACACTCACACACACATGTCAATTGTATGGCTCAGTGTAGGCCTCTGGCAAACCAACAACACACCTTGTGCATATGATGAAACCTGTGCCACCTCCTGTCATCTGTAACATTGATGCAGGAACAGGCTAACATGTTGCTGACGCACAGGGTGACTTTAATAAAGTATAGCAATGATTGGATGTGTAGCATGTTGTCAGCAGTAAAGTGTAATGATATCCTTGAAGGTGTAGCTGAGCAGGCATGATGCATTAAAGCTGTAATTAGCAATGTTGTATTTTCACCAGTGTTTATTCCAATTGTGTTTTGTTTGCCCATGTGCCACTTGGCTGATGTGTGTAGTTGTGTCAGCATGTGTTATACACTGGACAGTAAGTGTAGGGTGTGTGCAACACAGGTTTGCAGGTGTCCATTTGTGAACATGGTGGAGGTGCACTGTCTACATATACATGCATATCGGACACATGGGCAGAGGTGACATGCCCTGTATTGGCCAGTGTTAACACACTATATTTTCTATTGGTGGCCAGTATGCATTGTACTACACATTTTGGAACTTGAGTACACATGTGTGTGTATGACACAGGTTGACACTGTGCTGTGGGTGATGCTGTTGTTGCTATCTGTCATTGGTTTGCATTACTAAGGTTACCACTGTCCCAGCTGCATAATCCTTTAGTAATGCACACTGTTCACCTACAGGGTTGCATGGACCGTGCTATCACAAACACAAGAAATTCTCACTTATACAGCAAAAGTGCATTAGTCTCATGGACCCCTGCCATAAACTAAATATATAATAGAAGGTGTGAAGTTGTACCAAAAAAGAGTTACATACCAAGAAGGGATAACCTCTCTGGTCAGTATCATTGGGAAAATACAATCCCTCAATAAACATACAAGGCAAGCTTCAAAATACAAAATGGCAAGGATTCCAAGGACAACACTAAAGCTTTCTTTAGTGTTGTGTATAATCTACAGGGGAAATCTCAGGTCGGGTCACAGTTAATGTAAATGGTCACAAAGTACACTTATCTGACTGACATTACCAATTTCTTGCCAGACAGTTTGAATGCGGATTTCACCACCCTGTCGTTATACAAGGGCCACATTTCCAGACCTGAAGAACGTAAAACCTGATGATTCACAGACACTCTAGTTAAAACATCTCTTTACCAAAGTCCAAACCACAGTGGCAATGGTACTGGACAGTGTCCCTGGCTGTGTCATACACAAGCTGACATATGAAGTCACCACTCACTTAAACACTCTGTCCAGATGCAGCCTCTATACAGGTTACATACTTGTAGAATGATGCACAGTAATGGTGTTCACAGTCCACAAGGGTTGAGCTACAACATCTTCTTCTTCTCCTTTAGGATGCTCTCATTAGGGGTCACTACAGTAGATCATCTGTTTCATAGGTTCATAGGTTAGTACTAGGCTAACTGCCCTTGCGAGCCATTTTAAGCCTAGCCAATTATCCCTTGTGAGATTCAAACCCTGCATCTTGTGTTTGTAAGGCAAACACCTTAACCATTAGGCCACCCTCCCAACCCCATTTCTTCCTGCCCTCTGCATCTTGCACTGTCACACCATCCACCTGCATGTCCTCTCTCACCACAACCATAAGCCTCATCTTAGGCATTCCTCTTTTCCTGTTACCTGGCAGCTTCATCCTTAGCATCTATTTCACAATATACTCTGCATCCCTCCTCAGCACATGTACAATCCAACTTAATCCTGCCTATCTGACTTGGTCTACTAACCTTCAAACCTGGGCTGACCCTCTAATATACTTATTCCTAGACCTGTCCACCCTCGTCACACCCAGTGCAAATGTTAACATAAATTGATTAGGGGTAGAACTACAACAGATCCTAGAAACTCTCACCCTAAAAGACAGATAAATGTTATCGGGAAGGCTATGGAGCACAGCATTATGGAACTCATTAACAGAGACATTATGAACCTGCAAACACTGCACCATACCCACTTAGGTTCTCTAAAGCCCAGATCATGGCTCATACACCTAGTAGACTTGAAGCCAGTTAACAAGGCTATGGGTGAGGGAGGGTAGGTCCACACAGCCAAGCTATAGCTCACCAGCAATTCATACCCATTCCACATTCTGTTGTTATACATAACCTCAACAGACTGACCATAAACAATTGTTAGATGATGGATTGACAACTGACGCACAGATGTAGGACACACAGTAACATTTGCAGCCTCCATGTACAATTCTATGCCAGTAACAAGTGGTATTCACCTGCACTCAGTCCTGAGACCACTCCTGTTTGGCATATAGCTTTCTTAGGTACAAGCAAACACAGTAGGGAAATGTCTGCCCATGTGTGATGAAAATGCATACTGTGGGCTATACTTTATTCTCCAGATGACACACACATCCTCCAAAAGGGTATCATAGAGACAGATACCTGGTGCCAAACTCATGCTGTAAAGCTATAAGCCAAAGAAAGCATAGTTATCCACTTTTAGAAAACAAAGTATCCCCAGAGTACAACATAGGTAGTAGCCCCCAAAATGTGGAACAGGTACTAATGTATACATAGAGTCATGTGTTTAGTCATCTCTCCTTTGATAATCACATTACCAAAGGGTTTTGGAAATCCCTCTGTGGAGCACATAAGCAATAAAGGGTTTGCATGCAGATCCACAGAGGTTGTTGCACACCTATAAGGATTAGTCATCTTTGCCAGACTTTGCTTGCTTTGGAACAGGATTCAAATATACCTCAAGCATAAACCCTCACTCATACTCTTCAATAGAAACCGTAATGAGTGGATGTGAAACAGAAGACGTAGCCCAGGGATCACTGCAGTGGCTAAGCTTGTCACTAGCATACAGAAGTGACCTAAGGTCTGAAAAGTGCCAGCATGCTCTGGCAAAGATAACAGATGTGTTCATGAAGAAAGCAGAGTACCCATCTATGAAATAATTGAGGTCACATGTATGTATATGGCTTTGCCCCACAGCTTCCTTAGATGTGTAATGCACAAACAGTTGTCATTGTGATATGTCATGCACTAAAAAAATCAAAACCCACTCCACATTGACCAACAGTGTCACATACTCTCACACACCTAGAACATACACACGCAGTCAGCAAGTGCAAGATTCAAACCCTTTCCTAAGTACATTATGACACTACAGCAGTAGGTATTTACACGACACGCTATACACATTACTGGGATTAAACCTTTCCACAGGTATATTTGTAGGATGGTGACATCATCAGACTTGACAAAGATGAGTATACTACTTTTAAAGGGTGTGAGTATTCTCCAAAAAGGTTGCTCTTCCCCAGGGAGACACACTCACTCACAGTTGGCAAGTGCAAGATTCAAATCCCTACCTAACTACATTATGATACTACAGCTGTATGCATTTACACGAAGTGTGATACACATTACTGGGGTTTTGCCTTTCCACAGATATATTTGTAGGATGGTGACATCATCAGACTTGACAAAGATGAGTATACCACTTTTAAGTGGTGTGAGTATTCCCCAAAAAGGTTGCTCTTCCCCAGGGAGATACACACACACACTTCGCAAGTGCAGGATTCATACCCCTACCTAACTACATTATGATATTACAGCAGTACACATTTACACAACACGCTATACACATTATTGGGATTTTTTTTTTCCACAGGTATATTTGTAGGATGGTGACATCATCAGACTTGACAAAGATGAGTATACCACTTTTAAGGGGTGTGAGTAGTCTCCAAAAAGGTTGCTCTCTCCCCAGGGAGAAACAGACAAGCACACACACACAGTTGGCAGGTGCGTGGTTCTTAATCCAAACTAAGTACGTCTTTACACTTCAGCAAGCAATATGGAGTTACAGGGTGCAATACAGACATTACTTGCTGACAGTTTGCCCAAAGATTTTTTTTCACATTTGCTAACCTCAGCAGGCTTATCATACTAGGTGTATTGTGAGTGTATTGTATGCATAGGCCATGACCATATCATATATGGGTTGATGCACCACATGCTGACACACACAGGGTCAAACCGGTGGCTAAGCTGTGTCAACCCAATACCGGACAATACAGTCAGGAGGAGTAGGGTCATACAACCACAACACCAACTGTCTCACATAGACCTACAATATAAGCAACAGCAAAACACACACATAAATACACATTACCATACTCAGAGAATACAAATATCAATCTGAAAAAGTGAGAGTGTCCTCCTAAGCAGACAAGCAAGCAACATACACCTCCAAGCATACGCCAGAAAACACATAATACACCAAAGCAGTGTGCCTCACAACAGGCCCTAAGGCAAAACAACATACCCAACACACTAGTAATAGGTGACTTCATAGTCAGGCACACAGATGTTCCACTCACTCGGCTGGACAAGGGGAAGGTTACTATCAGTTGTCTGTCAGGTGCTATGATCCACCACATAACACAAGCACTTACATCACTCCAGAACAGGTACATATATGATATGTTCTTTGTACATGTCAGTGTGAATGATCTGAGATATACCTCCCAGGACAACATGACAAGAGATATATAGTAGCTCTATGATCATGTAGCCCAGGCTGGTATGACCCTGACCTTGAGTAGCATCTTACTTTCACCTACATGATACTGCAATATAACAGAAAGATGATAAACTTCAACAGTTGGCTGAGGTTCTGGTGTCATTCAAAGGGGATCCAATCTCTGTCTGCCTGTGATGACATGATAGACAAGCCTCGTTGCTTCGCTACAGATGGTCTGCACCTGTCGCCTCTATGCTTCTGAATACTGGCCAAGGCTCTTGCTGTCTCCATATTACCTTTTTTAGGCAAGGCTCAAAGGTTCATAGGTTCATAGGTAGCTACTAGGCTATCGGCCCTGGGGCCTATACAAGCCCAGCAAAAAAGGTACCCTGGCTTTTGCCACCAAAGAAATTTATTTTCCTGTGCCACTGTTGAGCAGAGACACAGAAGTGATCCCCGGGGTGAATTTCCTATTTCCCATCCAATCATCAAGATTTTTCTTGAAGAGTGCTAATGAGGAGCTTTGTTTGATATAGATAGGTAGCTTATTCTGGAATATGAGAAGTCTGTTGGACAGGAATCTATCCCTCCAGCATGTTCTGTTTATTGTGGTGACAAGGTTTAGGTCCCTAGAGCGTGTAAGTTCATAGGTTCATAGGTAGGTACTAGGCTATCTGCCCAAGGGCATTTATAAGCCTAGCCAGAATGTGTTGGCTTTTGCCTCCCTTTTAAATTAGTTTCCTGGGCTTCTGTCTAGTAGGGCCACTGAATTGATCCCAGGGGTAAATTTACAATTTGCCATCCACTCGTCAAGATTCCTCTTGAAGAGAGTCAGCGAGGGGCTCTGCCTAACATAAACTGGGATTCTATTCCAGAGCGAGGAAAGTCTCTGGGACAGGAATCTATCCATCCAGCATGTCCTGTTTATTGCTGTGCTGAGGTTTAATTCACTGGAGCGTGTGGCTCTAAGAGATTTGGTTTTCTTGAGGTGGAGCATGTCCATTAATTTCGGGTTGGACATGGCCTTATACATCAGGCATAGATCACCTCTGAGCAGGCAGTAAGCAACTGAGTAGAGCTGGTGTTTCTTTAGTTGAGCTGCATAGGGAATCTCTTTGAGGTCCATGATTCTCTTGGTGAGGTACTTCTGTGGTCTTTCCAGCTGTTGCATGTGCCGATTAAGGTACATACCAAATTGGGCATTGTACTCTATTATGGGCCTAATGAGTGATGAGTAGAGGGGCACAATGACCTCTCTTGATCTAGAGGCGAACCCTTTTGTGATTAGGTGGGCCACATAGAAGGAATTTCTAACCACTTTGGCAATGTGATTATCAAAGGAGAGGTTATAATCTATCAGGGTCCCCAGGTCCCTAATTACATTTTCTGTACCTATTGGATTACCACCTATGTGGTAATTCGTGGGCACTTTGTTTTTTCCAAAGGGGATGACTAAGCATTTTTTGGCATTCAGCTTGAGGCCATGGTTTTGACACCAGGTATCTGTCTGTGTAAGACCCTTCTGGAGGATGTCTGTGTCAGCCAGAGAGTTGATTATGGCCCCCAGTTTTCAGTCATCTACGAACTTGGTCAGCCATAGTTCTGCTATGCTTACCTGTACCTCAGAGAAGTATACACCAAACAGGAGGGGTCCCAGGACCGAGCCCTGTGGGACACCACTTGTGACTGGTTTAGAGTTGGACATGGCACCCGCAACTCTGACCATGTGCGTTCTATCCGTGAGCCAGTTGGCCACCCATCTTGTGACATAGGGGTTAATGCTCAAGCTGGTAAGCTTGTCTATGATGCCAGAGTGGGGAATGGTGTCGAAGGCCTTAGCAAGGTCCAGTTAGGCTGTGTGGACTACCTTCCCTTCATCTATGGCCTTGGTTACTGTTTCAAAGAAGTCAACTAGGTTTAGGAGGCAGGATCTGCCTTTAACAAAGCTGAAGTGGGTAGGGTCCAGTGTCTGGAGGTTCCCAGTGTCTCTGTTTATGAGTTCCATGATAATTCGCTCCATAGCTTTGCAGACCAGGGTGGTCAGGCTTATAGGGCAATAGTTCCCATGTTCTGTTGTGGCACCACCTTTGTGGAGTGGGATGTCTGTTGCTGCACGTCATTCTTTGGGTACATAACCTGTGGTAAGGCTGAGTCTGAACAGTGAATTTAGGTGAGAGTTTAGTTCCTGTTGGAGCTCGTGTAAGACGTATCCTGGGACACCATCTGGTCCCATTGATGTTGTGTTCTTAGCTTTGGAGAGGGCTGTTTTTACCTGCATGTCCGTCATGTCTGGGGCTCTGCATTCTTCTGGGATGGACACTGGCCCTTTTGGGGGTGGGGAGTTTGCACTGAACTTGTCCGCCAGGATGTTGGCAATGTCAGTTGGTTCAGTGTATTTTTTCCCATTTTGCAGTAGCTCAGAGCATATCTGAGAGTTGCCACCTAAATTTTTGATATAGCTAAAGAAGGCTTTGTGGTTATCTTTAGATTCCTTGGCAATTTTTCTTTAGAAACTGGCCTTGGATGATTTTATGAGCGATCATAGTTTTTTGCTAATATTGATCAGTGATGCCTTTCCTTTTTGGAATTTTGCTCTATCATGTAGTAGTTTCCTCCTTCTGTTGTATAGCTTATTTATGGCCAGGGACCACCAGACTGGTGTCCTCTTTTTGGAGGAGTGAGTCTTGGTTTTACTTGGGATGGCTCAATCCATGCATCCCTGTAGATGCTCATAGAATGCACTTGTAAAGGATTCTGCAGATTGGATAGCATTATCCTTTAGCAAGGGGACTTTGAAACTTTCCACTTTGGTCTTCAGAAGTGTGACGTTTGCTTTTGAAAAGTTTTTCAAAGGGGTTTCCTTGACTGGGGGTGGGGTCAGGATGTGGATGTCCAGTGTGATTACTTTATGATCTGATCTTACCAGCGAGGTGTTTACCTCTGGTGTGGAACACTGATCCCCCATGTTGGTGATGATCAGGTCCAGTATGTTGTCACTTCTAGTGGGCATGGTGACCAGCTGTTCCAGGGCGTTTGAGTTTATAAACTCTAGGAAGCATTGGGCAAAGGAGTTTGTACTTGAGTAATTCTCCCAGTCAATCTTTGGGTAGTTGAAATCTCCTAATATCATGGTGATCGGTAGGACATTTATATTTTCCAGTGTTCTCAGGAATGCTGAGTGAGGGTCCTGTGACAAAGTAGGTGACCTGTAGCAGGCTACGATCTGATAAGCAGCTTTGCCCACTGTTAGTTGAACTTGGATGGTCTCCGAGGCCTCGTGCTGTGCCACTAACCTGGAGGTGTGGGTATCCTTTATGAAAATGGATACACTCCCTCCTTTTGTATTTCGGTCCGGGTTTTGGGGCCGAAGCTTGGAGGGATTGGGATTTCTTTAAGTGGAGCACATCCAACAGCTCTGTGTTTGACATAGCTTTGTATGTTAGGCAGAGATCACCTCTGAGTAGGCGATATGCGACAGAGTAAAGTTGGAGTGTTTTGAGACGGTCTGTGTAGGGCATGTATTTGAGGCCGGTAATCCTCTTTGTGAGGTATTTCTGCAGCCTTTCCATTTGTTGTAGATGTCTTGTGAGGTACATACCAAAAGGAGCGTTGTACTCTATAATGGATCTAATGAGTGATGAGTAGAGGGGAACGATGACCTCTTTTTTTCTGCATGAGAAACCTTTTGTGATGAGGTGTGCCATGTAGAAGGATTTCCTGTGGCCATGTAATTATCAAAGGAGAAACTACTGTCCACCTGTGTCCCAAGGTCTCTTATCACACTTTCAGTGTTACGTATACTACCACCTATGTTGTAGTTCATGGGTACAGAGTTTTTACCAAAGGGGATGACAATGCACTTTTGGCATTGAGCTTGAGGTCATGGCTTTGACACCAAGCATCTGTTTCAGTGAGGCCCTTTTGTAGAATGTCCACATCGTTAGTAGTTTTGATTATGGCTCCTAGTTTGCAGTCATCTGGGAACTTCATTAGCCAAAGACCTTCTGTGTTAGCCTGTACTTCAGGGAAGTAGATACTAAACAGGACAGCACACAGGACTGAACCCTATGGTACTACACTTGTGACTGGTCTGAAGTCGGATTTGGAGTCTGCTACTTTCACAGTGTGGGTTCTGTCAGTGAGCCAGTTGGCAACCCATCTTGTGACATAGGGATGTATACCTAGTTTAGTGAGTTTATGTATAATTCCAGAGTGGGGGATGGTGTAGAAAGCCTTGGCAAGATCTGGATAGGCTGTGTGAACCACCTTACCTTTGTCTCCGGCTTTGGTGACTGCTTCAAGAAGTCTATCAGGTTTAGGAGACATGATCTGCCTTTTACAAACCCAAACTGGTTGTGGTTCAGAGTTTGGAGATTACCAATGTCTTTGTTTATAAGTCCCATGATGATACATTCCATGGCCTTGCAGACCAGGCTCATCAGGCTAATGGGGCGCTAGTTCTCAGGGTCCGTGGTGGCTCCCCTGTTGTGTAGTGGGATAACCATTGCTGTGCACCATTCAGCAGGCACAAAGCCTGAGGTGAGGCTATGATTGAACATGGTAATTAGGTGTGGTGCCAGTTCATTCTGTAGTTCATGTAGAATGCAGCCTGGGAAGTTGTCTGGTCCCATGGATGCTGTGTTCCTGGCTTTGGAGAGTGTGGTTTTTACCTGTGCAGCCCTGATGACAGGAACTTTGTATTCTTCCGGTATAGAGATGGGCTCTTTCATGGGTGAGAGTGGGGTAAAGTTAGCACTGAACCTATCTGCCATGATGCTGGCAATATCAGTTGGGTCTGTATATTTAGTGCCATTGTGCTGTAACTCAGAGCAGATCTGAGTGTTGCCATTGAGATTCTTGACATAGCTATAGAATGCTTTGTGGTTGCCTTTAGAATCAGTGGGGATTTTGTTTTCATAACTAGCTTTGGAGGATTTTATCAGGGATCACAGCTTCTTACTGAGGCTGACCAGGGAGCTCCTCCACTCATGGGATTTTACCCTCTTTTGCAACAGTTTCTTCCTTCTGTTGTACAGTTTGTTTATGGCAGGGGACCACCAGATTGGCTTCCTTTTCTTGGAGGATAGTGTCATGGTTCTGTTTGGGATAGCACGATCCATGCACTCATGTAAGTGCTTATAAAGTGAAACTGTGTAGGATTCGGTAATCGTAACTGTATTGTCCATCTGCATGGGTGTCATGAAGTTCACCACTTCTGTCTTAAGAAGCATGAAGTTTGCTTTGGAGAAATTTTTTAACATGGTTTCCTTAATGGGGGGTGGGGGTAGAATGTGGATATGTAGGGTAATTAGCTTATGGCTGGATCGGACCAATGAGGCGTTGACTTCAGGTGTGGAACACTGGTCATTCAGGACAAACTGAACCCCGTAACCAACACAAATAACCACAAAGTGAGCTAAATGCTACTCATTGCCAGAAGTTTCAGCCTCCAAATGCACACACTCGTGGCACTTCTTAGTATGGAAAATATTGATATCTGTGCAGTAACAGAAACCTAGTTCAAGGCTCCAGAGAGCACACCAGCACTACCAGGATATTACTCATTCCATACCTTCCAGCATCAGAACCTGGATCATGCACAGGGTTGGGATGTATCCATATTCATCAAGGATACCTACACCTCTCTCTACATCCTCTCTACAGGATATGTACCCATAGAATGTTGAACAGCAATGTTCTTCCCACTCCACAGGGGTGGGGCCACAAAAGACCCTTGGCATTCACGCTCTATGAGCCTGACAAGTCTGATCTGCAAGGCAATGGAGCCAATCATAATGGAAGTCAACAATAAAGACATTGGGAACCTTCACACAGTTGAGCACACCCAGTTTGGCTTCGTCAAATGCAGATCACGCCTCCTGAACTGGGTGGATTTCTTTGAGACAGTTGCCCAGGTTACAGATGATTGAAAGGAGCTCCACACAGCTTACCTATACCTCGCTAAGGCCTTTGACACCATTCCCCAGTCAGGTATCATAGATGAACTCACCAACCCGGGCATGAATCCATATATCACAAGATGGATTGCAAACTAGCTCACAGATAGATTCCACAAATTAAGAGTTGCTGGCTACATGTCAGACTCTACACCGGTAACAACTGGTGTTCTCCGGGGTTCAGTCCTGGGGTCCCTCCTGTTTGGTATAGACTTCTCAAAAGTACATGCCAACATAGGAGGGTTGTGGTTGACTAATTTTGCTTGGAACTGTAAAGTGTTTGCCATAATAGATTCCCCAGATGTCACAAATATTCTCCAGAAGGGACTCTATGAGACAGATGTGTGGTGTCAGAATCATGGCCTCAAGCTCAATGTGAAAGAATGCATAGTAATCCCCTTTGGAGAAAACAAAGTACCCATAAACTACCACATAGGTGTTACCCCCTAAAAACTGACAAGGTAATAAGGGATCTGGGGACACAAATAGATAGTCATCTTTCCTTTGACAACCATGTTGCCAAAGTGATTAGGAAAGCCTATGTGGCCCATCTAATCAACAAAGGGTTTGTGTCAGTATCAAAAGAGGTAGTGGTGGCCCTCTACTCTTAAGTCATCAGACCCATCATTGAGTACAATGCACCATTTTGGATGTACTCGACTAAGCATATCCAGCAGCTGGAGAGACCACAGACGTACCTCACCAAGAGGATTACTGGCCTCAAACAGTTGTGTTATGCAACACAACTGGTAAAACTACATCTGTTCTCTGTTGTGTACTGCCTACTCAGAGGCACACTCTGCCTAACATACAGAGCCATGTCCAACACATAACTGTTGAACATCCTCCATCTATGGATAACAAAATTGAGTTGCACTACACACTCCAGGGATATGAATCTCGTCACAACAATGAATACAACATGCTGGTGGGATAGAGTACCATCCCAGACACTTGCCTTACTGTGGAACAGAGTCCCAATGTACATCAGACAGAGCCCCTCACTGACACTCTTCAATAGGAACCTTGATGAGTGGATGGGAAACAGACAATTCACACCAGGCATCACATCAGCAGCCCCACTAGAAAGGGGCTTAGGGTACTGACTATTAGAACTAGGGCTTAGGAGACTACCCAATGGGGTGGTGAAAGCTGCACAACTTACCTAGGCTAATATATGCCTTCGTGAAGATAGTCTACTACATACCTATGAACCTATGTGACAGGTACATGTCTACAGATAGTAGATGTGTACTTCATTGTACAGTCATGTTGTACAGCAGGCACATGCACCACATACACTGTAATGCTTACAGATACTGGTGGCTATTATGTACAGTGGGTGAGATGTGCACCTCATGTCTTTTGTGCCATTGGGATGTGTGCTGGGTGGGACAGTCCTGGATGGCTCCCTGTCATGATCACCCTCTTGCACACATCTCTGCCCATCTATCTTTGGCTTATTATACTGTGTTCCCCCTACATATATATAGGTACATAGGTAGGTAATAGGCTATCTGCCTAAAGGCATATATTAGTATGGCCAGAGTGTGCAGCTATCACCACACGTGGGGTTAGTTCCCTAGGCCTCTGTGTAGTAGAGCTGATGAAGTGATCCATGGTGTGACAGTTCAATTTCACATACACTCATCAAGGCCCCTCTGGAAGAGTGTCAGTGAGGGCCTCAGCTTAATGTAGGTTGGGAGCCTGTTCCAAAGCAAGGGAAGTCTGTGAGTTAGTAATGTATCCCTCCAACATGTTCAATTTATTGTTGTGATGATGATATCCCTAGAGCATGTGGCACAGTGAGCTTGGGGTTACTTCAGACAGAGCATGTACATCAGTTCTGCATTGGACATGGACCTGTCTGTTGGGCAGAGATCGCCTGAGTAGATAGTATACAACAGAGTACAGATTGAGTTAACTTCAGTCATGTTGCATGGGGCAACTGTTTGAGGCCAGTAATTCTCTTGTTGAGGTACTTTAGTGGTCTTTCCAGCTGCTGAAGGTGCCTAGTCAGATTCATCGCAAGTGTGCCATTTTACTCTCTGATGGGTCTGATGACTGATGAGTAGAGGGAACCTCCTTTGACCTACATGCAAAGACCTTGGCAATTTGTGGGAACACATAGCATGATTTTCTAACCACTTTGTGAATGTGTTTCTGGAAGTAGAGATGACTATCCACATGTGTCCATAGATCCCTTATTATTACCTCCATATTTAGGGTGTTGGCACCTATGTGATATTTGTATGACTGTAGCTCGAGGCCATAACTTTGACACCACATCTGTCTGACTGAGACCCTTTTTAAGGATGTCTCTGTTGTTCCAAACATCGATTATGACAAGCTTTTTGCAGTCATCCACAAACTTTGCTAACCATACCCCTTGTGTGTTTGACTGTATTTCTGAAAAGTATACACCAGACGGGAGGGGTCCCAGGACTGAGCCATGGGGGACAGCAGTTGTTACCAGCTTACAGTCCAACAGGGAGACCACAATTCTTACCTTGTGGGATCTATCTGTGCCCCAGTTGGCAATCCATAAGATGGCATACGTGTTTATGCACAGGTTGTTGATTTTGTGGATACGACATGTGTGTGGGATGTTGAAAAAGGGCTTTTCAAGATCTATGTAGGCCGTGTGTAGCTCATTTCATTGATGTATGTCCTGAGTAACTGCCTTGAAAACTGTCTAGCAGGTTTAGGAATCATGATATGCCCCTGACCAAACCAAAATGTGTAGGGTTGGGTGTTTGTAGGCTCCTAATAGCTCTGTTTATGAGTTCCATAGTGATGGACTCCATGGTCTTGCAGATCAGGCTTATTAGGCTTATAAGACTATAGTTCCCATGGTCTGTTGTGCACCAATACTTGTGGAGTGTGCCAAACATTGCTGCAGCCCATTCAACAGTTTCATATCCTGTACAGAGGGTGAGTCTCAACAGACTGTTCAGGTGCAGGGTCTGTTTGTTTTGGAGTTCACATATGGCACAGCCAGGGAAACCATGTCATCCTATAGACGCCGTGTTTTTAGGCTTGGATAGAGCTGTTTAACCATTGTATATGTGATTTCTGGGTTTTCACAATCTCCAGGTATCATAATGGGCCCTTTTATCAGTGAGAGGGTGGTAAATATGTATGAACCTGTCTGACAACATGTTGGCAATGTCAGCCATGTACATGTATTCATTTACACTTTGCACTGACTCAGAACATATATGAGTTTACATTGATATTTATGACATAGCGAAAGAAAGCTTCATGGTTCTCTATGGACTCTTTGGCAATATTTTTGCCAGAACATGGCTTGGATAATTTTAGGAGTGCTCATTGTTTCTTGATGATACTGATCAGAGATTTATTGATCTTCTTTGGATTTTCACTTTCTTTGAACAACTTAAGTACTTGTAGTACATAGTTTGATTATGACAGGGGTCCAATATATTATATGAGTCTGTTTTCATATCACTGTGTGCACAAGGCAGGATTGGTGAATAGTGACAATTGTCTGGAGTAAGAACTGCAACTGCCAGATATGTGTGGCCCACTGCTGTACTCAGACATGGCCTGTGTGTGTGAGCATGCCCAGTATGACCTTTCAGTATGTTGCTGACTGAAATTTGCTAAATTTGTTTAAGTGTGTGAGCATGCCCACTATGGGCATATATACTATATGTGTGTGAAAAATCAAGTTGTTTTTTACTTCAGGGCTCACCTTTGTGTTGTACATCGACAGGAAGCACGCTGTGCCTGCAGGGCTTCCATGAGTCAATTTGCATAGACTTATCAACATTTCTACATACAGGGGGGACAGCTATTATTTGTACATTTCTAGCCAGGGGGGCCCACCTGATTGTTACTGTGGGTGTACATGGGATGAGGGGTACACCTGACACTTATACACATTTGCTAGGCCAGCACTGCTATGTCAGGTACTCCATTTTAGTCTGTACTGTTGCCTATCGTACTGGCTTGAGGCATACCACTGTACTACAGACCTTAGCTTCCAATTACACGCATATTAGTTTGTGACTTCACAGCCTACCCGACCCACATCACAATGCCTGGCCTGCTGTTATCTGTCTGCATAGGCCTGGGGGGAGGTTACTCATATGCATCTTCAGAGGGTATGATACAGCATTTGTTTATGTTTGTCTACAATTGTCCTGCTGGCTGTGACTTTTAGGTATGTGACCCCCTCAACTGGTATGTGTAAGTGACTTAAGTTCATAGGTTCATAGGTTCATATTAGGCTATCTGCCCTAGGGCTTTTTTAAGGCTAGCCAGAGTGTGTTTGGCTTTCGCCACCCATTTTAAATTAATTTTGCTATGCCCTTTTTCGAGGTTAGTATACTGTGCATCTGTCTAACAGTGACACAGAAGTGATACCTGGGGTAAACCTACGATCTCCCATCCACTCATCAAGATTCCTCTTGAAGAGTCAATGAGGGACTCTGCCTAACCTGGACTGGGATTTTATTCCAGAGTGAAGGGAGCCTCTGGGTTATGAATCTGTCACCCAGCATGTCCATTTATTTCAAGTGCTGGTTCAGCTCGGACATGGCTTTATACGTCAGGCACAGATCGCCTCTGAGCAGGCGGTATGCCACTGAGTAGAGCTGGAGTTTCTTTAACCGGGCAGCATATGGCATCTGTTTGAGCCCTTTGATCCTCTTGGTGAGGTACTTTTGGGGTCTTTTCAGTTGCTGCAGGTGTCTGGTAAGGTACATCCCAAAAGGGGCATTGTACTCAATTATGGGCCTAATGAGGGATGAGTAAAGAGGCACGATGACCTCCCCTGATCTAGATGTGAATCCCTTCATGATTAGGTGGACTATATAAAATGTTTTTCTAACCACTTTGGCCACGTGGTTGTCAAATAAGAGATTGCCATCAACTTGGGTCTCCAGGTCCCTAATTACTTCTTCTGTACTTAATGTATTACCACCTATGTGGTAATTTGTGGGCACTTTGTTTTTGCCAAAGGGGATGACTATGCACTTTTTGGCATTTAGCTTGAGGCCATGGCTCTGGCACCAGTTGTCTGTTTCTATGAGGCCCTTTTGGAGGATGCTTGTGTCGGCTGGAGAGTCGATTATGGCGCCCAGTTTGCAGTCATCTGCGAACATGGTCAGCCACAGTCCTTCCGTGTTGGCCTGTATCTCTGAGAAATATATACCGAACAAGGAGGTCCCAGGACTTGAGCTTTTGGGGGGCCCACTTTAACTGGTTTGGAGAGTCTGACATGGCTCCAAATTCTAAACCATGTGGGTTCTGTCCTTGAGCAGTTAGCCCATCTGATGACATTTAGTTTTATTTATTTATGCTTATTCTATCATCCCTAATGCCGTGTGGGGTATTATGTAGGTAGAGGGCTTTAGTAGGTCCAGATCGACCAGTTTTAAGAGGCAGGATCTGCCCTTAACAAAGTCGAACTGGGTAGGATCCAGTGTCTGTAGGTCCCCAATATCTTTATTTATGAGGTCCATGATGATCCTTTCCATAGCTTTGCAGACCAAGCTAGTCAGGCTTATGGGGTGATAGTTTCCAGGATCCGTTGAGGCATCACCTTTGTGGAGAGGGACCACTGTTGCTGTACGCCACTCTTTGGGTACATATCCTGTAGTAAGGCTGAGATTGAACAGTAGTTTTATGTTTGGGTTTAGCTCTTCTTGGAGTTCATGTAGGACACAGCCCGGGACACCGTCTGGTCTCATTGATGCTGTGTTTTTTGCTTTGGAGAGGGCGGCTCTTACCTGAGCATCTGAGATATCAGGGGGGCAGCACTCTGCTGGGATAGATATTTGCCCTTTTGGTGGGGGGGGGAGAAGTTTGCACTGAACCTGTCAGCTAGGATGTTGGCAATGTCTGTGGGTTTGCTGTATTTTTTGTCATTTTGGACAACTTCTGAGCATATCTGGGAATTCCCACCCAGGTTCCTAACATAACTAAAGAAAGCCTTGTGAGTATCCTTAGTGTCCTGTGCAATTTTTCTCTCGAAGCTGGCCTTAGACAATTTTATGAGTGCCCGTAGTTTTTTGCTAATACTGATCAGAGATGCCTTCCCTTTTTGGGATTTTGCACTATCATGTAGTAGCTTCCTCCTTCTATTGCATAGTTTGTTTATGGCTGGGGTCCACCAGACAGGACGTCTGCCTTTGGAGGATTGGATCTTGGTTTTATTTGGGATTGCATGATCCATGCATTCCTGAAGGTGTTCATAGAATGCATTTATAAAGGATTCTGCGGTCTGGGCCATATTTTCCACAGGCCCGGGGTCTTTGAAGGATTCCACCTCAGTTTTGAGGAGTATGAAATTTGCTTTAGAGAAGTGTTTCACTGTGGTTTTCTGGGCTGGGGGTGGGGTCGGGATGTGAATATCCAGTGAGATTAGTTTATGGTCTGATCTTACCAGTGAGGGTTACACTTCTGGTCTGGAGCATAGAGTCCCCATGTTGGTGATGATCAGGTCCAGTATGTTTTCCCCTCTTGTGGGAGTGATAACAAGTTGTTCCATAGCATTTGAGTTTATAAATTCTAGGAACCTTTGGGATAGGTTGTTGGAGCTAGAGTAATGCTCCCAGTCTATGTTTGGGTAGTTGAAGTCACCCAATATAATGGTGTTTGGAGAGACCTTCATATTTTCCAGTGTTCTCAGGAAGGCCGAGTGGGGTTCCTGGGTTTGGGAGGGTGGTCTGTAGCAGGCTATAAACTGGAAGGCAGTTTTACCCACTGTTAGTTGCACATGGATAGTCTCTGATGCTTCGAGCTGTGCCACCAACCTGGAGGTGTGGGTATCTTTGACGAATATTGCTACTCCCCCTCCTTTTGTGGTTCGGTCCAAGTTTTGGGGCCGAAAAGCATGGTATGAGGTATAACCTGGTAGTGCTGGGGTGCTCTCAGGAGCCTTGAACCAGGTTTCTGTTACTGCACAGATATCAATGTTCTCCATGCTAAGGAGAGTTTCGAGTGCATGCATCTTGAGGTTTAGACTTCTGGTGTTGAGTAGCATTACTCTTAGTTTCTTATCCCTTGTGATACCTATGGAGGTGGGTTTGTCTTTTGAGCCTTGCCTAAAAAAGGCACTATGGGGGTAGCAAGAACCTTTGCCAATATCCAAAAGTCCAGGGGTGACAGGTGCAAGCCGTCCCTAGCGAAGCATCGTGGCTTGTCAAGCATATCATCCCAGGCTGACAGGCATTGGATCCCCTTTGAATGACACCAATACTTAAGCCAGTTGTTGAAATTGATCATCTTGTCTTCATATTGTGGCATCATTCTTGGTGAGGGTAAGATGCTACTCAAGGTCAGAGTCATACCGGCCTGGGCTACATGCTCAGAGAGCTCCTCTATGTCTCTTTTCATGTAGTCCAGGGAGGTACATCTCAGGTCATTCACACCAACATGGACAATGACTGTATCATATTTGTACTTGCCTTGTTGTGACCTGAGAGTGCTTGTGTTATGTGGTGGATCCTAGCGCCCGACAGGCAGCTCACCGTGACCTTCTCCTTGTTCAGCCTGGTGAGCGGGATGTCAGTGTGCCTGACGATAGAGTCACCTATTACAAGTGTATCAGGTGTGTTGTTTAGCCTTAAGGGCTGTGACTGTTCAGCACACTGGCTTTGTGAGCTATGTGTTGCACGTGTTTTGTTTTGGGGTAGCGGTTGCTTGGGTGTCTGCTTTGGAGGTCTCTGCTGCTTAGGCAGATTTTTATTTAGAGCCTCTGAGTATGTTTTTGTGTGTTTATTTGTTTGGTTTGCTGTCGTGGTAGGTCTATGTGAGACTGGAATTGTAGTGAGTGTGGTTTCCTTCTCCTCCTGACTGGTTATGCCAGTACTGAGTTGAGAGAGCTTAGCCTCCAGTTTGGCTATATGGTTGCATCTCTCACATGTGTTGGAATTTGTTGGGAGGAGGAGAGGGTTGTCTGTGTACATGTGGCAGTTGTAACATTGCCTCAAGATTCCCAGATTCACCAGCTGGACCGGAGAGGAGATTGACAACTGACCTTTGGACATGCTAGAATAGTATTGGGAATTCCTTTATAATTGAAAAAAGGGCCAATGGGGAACAAGGTACTCAAGGGGAGTTTGTGAGGGTGTAGTGCTTTTAATTTTTTAGTGCTGACTTATATAATTGCTTTAGTGAGCAAGTGCCAGGCAACTTAAATGCAATGTGTTACAAGTAACTTAAATGCAAAAACAACAAACAGTAACTTTCTTTCAAGTGAAACAAGGAAATAAGTACAGTAAGCAATGCAGATATCACTAGGGATCCACAGAAGCACTGAAATGCCGTGTTTTAGGTGGAATTAGCATTTCAGGGAAATAACAAGCAAACAAACAACAAGTATACAAACAAAGCTAGATTCAGCAGGCCTGGATCTAGTCTATGCTACAGCAAACAAGGTGTACCAATTTCAGTAAGAAACAGTTCAAATATGCAGGCACTATAAGCCTTTAACCAGAAATTCCCAGCTCAGAAGGGCAGAGTCCAGCCTCTCCTCCCACAAGAGTGCAGACCACGAACCTTCTTAATGTAACATAACTGGCCTGAAGCCCAAGTGCTTAAACCAGAACTAATACACTTTTAGAATAACAGACACTGAGCCCTCAATCAGCAGTTCCCAACTTAGAAGGATGTAAGCTACCTGTCCTGCCACCACAGTGCAGGCCACAAACCTTCCTAATGTAAAACAACTGGTCTGAAGCCCAAGTGCTTAATCCAAAAGATTTAGAATTATAGCTACACTTTAATCAAGTTACTACCAAGCAGTAATAAATACAATTGAATACTTTAAAGAATGCCTGGATTAGTGCTCAAGTTATACAAACAAAGCTAGATTCAGCAGGCCTGGATCTAGTCTATGCTACAGCAAAGAAGGTGTACCAATTTCAGTAAGAAGCAGTTCAAATATGGAGGCACTATAAGCCTTTATCAGAAATTCCCGGCTCAGAAGGGCAGAGTCCAGCCTCTCCTCCCACAAGAGTGCAGACCACGAACCCTCTTAATGTAAAATAACTGGCCTGAATCCCAACTGCTTAAACCAGAATTAATACACTTTTAGAATAACAGACACTGAGCCCTCAATCAGCAGTTCCCAACTTAGAAGGATGTAAGCTACCTGTTCTGCCACTACAGTGCAGACCACAAATCTTCTTAATGTAAAACAACTGGTCTGAAGCCCAAGTGCTTAAACTAAAAGGCTTAGAATGAGTTACACCAAACAGTAATAAATACAATTGAGTACTTTTAAGATGATGCAAAAGCAAAATAAAGTAGGAAGAAACACAAATACAGTAAAGGCAGATAACATTTTTTTTTTTGAGTGAGCAAATGAGATGGGCCCAGGAGTTACAGGACAGAAACAAGTGCAAATGCAGGCCTTCAAATTAGAAAGTTGAGAGAGATGGAAGACCGCCCAAATGGCCAATAACTACAAATTCTGGGCCAGAACCACTCCCTATGTGGTAGACAGGTTACCTAATGCTTACCACTCCCACTGATAAGCTAGAAGGCTTCCCTCCAACACAGAAAGGCTTGGGGGGCTCAGAAGCTTAAAAACAGTCCTGGATACAGCAAACCTGTATCTGGAACACTAATTACAGGAAAGGTAGGAAACAGGCTTACAATTTTTTTTTTTTTTTCAGAAAAGTGGCAAAAACAGTAGTAAAAACAATTCATATGCAGTGCAAGCTGGCACACTTGAGTATGTAGCAATATTAGTCCACACATTGTTTGAAAAAATGTAATTAAATTAAAAAGGACTAAAAGCAAGTGCAGAAAGGGTTTATTAGGTAGAATGTGGTAAAGAGATGTGACTGGGGGAGTGTCTTAGATCA
This sequence comes from Protopterus annectens, assembly GCF_019279795.1. Taxonomy (NCBI): domain Eukaryota; kingdom Metazoa; phylum Chordata; order Ceratodontiformes; family Protopteridae; genus Protopterus; species Protopterus annectens. Next base: position 976,949,973 of record NC_056729.1, read on the forward strand.
AATCTACAGTGGGGCGGGCACTGCAAAAGCCACCAAATTTAAACTACAACCAAGAACAGGCGGGGGGGGGGGGGACAGTTTCAACAGAGATGTGAGGAATCACAGTGCAAATTATAAAACCAGAAAAAATATATACTGATCTCTGTATATTTGCAGAACAGTAAGACAACAGTTATCTAAGCAACAATTTAGCTCTATAATACAGAATAATACGGAAAATATACTCAGCTCTATATATTTGCAGATAGTCTTGTAAGTCTGTCTCTCAGTACACAGGTTCCAATTTAAATGCAGGCTGTTATTAACAGGTCAAATTAAGGGAACCTTGAGTTAAGCAACACACAAGCTATAAAAACCAGTTATATCAGCTGAAGACAAGGCAGAAAATGAGGGGGGTGGGGAAGACAGTTTCAACAGAGATGTGAGGAATCACAGTGCAAATTATAAAACCAGAAAAATATATACTGATCTCTGTATATTTGCAGAACAATAAGACAACAGATATCTAAGCAACAATTTAGTTCTATAATACAGAATAATGCAGAAAAATATACTCAGCTCTATATATTTGCATATAGTCTTGTAAGGCTCTCTTTCATTACACAGGTTCCAATTTAAATGCAGGCTGTTGTGTCTGTGCCAGTGAAATGCTGTCATGGCTTAGTGGTTCAGTATTGTGACTATAGTGCACAGTATCCTGAGTTTGAGCCCTGTCACTGCTTTTTATTTTCCTGCTGGGCAAGCCTGACTGGGTAAGGAACAGTAAAGCAGGTGTGAGTGTGTTTACCTGACTTTGCTCGACTTTGCCCGACTTTGCCCAACGTTGCTCAACTTTGCCCGACATTGCCTGATGTTGCGCTTGTTAGCACGGTGCGCAGCTGCATGCAATTGTATTTAAATATGCTCAATACTGGTAAAATGTGCTTAGCAGTGCTTTATATTGCTTAAAATAGGGCACTCATGCTTCAGGTGGTGCTGCAGGGCTGCCTGTGTCGGATGCACATAGTACACTCCCTATACATGTTTGAAAACAGGCAGTGTCAAGTTAGGCATCCCTTTTACTGTATGTGCGAGTCAGAGAGAGGTGTCATTTCCAGGGTTCCTACTGAGTCAGTGTATGTGCTATGCGTTGCCTCTTTGCCAAGACCAGGGCATACTGGGCACGCCTTCTTCTGCCTACTGGGGCAGGCTCAGGTTGTTCCTCCTCCAAGTCACGCTGTGCTTGTGTAGGCCTTTGCAATGGTGGGGGGCTTTTTGGCCCTGCCCCATGCTGTTCCTGCTGCAGCTGTTTCCGCAGGATCATATTGTGTAGCATGGCACATGCCATAACAATTTGGGTACATGTAATAGGTGAGTACTGCAAGGCTCCACCAGAAGTGTCCAGGCACCAGAACAGTGACTTGAGCATCCCAAACACATTCTCAATTATGTTTCTTGTTTGTGCGTGTGCCTCATTATGGAGTTCTTGTTCAGGTGTGTGCATTTCTGATGGGTGTCATCAGCCACGGCTCCAGTGCGTATCCAGCATCCCCCACTAGGTGACCATCAGAGATGTCCCCATTGGCAAATCTCTGGTACAGCTGTGTCAGATGCCAGATGTGGGAATCGTGATAGCTTCCAGGGCAGCCAGCACACACATTCATTATTATGCCTTGGGCATCGCACATGACCTGGCAGTTGATGGAGGGAAGTTCTTGTGGTTGATGTAGACCCTACCCTGCTCAATGGGTGGTGCTTTGATGTGTATGTGCATGCAGTCTGTTGCACCCACTACCTCAGGGTATTCTGCTATTTGGTGAAAAAGATGCAGATTGCTGGCCAATGCCTCACGGGAATTGGGGAAATATACGTGGTCACTGACATGTGCTGACATGGCATCCAGGAAATGGTGGAGTACCCTGGATGCTGATGCCTGTGAAATCGCCATCATATCACCAGTTGGTCTTTGGAAGGTACCTGTAGCTAGTATTCTTATGCCAAAACATACCTTGGTATCCACTGGGATGGGTTCCCCTCTGTTGGTTCTGTGTGTGAGGCATGGCTGGCACAGCTCGACAATTTGCTGTAGGAGGTCTCTATCCACCCTATAGCGCTCCACTATCTCCAGTTCATGTAGCCCCTGGTAGGGTACCCTGGGTCTGTACACTCTTCTCCATCTCCTCACTGTGGGTTGCTCAGCAGCATTCACAACATCACCACCCCCAGCACCTTGCACATGTTGGTTTATGATAGCAAGAGCAGCCCCTAACATTTTGTCTGACTTAAGCTTTTTAAGCTTTCCCTGTTTGTATACTGCAGTGTTGCAGAGTTCTTGGGAAAAAACAGGGGGGGGGATGCTGTTTGCAGAGTTTAAAGTGCTGGGCTGGGCTAGTCTGCTGCCTGTGTAATTGGCTGATTCTGATATATTTCACCTGGCAGCTCTGCTAGTTCTCCTTGGTTAACTTCCTACTACTTCTTTTTCTTCCTTTTGCCTTTCTGTTTCCTCCTGGGGCAGCGCCGTGGAAACAAGTGCAAACACGCGCACACGCAGGCACACGCGTGCACACGAGCACACATGAGCACACACGCTGTTTGCATGTTTGCAAGAAATTTCCAATTTTTTTAACAGTCTGCACCTTTGGTTTCAGGTTTTGAAATAGGACAACTGTAGGCATGCCTCTTGCAATCCTGAGCAACTCAGGGCAAACACAAGCCACTGTGCTCCAATTAGCTTACAGCCTTTCTGACAATCCCCCTCATGATGTCACCTATATTCTACTCTACTACTCACCTACTCCTACTCTTACACTCTTGGGACATGGCTCACATGCTGGTGTAAATTGGGATTCACTATCCTTATCCTCATTTGCATAGGATTGCCTACTATTGCATGGTTACATCTCTGACACCGAGCTTCCCCCCCTTACCAACCACTACTCAGTGGCCATGTTGTCTTCAGCCTGACATTCACCAGCATGGCAGAATAAGCTTTTTAGTGAAAATGCCTATTTTTGGCTATTTTTAAATTATTTTCTTGGTTTTTTAAAGCACCGCACTTTTGCGAGGTGCTGCTCTATGCTTAAACATCGGAGATCAGGGAAAAAAAAAAGTTAGATTTTTATATTTTTAAACATTTATAAATGCCAATGGCCTTATATTTGGCCATTGGCATGCTTCCTCAACTGTATGCATCCTTTATTTGGAGCTGTCATAGCTCCGTTTAGCTATTTGCAGAATGGTACTCCGTTACCAACAGAGTACATTTCTGCAGATAACACTAATCTTCCACGGACAGGTAAGTGTTTCCTGGATTGCAAATTTACCTCATTTGCATAGCTTTCAGCAGCAAATGATGTAATTTGCATACCATGACGCTGTCCATGCAAGAGTAGCATTAGCAGCTCTCGTGCATGCCCTTGCCGGCTGTTCTTGGATCGCACAGCAGACATATTGCCTGTTTAACGTCTTACACTACTCTACAACTCCATGCAAGCTTTTGTAAATCCGGCCCAATGTGTCAGACTCCATATTGTAGCACCTAAGAAGCTGTTTAACACCATACCACTCAACCTCTTAGCTCAAGAAATCTGTGCAAAGCATAAAATAATGGGGGCCAAGGCCCAAAAATGGGACAAATTTCAAATATTGCTCTTATAAACTTAGAACGTTGCTGGAATAACAGGATTTGTGTCAGCATGCTTTCTTCTGAAGGATATGAAGTCTGAAACTGAAATGTATGTCATTATTTAGTGACTTCATTCCTCAGTCATTTGCCAGAAAACCAATAGATAAAAAACATGAGGCAAAAATCTGGACATTCTGTGAAAATCGGGACAGTTGAGAGCTATGTCTAGCACAGGATTTGGGGGTATGACAATGCTGTGTAGGTGAAAGACACACCATCTTGATAATATCTCAAGTATCCAACTTGAGACATCAGGCCACTATGGCTCTTAAAGGGTGGAAACTTGAATAAACTGCATGGTAAGTCTGATATATCTGTAATGGGTCAGGCTAAACCCAGAGGATCTGATTTGGAAATTAGCATTTATCATTTGATTTTTCTGTTTCTGTCTCATATAAATATAAATTATTTATTAACTTCTTTGTTTATTTCTTTTCTGTTTGTTTATTTGGTAAAAGTTGTAAAAGAGCTTCCTGGAGATGTTTTTAGCCACAATTTGGATGTTATGGCATATGTAACTAGTACATAAAAAAGAGGAAATAGCACAACAATAAAAAGGTCAGGTATGTATATTTGTGTACATGCGTATCTCTCAGTTTCTGCACACAGAGTAAAACAGTTTCTAAATGCTTAGTTTTGTCAAGATAAGATAATAAGAATGATAAATGTAAAGTAAGTAGAAGCATCTGGGCTTTGATTGTAATAACCTCATCTGTTATCCTTAGAGTATTGATATTTGTAACAACCAATAAGGTATTTATTAAACTCTACCCTTCATTTCAATAGCTTTTCTTCATTTCTAACATGCACAGTAAGATTGTTCCATCCAGCATGAGCTACCTTGTTTCTACAACAGCGAGGCTAAATTTGGTCATTTAAAGGATGAAGTACCTTAGTCAGCAGATCTCTCTGAGGGGGAGTGACAAGTCACTGTTGCCAGTCAATAAGATGTTTGTGGGCAGGGCTCTGAGTTTAAAATCTTAAAGTTTGCATCTATATCACATAATCAGAGTCTTAAAACATCGAATCTGATATGGTCGAGACCATATCATTGATGTTTTAAAACTTCAAATATGTAAAAAAAAAAAAAAAAAAAATTAATTAAAAAAAATTTAAAAATAACTTACGCTCCCCACACCCCTCGCTACTTAAACATACCAAGTTCGAGATTGCACTACAATGTAGTAAAGGGAAATCTTCCCTTACAGAGATTTCCATTAAAACGTTCGATTTTTCAAAACTTCGATGATATGATGCTGACCATTTCAGTTTTGAAGTTTTGAAACTTCGACAAATCAATATAGACCCTAAATGTTAGGGTATTTAACAGCAAGGTGGTTCTTGCTATAGTGGATAACCAACCAGCACTTTTCCTGGATGCACTATGTGTCAGATACTGAAACGGAGGCGCATTTTATTCAGAGATGTTTGGAGTCTATAAGTATTGTTTGAGGAATTTGCTGAAAGTAAGGGTGTGCATATTGCAGCCTAGGTATGAAAGCATTAATCCCTAATAGCTTGTCTAGCTTCAGGTGATATAAAGCAGGTCATTTTGTAACCCATTTAGTTCTTTAGTGCAGTGTCCACCAGTATATCAGTATAAACATTAAACGCTTAAGATTTTTTCAAACACACATTACTTCCTACAAAGTGATGGTATAAGAGGGAACTGTCTCAGCAGAGGAAGAACCCCTTCCCTAGCTTAAACAAAGAAATTAGAGATCTTGTCAAGTCCTCCAAAGCTAATTATGAAGCAAAAATAGCCTCCCTAGCTAAGGGTAATGATACAACATTCTTTAACTATGTCTGAAATCTAAAAGGAAATACCTAGCTATGTGATGAACTGGGTGTGGATGGCACGACCTATACACAGCCAGAGATAACAGCCAAACTATGAGCTGATAGGTTTGGAGCAAACCTCACCCCCTTGTCCCCTTCAGTCATCCCCCAAAGTATACCTACCACCATTCCTCAGCCTATTATCTCAAGAGAGCAGGTCATCTCAGTGCTCATCAAGGCCAAAAACACATCAGTGGAACCAGACAACATCCTTGGTTACCTTTTAAAGAACTTAAAACGTGACCTAGCAGATCCCCTGGATCTCTGTTTAATGACAGCCTGCAAACTGGCTATATTCTGGCAGAATGGAGGACAGCAACAGTAATCCCTCTGCACAAAGAAACCATCAACCAACTCTGGGAATTACAGGCACATAAGCTTGACTAGCCTCATCTACAAGGTCATGGAAAGAATCATTATGGACCTTATTAACAAGGACATAGGTAATCTACAAACTCTGGACCCAACCCAGTTCAAAATAGTTAAAGGTGGTTCATGCCTATTAAACATGGTTGACTTCTTCAAGAAAGTCACCAATGCCCTGGAAGAGGGAAAGACAGTGCATATCACCTACCTTGACCTAGCCAAGACATTTGACACAACCCCCCCACTCAGGTATTATAGAGAAACTCTCCTAATTAGGAAATAACCCCTACATTACCAGATGGGTAGCCAACTGGCTTACCAACAGGACTCATACTGTCAAAGTGGGTGACTTCACCTCTAGCAATAGACTAGTCACCAGTAATGTACCATGGGGTTCTGTGCTGGGTCCCTTACTGTTTAGAATTTATTTTTCAGAAGTCCAGGCAAACCTGGATGGCCTGTGGCTGACCAAGTTAGCTGATAGTTGCAAATTGGAAGCAATCATCGACTCCCCTAATGATGTTAATATTTTTTGGACTTGTTGGCTGTTGGTGAAGCACCCACCAAGAGGAGAAAACGCTGAGAGAAGAAAGGAGCCACTTTTGAGATTTTAAGTATTTTGCTTCAGATTATTTGTTAAGTTTTTCTGCATTGCCGCCTACTTTTGAGCATTTTCTGGCTTGTTAAACTTGATTTCTGTGTTGGTAACTGTATTTAGAACACAACCTAGAGCTGATTACTGAATTTCCTGCCTGCACTTATTTTTAAAATCGTTTTTTTCTTAAAACTTGCATTTTATCTGTCTCTGGCCTAGCACTCAAGTGTGGGGTCATTTACTTCACTGTTCTAACTTGTTGATACTTGTGAACCTCTGCTTTCCTTAAAAAAAAAAACAAAAAAATCTTGCTTTTTTCTCCTTTTCTGAGATTTAAAAAAGTTCAGTTACAGATTTGCTGTTCTCAACTGTTTGTAAGTTTCTTGTTGGCCATTGTTTGCTTGGGCTAAAGGGAAGTCTCTGTGTTCATCAGTGGCAGTGATAAACATTGAGCAGCCTGCCTGCCCCTGTGGGAGTGGTTACTGCCTTGAAACTGTAGTTTTATTGGCCATTTTGGGTCAGTTCCTAACTCCTTGATCTCCCTCTCTTAAAACCCGATTGCCTTGTGGTTTTGGCATCTTTTTGGACTTGTTGGCTGTTGGTGAAGCACCCACCAAGAGGAGAAAACGCTGAGAGAAGAAAGGAGCCACTTTTGAGATTTTAAGTATTTTGCTTCAGATTATTTTTTAAGTTTTTCTGCATTGCTGCCTACTTTTGAGCATTTTCTGGCTTGTTAGACTTGATTTCTGTGTTGGTAACTGTATTTAGAACACAACCTAGAGCTGATTACTGAATTTCCTGCCTGCACTTATTTTTAAAATCGTTTTTTTTCTTAAAACTTGCATTTTATCTGTCTCTGGCCTAGCACTCAAGTGTGGGGTCATTTACTGCACTGTTCTAACTTGTTGATACTTGTGAACCTCTGCTTTCCTTAAAAAAAACAAAAAAACAAAAACATTTTGCTTTTTTCATACTTTTCTGAGATTTAAAAAAGTTCAGTTACAGATTTGCTGTTCTGAACTGTTTGTAAGTTTCTTGGAAGCCATTGTTTGCTTGGGCTAAAGGGAAGTCTCTGTGTTCATCAGTGGCAGTGATAAACATTGAGCAGCCTGCCTGCCCCTGTGGGAGTGGTTACTGCCTTGAAACTGTAGGTTTATTGGCCATTTTGGGTCAATTCCTAACTCCTTGATCTCCCTCTCTTAAAACCCTCTTTTGAGCGGTTTTGTGTGTTTTTGAGCATAGCGCAACATCGGGCAGCGCCGCCTAATTGGGTTTAAACTATTCATGGCTCCACAAAGTCTGCTCTTCACTTTTTCCCTTAGAACTGCTCTATCTCTCAAATTAAACACCATATTTTCATTCTAATTCCCCTCACTGGTCCAAATAAGTAATTTTACAAGTTAGCACTAATAAACCATAAGCACTACTTACTCTTATACTCTCTATGATTACCTTGTCCCCTATTGGTCCATTTTAATTCAGTTCCCTATATTACTCTAGCATGTCCAAAGGTCAGTCAATGGTTTCCTCTCCAGTCCAGCTGGTGAATCTGGGAATTTTGAGGCAATGTTACAACTGTCTCATGTACACGGACAACCCTCTCCTCCTCCAAACAGGTTCAAATATATGTGAGAGATGCAACCATATAGCCAAACTGGAGGCTGAGCTCTCTCATCTCAAAACTGGTGTAACCAGTCAGGAGGAGAAGGTAACCTCACACAACACAATTCCAGTGTCACATAGTCCCACCACAACAGCGAACCAAACACATAAAAACACAAAAACATACTCGGAGGCTCTAAATAAAAATCTACCTAAGCAACAGAGACCTCCAAGGCAGACATCCAAGCAAACGCTACCACAAAAAAAAACACGTACAACACATAGCACACAAAGTCAGTGTGCCAAGCAGTCACAGCCCTTAAGGCTGAATAACACACCTGATGCTCTTGTAATAGGTGACTCTATTGTCAGACACACTGACGTCCCGCTCACCAGGCAGAATAAAGAGAAGGTCACAGTGAGCTGCCTGTCGGGCACTAGGATCCGCCACATAACACAAGCACTCAGGTCACTCCAAAGCAAATATAAATATGACTTAGTCATTGTACATGCTGGCGTGAATGACCTGAGACGTACCTCCCTCGACTACATGAAAAGAGACATAGAGGAGCTCTCTAATCATGTAGCCTAGGCCGGTATGACCCTGACCTTGAGCAGCATCTTACCCTCACCTAGAATGATGCCACAGTATAAAGACAAAATGATTGATTTTAACAATTGGCTAAAATTTTAGTGTCATTCAAAGGGGATCCAGTATCTGTCAGCCTGGGATGACATGCTCGACAAGCCACGTTGCTTCGCTAGGGATGGCTTGCACCTGTCACCCCTGGGCTTTCGGATATTGGCAAAGGCTCTTGCCACCCCCATAGTGCCTTATTTAGGCAAGGCTCAAAAGTCAAACCCACCTCCATAGACAGCACAAGGAACAAGAAACTAAGGGTAATGCTGCTAAACGCCAGAAGTCTTAACCTCAAGATGCATGCACTTGAAGCTCTCCTCAGTATGGAGAACATCGATATCTGTGCAGTGACAGAAACCTGGTTCAAGGCTCCAGAGAGCACCCCAGCACTACCAGGTTATACCTCATATCATGCTTTTCGGCACCAAAACCCAGACCAAACCACAAAAGGAGGGGGAGTTTCCATATTTATCAAGGATATCCACACCTCCAGGTTAGTGGCATTGCACGAAGTATCGGAGACCATCCATGTGCAACTGACAGTGGGCAAGACTGCTTTTCAGTTTACAGCATCCTACAGACCACCCTCTCAAAGTCAGGAATCCCACTCGGCTTTCCTGGAAACATTGGAGAACATGAAGATCTCTCCGAACACCATTATATTGGGTGACTTCAACTACCCAAACATAGACTGGAAGCATTACTCAAGCCCCAGCACCTTAGCCCAAAGGTTCCTGGAATTTATAAACTCAAATGCTATGGAACAACTAGTCACCACTCCCACAAGAGGGGAAAACATACTAGACCTGATCATTACCAACATGGGGACTCTATGCTCCATACCAGAAGTATATCCCTCATTGGTAAGATCAGTCCATAAATTAATTTAACTGGATATCCATATCCCGACCCCACCCCCAGCCCAAAAAACCACAGTGAAAAACTTCTCAAAAGTGAACTTCACACTTTTCAAAACCGAAGTGGAATCCTTCAAGGCCCCAGGGCCAGTGGAAACTACGGCCCAAACTGCAGAATCCTATATAAATGCATTCTACGGACATCTCCAGGAATGCATGGATCATGCTATCCCAAACAAAATCAAGACCCAATCATCCAAAGGCAGGCGTCCAGTCTGGTGGACCCCAGCCATAAATAAACTGTACAACAGAAGGAGGAAGCTACTACATGATAGAGCAAAATCCCTAAAAGGGAAGGCATCTCTGATCAGTACTAGCAAAAAATTACGATCCCTCATAAAATCCTCCAACGCCTGTTTCGAGAGAAAAATTGCACAGGACACTAAAGACAATCATAAGGCTTTTTTCAGTTATGTTAGGAACCTGGGATGCAACTCCCAGACTTGTTCTGAATTGATTCTAAGCGACAAAAAATACACTGAACCCACAGACATCGCCAATATCCTGGCAGACAGGTTCAGTGCAAACTTCTCCAACCCCTCCCCCCAAAAGAGCAAGTATCTATCCCGGCAGAGTGCAGCCTCCCAAACATCTCTGATGCTCAGGTGAAGGCCGCCCTCACCAAAGCAAAAAACACTGCTTCCATGGGACCAGATGGCGTCCCGGGTTGAGTCCTACATGAACTCCAAGAAGAACTAATCTCTCAAGTAAAACTGCTGCACAATCTCAGCCTCACTACAGGATATGTGCCCAAAGAATGGCGTACAGCATCAGTGGTCCCACTCCACAAAGGTGGCGCCTCTGCGGACCCCAGAAACTATCACCCCATAAGCCTGACTAGCCTAGTCTGCAAGGCTATGGAGAGGATCATCATGGAACTCATAAACAAAGACATTGGGGACCTACAGACACTAGATCCTACCCAATTTGGCTTCGTCAAGGGCAGATCCTGCCTTTTGAACCTGGTCGACTTCTTCAAAACAGTCACCAAGGCCATAGATGAAGGGAAGGTAGTCCACACAGCCTATCTGGACCTTGCAAAGGCATTTGACACAATACCCCACTCGGGAATCATAGATAAGCTATCCAGCCTAAATATAAACCCCTATGTCACAAGATGGGTCGCAAACTGGCTCAAAGACAGAACCCACAGAGTCAGAGTTGCTGGAGCCATGTCAGACTCAAAACCAGTCACAAGTGGCATCCCACAAGGTTCTGTCCTGGGACCACTCTTGTTCAGTATTTACTTTTCTGAGGTACAGGCCAACGTGGGAGGACTATGGCTCACCAAGTTCGCAAATGACTGCAAACTGGGCGCCATAATCAACTCTCCAGCTGACACAAACATCCTTCAAAAAGGTCTCGCAGAGATGGATAACTGGTGCCAGAGCCATGGTCTAAAGCTAAATGCCAAAAGTGTATAGTCATACCCTTTGGAAAAACAATGTGCCCACAAATTACCACATAGGTGGTAACCCATTAAGTACAGAGAAAGTAATTAGGATCTGGGGACCCAAGTTGATAGCAATCTCTCCTTTGACAACCACATTGCCAAAGTGTTTAGAAAGACCTTCTACATAGCCCACCTCATCATGAAAGGATTCACATCTAGATCAAGAGAGGTAATCATGCCCCTTTATTCATCCCTCATCAGGCCCATCATAGAATACAATGCCCCTTTGGGATGTACCTTACCCGACACCTGCAGCAATTAGAAAGACCCCAAAAGTACCTCACCAGGAGGATCAAGGGACTCAAACAGATGCCATATGCTGCTCGGTTAAAAAAACAGCTACTCAGTGCATTATATACTACTTCTTATATCTATCCTTCTGACATATAAAGCCATGTCCAACCCAGAATTAATGGACATGCTCCACCTCAGTAAATCTAAATCCCTTAGAGCCACAATCGAGAGGGACTTGAACCTCAGCACAGAAATAAATAGAACATGCTGGAGGGACAGATTCATAACCCAGAGGCTCCCTTCACTCTGGAATAGAATTCCAATTCATGTTAGGCAGAGCACCTCACTGACTCTCTTCAAGAAGAATCTTGATGAGTGGATGGGGGATCGTAGGTTTGTCTCGGGGATTACTTCCGTGTTACTATTAGACAGAGGCACAGTAAACTAAACTTTAAAAAGGGCACAGTATACTCAAATCAAGGGGTCGCATAAGCCAAACACAATCGGGCTAGGCTTATAAATGCCCCAGGGCAGATAGCCTAGTATGAACCTATGAACCTATACTGTAACAGGGCTAGCACAGACAAATGACTGGTGCCAAAGCCACTGATTAAAGCTAAATTAAAAAAAATGCATTATTATTCTCTTTGGCAAAGCTCCGGTTCAATCCTTTGGCTGGGGTGCCTTCTGTGAAGAGTCTGCATGTCCTCCCTGTGGTCGTGTGGGTTTCCTCTGGGGGATCTGGTTTCCTCCCACATTCCAAAGGTGGATTGGACACTCTAAATTTGCCTTAGGTGTGAATGTGTGCATGTGTGGGCCTTCTGTGGAAGGTTGGGCATCAGGCTGGCAACTCAACACTGTAAAACTCCACTGCCAATCATGAGTGGACAGGTGATCCACTGTGGTGACCCCTAACTGGGAAAAGCCGAAAGAAGAAGAAGAAGATTCTCTTTGGCAAAGCTGACATCCCTGCTAATTACATTATACATAGCACCCCTCTAAGGGTAGACCCAGTGGTACATTATTTGTGTACTTAGGTTGACAGCAATCTGAACTTTGACCACCACATATCTAAAGTAGGAAGGAAATCCTTCTGTGTGGCACATCTTATAAGTGAAGGCATTACATCTAGATCTAAGGATGTAATAATTCAATTTCACTCAACCCTCATCAGGCCAGTAATTGAGTACAATGCTCCCTTTTGCATGTACCTCCCCAGACACTTGCAACAATTGAAGAGACCACAGAGGTTTCTCACCAAGAGATTAAAGTGTACACAAAAGTAGTCTTATGCAGAAAGAATGAAAGCCCTTTCACTGTATTCTGTCTCCTAAAAGTTGCTAAGGGGTTACCTGTGCCTGGCTTGCAGGGCAGTTTCTGTCCTGTAACTGATGAAAGTGCTACAGATTCGTACATCAAACTGCATGAGGGTCACTCACTCCAGGGATCTTAACTTAGCCTCTGACATGAACAGGTCATGCTGGAAAGATGGATACACCCCCCAGAGACTGCCACTTCCTTGGAACAAGCTTCCAATTCATGTGAAACAGAAACCCTCCCTGACACTCTTCAAACACAATCCTAGATCAATGGATGGGTGACCACAGGGTAGTGCTCATGTCCACCCTGGACAGAGGAAGTCAGTGTTAACTACCATAGACCCTTACTTCTGGTAAGTTCACTCACCTAACCACCAACAATTGGGGCAACTCAGGATAAATATGACTAGGCTTATAAGGGCTCTTGGGCCGTTAGCCTAGTAACCACCTATGAAGCTGTGAACCTATAAACAGTAAGTGCATCTCCACTCTAAAGAACCACTTCATAATGTCCAAGCTATTTGCATATTTACATTTATTTATTTATTGACATTTAATTACCAGGAAAGTCCAACTGGGCAGAAGCCCATTTTTAGCTGAGGTCCAGGGAGAAAAGCTCCAAATGATTACAAAACATTTTATGAAAAATAATTTTACAAACTTCAAAATAAAATAAAAAGCATGCACAGTTTAAATAATTATAACAAATTAAACATAATATTAAATCATTGGTTAAGAATTGATACAAGGTATATGACAATCATTTAATATTCAGAGAAATTTTAGACAAGTTTGTAGAAAAATTAAAGATAAGTTAGACTAGTACAAATAGGAATTGCAATATGAAGTGAGGGAAAAACAGGCTTATGGCCTATTTAGAGATAAGTCAGGGAACAGAATTAGTAGCAATAAGGAAGTAAGTGAGGAAGGGAGAGTAATGAGGTTTAAGGAATGGAAAGGTGCTTGTTCTCATTTAGGAATATAGTTTACCCTGATTTTGCATAAGACCAAAGGCAGTTTTAAGCTAGGAGGTCTTTCAGAGCAGTTTTGAAAGATGGGAGGGTGGGTATAGACCTAATGTATACAGGCAAGGAGTTCTATTAGCAACCTTGTACACAGGCAGTGACAATGCCCAGCAGATTTGCTAGGTTTGTAGACAGACAGGAGTTTTTGGTCACTGGATCACAGTGACTGACATGGAGCATAGTTGGGTAGAATGCTTTTTAGTGCAGGAAAGGCAGATGGATGCTGATTAATTTTACATGTGGTAAAAAGTTGTGTTTATGTTAGTTGATATGGTAGTTCTAAGCAATTTAGGCTTTTCAGTGCTATACAGTGATAAGTTCTGAAAAGGGTATGTGCTTTTTCACATTTGCTTAGACATTGTCTAGCATATAGTAAATTGCAAATAAGATACCTATATATTAATTTCTTAATGCATGATGGTTGTGTGTTATTAGGCTGTACTTGCAACATTGATCCAGAAGTTGCTAATAAATTATTTATTTGAAATTTTTGGTGATTACTGCAAGGTCAAAAAAAAGCCTAACGTTGACTGTGGCCCAGGATAGTGCTGGTCTATCTTAACATCCAATTCAAGAAGTGAGCGATTTATTTAAATAAATGCTGCTAATCATGCAGATGAGCAAATTTTGGTTGGTCTTGTTGGTATTTGTTCTTCCAAATGTGTGTTTTGGGGGTTTGAAATGATTTAGTAAATGCTTGAGAGATTGTGTTTGGAACTGTCAGCTTCCCACTTTTATTAATGCTATTCTGTTTTGCAGTTAGTCCAGTGAAGATCCCAGTGTCTAAAATATTGGATCCCATTCATCTAGTCCATCTGTTCCAATATATGGGCCCTCCAAATGCCACTCAGATCAGATCCAGTAAATTCAGTGCTCTGGCTACAAGCCCTTCAAAATCGTCCTTCCTATAAATTTCTTCTTCTTGCTGACTACCTGAGCTCTCATTTGCCAGCTTCAAAAGTAGAAGAATCTGATCAGATACGTACTCTGTCTCTTATTTCTGCATATTGGGCTAGATTTTTCAAAGCTGTAGTGCTTTTTCCTTCTCCTTTGACTCTTATGTTAGATTTTCACTAGAAGAAAATTGTCTTTATAGTTGTTCTTGTTGGCATTTATCACCATCTTCCTTTCTATCCTTTCTGTCTTTATTTTAGTGATGGTAGTTAGCCTATATATATATATATATATATATATATATATATATATATATATATATATAAATGTAGAAGTCTGATTGCTATTACTAATAATACTGTTTATAGAGTTTTATTTAGCTTATATTTAGAGTTTAATAGTTAACTGTGTATTGGTTTACTTCTCAGTTTTATGCACTTGTTGTAACTTGTAGCCTTTCCACTATGAAGAAGTCTACCAGTTTGGAAATCTGTGTGAAATGTGGACACAAGATCCCTCCTCACGATCTCCATGGATTGTTATGTCATACATTTGGGTGTTTCTTATCTGAGTGAATCCTATGACACTTGTGCTGTCTTTTGATCAACAGCACTAGTGGATCAGATGAGCATGCTGATTTTTAAGGGGCTTCTTCCTGATCCAGAAGCTGCAAAAACCTGAAAAGCTAAGCATTAAGCCCTCTAAATCCTAAAGTATCCTAAGAAAAGACCAAGAGATTCTTTGGCACTGTGGTTGGCTCCTATGACTCCTAGGATGGAGAAGCATTCTGCATGGACCTCTACCAGATCCACTTACTGGAATTCTATTACAATACAAGACTCACCAGAGAAACAGGAACACCCTACCTCAAGACCTTCCTCATCCCTTTCGACCAAGTCCTTCAGGTCTGATAGAAGCACTTCAGAGAAGATCTGGATTGCCTTTTTCAGAAGTTCCTGAAGACCTACATTGAGATGGGGGTCATTGTGACTGTATCAGCTCCAAAGTCAGTTGGGTCTGTTCACTTATTCTTGTTGAGGTACCCATAATGGTGGAACCTTTGGCTCCAGTATTATCTGAACTGTATTGTCACCTGGATCCTGTGGCTTGAGAGTCCTTGATACAAGCTTCTTCTTCACTAGAGTTATTAGGTCCAACTCACTTGGTTCCAACCTCGTTGGATCTGACACCTGAGTCTTGGGCTGAGGACTTAGGTAGGCACCTAAATTAGTTGCTTTGGAGATGCCATGCTTGTTGCATAATGTGGCAGATGGAGCAGCGAGAGCAGCTGGGGCAGGCATTACTACGAGATGCCATGCTTGTTGCCTAATGTGGCAGATGGAGCAGTGAAAGTAGCTAAGACAGGCAGCACTATGAGATGCCATGCTTGTTGCATAATGAGGCAGATGGAGCATCAAAAGTAGCTGGGGCAGGCATCACTACAAGATGCTATGCTTGTTGCATAATGTGAAAACTAGAAACAGACTAATGAAAAATAAAAAATGGACAAGGACTGAAATTCCAAAAAAGGATTTAATAAAATAAAATAAAATAAAGTAAGAGCTTACTTTCTTTTATTTTATTAAATCCTTGTTTGGAATTTCGGTCCTTGTCTGCTTTTTATTTTTCATTAATCTTGTTGCATAATGTGGCAGATGGAGCAGCGAGAGTAGCTGGGGCAGGCATCACTATGAGACGCCATGCTTGTTGCATAATATGGCAGATGGAGCAGCAAGAGATGCTGGGGCAGGCATCACTATGAGATGCCATGCTTGGTTGCATTTATACAGCTTTTCAGATAACTTTAAAAAGTGTCCCTCACTGACACTCCTTTTGAAAGTACTACTCTTTTTGACTCTATGGTGAAAGAAAAAAATGCAAAAGAGTGGGCTGGATGGTAAGAATCTCTCTGCAGTTGGAGTTAAATTTGAGGCCTCATAGCTCCTGTTTAACACAAACCAAAAAAGGCCCTTGATATGTCTCTTTCTCTAGTTCTGACGTCCAGATGTCTATACAACTCCTCTTTTGACAGAGGTGGCCAAGGATCAGGCAGCCACTTCAATGAATGCAGACCTAGGGGCCAAGGTGGTCCACAGAACCAGGGTTTCCATGGCCCCTTTTCCAACAGACATCCCCAGAATCTCTGAAGGTCTGCCTGATTGCACCGCTCTGGAGGCAGTCAGGCATACATATCCCCTACAAGCGCTCATGGTTTGCCATCACATGAGACAAGTGAGTAAGAAGAATCGTATCCAGAGGTCATTGTCAGGTGTAACTCCCAATCAATCAAAGGCTGCTGTGCAAGAGGTTTGTTCTCTTCTTCAAAAAAGAGCCATCCATGAGGTTCCACCAGACATGTCCAGATAAGTATTTGATTCAAGATTCTTTTTGGTTCCAAAGAAATCAAAGAACCTCCACATCATCAAATGATTACATCATCAAAAATGACACCTGGGAAAGGAACTACTTGGCCAACATGGAACTATTTGCCCTTTTCCCTACTATGGTGTGATCTTGGAGTTGGTATATTTAATTGGGGGGTGAAGCCCCCCACTTTGGTGTTTTTTTTCACTTTGTTGTGTTTGTTTTGTCCTGGTGGCCAAGTGGTTCCTTTCCCAGTGAATGTTTTTGCTGGTTTACAGTTTCGCTAATATATGATTTTGCTGATTTCGTCTTTATGAACTGCAATTCAAGTAAGTGGTCTTTCGATTCTTTGAAGTAGACCCATATATATATATATATATATATATATATATATATATATATATATATATATATATATATATACATATATAGATATATATAGATAAAGAGAGAGAGAGTGAGAGAGAGACACAGACCACATTTTATCTAGATATATATCTATATCTATATGTATATATATATATATATATATATATATATATATATATATATATCCTTATCACAACACTGACATGCCACAAACCCGACACTCAAAACAACGACACCAAATCACCGAAAACGCACAAAACCGAAAACTCACAAAACCGAACACCATAACACTGACACCCAAAACACCGACACACAAAACGTAAACTACACATTACACACAACTATACATGTACTAACTCTAACCCAAACCCTAACCCTAAGGTCCGGCACTACCGTACACTTACCCTACCCGCACCCTAACCCTAACTCACTTAACCCGCCACTACACCTAAAGTCCGTCACTATCGCACACTTACCTTACCCGCACCCTAAGTCTGACACTACCGCACACTCACCTTTCCTGCACCCTAACCCTAAATCCCACACTATCTCACACTTACCTGTCCACTCCCTAACGCTAAATCCCTCACTATCACACACTTACCTGTCTGCTCCCTAATGCTAAATCCCTCACTATCACACACTTACCTGTCCGCTCCCTAATGCTAAATCCCTCACTATCACACACTTACCTGTCCGCTCCCTAACACTAAATCCCTCACTATCACACACTTACCTGTCTGCTCCCTAACGCTAAATCCCTCACTATCGCACACTTACCGACTTGCGCTCACACGTTGCCCATGTCGGTGTTTCGGCTGTCGGGATTTCACCTTGTCGATCATCTGTCTCATCGGTCTTCTCGACTCGGTCTTCTTAGCGTCAGTGTTTTGGCGTGTCGATGAAGTCAAGGGGACCCATATATGGATATATATATATATATATATATATATATATATATATATATATATATATATATATATATATATATATGTATAAATATCTCTCTCTCTCTCTCTCTCTATATATATATATATATATATATATATATATATATATATATATGTATATATACACACACACACACACACACATATATATATATATATATATATATATATATATATATATATATATATATATATATTCTGAAGACATGCATCTGGAGCATTTCTCCCCGGGCCTCTGCTGAAAACAGGATCTGTGGAACCTAGTCAGACTTTCTCGGTCAACAAATGTTAAATAAATAAAATAAAATAAAAAAATATATGTTATATGCATGCATATTCATTTGGCATGGCAGTGATTTAGAACAATTTTGTCAACTACTCAATAACCTGTTGATGTTTATTAGTATGAAATTGATTGTTTTTCAAACTGAGCTAGTGCCTTTGAATATGCCCATTAAAGTGCTTGAGATATGTTGATTACTTTTATTTTCAGCCCATTGCTTTCAACACATTTTTGGAGAATAGTTAGTGCCATCCTGTTTTTTTTTTTTTTTTTTTTGTTAAAGAGTAATATACCACAAAGTTAGTTTAAACATCTTAGAAGGATACATTCAACCAAAGTCCATTGTATTAGTCTTGTATACTGTGTGAGAGATGTATTTGTAAAGGATCTAGTCATGTAACTGTGAGAGAATGCTTTGAAAATTATTATGGAAAATGTTTTATGTTTATTGCATGAACATAACATTTAGTGAGTATAACTATCATTATATTCATGTTATTGCCCACTTCAAAAGGATGTAGCATATATGTATAACATTTAAATAAGAACTGGAATATCATTGCATGCGCCTTTTTCACCCTCTAGCCATGTCAGATATATCCCAACTATTTTCTATGGAAATGAATGATCATTAGCTGACTGACTGATGAATACTAGCTTGAAGTTACAAAGTATTTTGGAAAAGCAAATTTTCAAGCTGTTTCATTTAAGAATGAACACTGAACTTATCCCAGTACATCACATAAATTAATATTTTCTTACATCTCTAAACAGGTAAATGTTACATAAATAGGCATTTTGCTGATTGTTCAACTTCAAATGCTCTACTTTGGCTATGTCTTACTTTTTACCTTTACATGGGAAGGTTAGCCATCCATTCATAAAAATAAAAGGATGCCTGAATGGCATGCATGAGTGCGATATAAGGAATACATTAGCAAACTGTGTGTGCATTAAAATATTGTTGATTGTATGTTAAAATTCCAAGTTTTAGGAAGTTTTAAGTCATTCTTAGACAGGGAGAGATTGTTAAAATGAGATTTTAAAATGTGATTCCAGATGGCAAATTTAATTTAAGGCTCATAACAAGACTGAGAAAGAGTGCAAAGTCTAATTTTGCATCACTGTGAGGGAAAAACTTTGCAAACTGCCTACCTAGATCTGGCTAAGGAATTTGCCAGAATACACCACTCAGGCACTGTTAGCTGACTTACAGAATTAGGTTTAAACCCTTTTATATCATGCTGGATAGCTAGTTGGCTCACTGATAGGTCCTAGAATGTTGGAATCAGTGAGGTCACCTCCACGAAGAGGCCGGTTACTAGTGGAATACTCCCGAGCTCTGTGCTAGGCCCACTCCTCTTTAACATACACTTCTCAGATGTTAAAGCCAATGCAAAGGCCTCTAGCTAACCAAAATTTCAGATAATTGCAAATGGGAGCAGTCATTGAATCCCCATAAGATGAGAACACCCTTCAAGAAAGTTTAATACAGGCAAATGTTTGGTGCCAAACCAAGGCTTAAAACTCAATACCAAGAAATGCTTCCTTTTGTGAAGTCTGCCACCCTGGAAAACTACTTCATGAATAAAATACCCTTAAATGTTGATGGACTTGTCAGAGATCTGGGACCTCATGTAGATAGTAACCTAGCCTTCAATCAATATGTGTTCATATTGGGAAACCAGTGCAACAAACAAAGTTAACTAATTCTACTCCCATCCATATCAAACATCATAAATGTTATATTAAATATAATTATTTGTTTCTAGCCAGTCACTGTGTTTATTTACTTTCTCCTAGCAATTTTACTTTACATCTGCAGTTCCTTCTGTCCTTCTACTATAACTAGATCTTACTCATTGACAATATGAACCACTTTAGGGATTTGTTACGCTTGTAGCAATGAGTCTGTTTTCTGGACAATGATGGACCCACATTATAGTGGCCTTGAGAGATATAAAGGCCTCCTAGTCTGTTGGCACCTCCAGTGTCCCTACCAGCTGGCTTAATATACCGTCATGCAGATATTGTCTTCTCAGTCTGCCATCTCCGTCCCCCCTTTGTTATATTATTTTCTCCATTTATGTTCAAAATACCATCTGCTATTTGGCCCACCCTCCTTCTGAAATTAGAAAATTATAGTAAACTTTGACACAAACAGAGCAAAGCAGCAGCCCAAAGACTTTGAATATACATAACTATACATTTCACAATTCCCCTTCTTCCCTTAATGCTGACTACAAAATACCATTAATTCCAAAATAAAGAGTCAAGTGTAGCATCTTTAATTAAGTATTTGTACCGCTTCCTCTTGTAACATGCAACACTAAATATGACTGGCAGCCTTGAAGTGGTTCCCATATATTTACACTCAAACCTCTTCGCAAGAGGGATAATTTGGACCCTAAAAACTGTTGAATGCATATACCATTACTTCCTATTACATAAGGTACACTTCATAGTATTGGTGGATGCAGCGATAAAATGTAACCGAACTGTTAGTGTTTCATTGGTTAATCAGTTCTCAACATCAAGATATTTTATAACAGGTGTCCCTCAAATTTCAGTTTCAATTTTTGGACCAGTCCCTTTTTTTTTCTATATGTAAAATGACATTACCCAGCTTCAGCAGTCACTCTATACAAAAATGATATGTTTATTCTTAGGTCTGCATCAACTCTCCATTCCATTGACATACAGTTGATGAATGATTTCAATATGTTTTCTGATTCAAGGAAAATAAACTCTAAACAAATACCAAGAAAACTGTTAACATGCTCTTTTGAACTAATAAAAAGTTGAAACCCACATATGCTTTTAAGATTCTCTTTTCTGGAGTCACATGGGATCACCCTGTATTCATCATACAAAAAATCCCATATTTTAGACATTCCCTTATTAAAGCTCTTACTTCATTTATTACGACTTTTCTAGCTCTGTATTCAATATGACTTGTGCAGATGTTATGAGATAACTGCTTTAAATAAAGTTTTCTGTCCCTATTTCTAGTCTTCCATTAATACTCCCTTATTTAACATCCTGTAAAAAGTATCTTTATTATCATCCTAATATATATTTTTCTATAAAGCAGTATGCAGTCATAATATGTATGTTTCTGTAAAGTATTATGCAGTCACACCTGTGAATCTAACCCTGCGATCTTTTTAAAATTAGACTGTTGCATATGTTCAGTCGATGGACTTGATGTTGAAAGCCTGATGCTCAGAACTTTTGAGAATATTTTGCCACATTTGTGACATCTATTAAAACCTTCCAGAAAAGTGTAATGTTTGAACTGTGTGATTAACTGTAGTTCTTGAAAATGTGGTTATATGCATTACTGTGAACAGCTTACTGCTTTGTACTGCCTTATAGCACAATTCATAGCTGAAAATGGTCCAGCACATGTACCGGATAACTAACTAACTAACTAACTAACTAACTAACTAACTAACTAACTAACTAACTAACTACATACGTTGGAATCCCATTTGGTCCTATTCATTAAAAACATATCTTTATAGGTTCATAGGTGTGTACTAGGCTAATGGCCCTGGAGCCTTTGCAAACCATAGGATTACCCTGACATTATGCCACCCAACCTTAGTTCCCAGTGCCTCTGTCGAGTAGGGCCACTGGAGTGATCCCTGGGGTGAATTTTCTATTTCTCATCCAATTATCAAGGTTTCTCTTGAAGAGGGCCAGTAAGGAGCTCTGTGTGAGACGCATGGGAAGTCTATTCCATAGCAAGGGCAGTCTCTGGGTTATGAACCTGTCCCTCCATAGGTTCATAGGTTCATAGGTTGGTACTAGGCTATCAGCCCTAGGGCCTATACAAGCCTAGCCATAACAATTCCCTGGCTATTTCTTCCCACACTATTTACTTCCCTGGAACCCTGTCTAGCAGGGTGACTGACGTGATCCCCGGGGTGAATTTCCTTTCTCCCATCCAATCGTCAAGGTTCCTTTTGAAGAGGACCAAAGAGGCACTCTGCTTGACATGTATGGGCAATATATTCCAGAGTCTGGGGATTCTCTGGGTCAGGAACCTATCCCTCCAGCATGTTTTGTTTATTGTGATGACAAGGTTTAGATCCCTGGAGTGTGTGGCTCTGAGGGATTGGGATTTCTTTAAGTGTAGCATGTCCAACAGCTCTGGGTTTGACATGGCCTTGTATGTTAAGCAAAGATTGCCTCTGAGTAGACGATATGCGACAGAGTACAGCTGGAGTTTTTTAAGGCGGTCAGCGTAGGGCATATGCTTTAGGCCTGTGATTCTTTTAGTGAGGTATTTCTGTGGCCTTTCCAGTTGTTGCAGATGCCTTGAGAGTTACATATCAAACGGGGCATTGTATTCTATAATGGGTCTAATGAGGGATGAGTACAGTGGGACAATGACCTCCTTTTTTCTGGATGATAAGCCCTTAGTGATGAGGTGTGCCACATAGAAGGATTTTGTGACTGTTGTGGCGATGTGGTTATCGAAGGTGAGACCACTGTCCATCTGTGTCCCTAAGTCTCTTATCACACTTTCGGTGTTTAGTGTACTGCCACCTATATGGTAATTCATGGATACATGTTTTTTCCCAAAGGGGATAACTATACATTTCTTGGCATTGAACTTGAGCCCATGGCTCTGGAACCAAGCATCTGTTTCTGTAAGGCCATTTTGTAGAGTATCCACATCATTTGGGGATTCAATAATGGCTCCCAGTTTGCAGTCATCTGCGAACTTTGTTATCCAGAGTCCCTTAGTGTTGGCCTGTACTTCAGAGAAGTAGATGCCAAACAAGAGCGGTCCCAGGACTGAACCCTGAGGTACTCCACTTGTCACTTGTCTGGAGCTGGATTTGGAGTCAGCTACCTTTACAGTGTGGGTTCTATCAGTAAGCCAGTTAGCAACCCATTGGGTGATGTAGGGATTAATGCCCAGCTTAGTAAGTTTATCTATGATTCCTGAGTGGAGGATGGTGTCAAAGGCCTTGGCAAGGTCTAGATAGGCTGTGTGGACCACCTTACCCTTGTCCATGGCTCTGGAGACTGATTCGACAAAGTCAATCAGGTTCAGGAGACAAGATCGGCCCTTCACAAACCCAAACTGGGTGGGGTCCAGTGTTTGAAGATTGCCAATGTCTTTGTTTATAAGTTCCATGATAATACACTCCATGGCCTTGCAGATAAGACTTGTCAGACTGATGGGACAGTAGTTTCCGGGATCCAAGGTGGATCCCCCCTTGTGGAGTGGGAAAACTGTAGCTCTGCGCCACTCAGTGGGCATGAAACCTGAGGTGAGGCTATGATTAAACATGACACTTAGGTGAGGTGCCAGTTCATATTGTAGTTCATGTAGTACACAGCCTGGGATGCCATCTGGTCCCATGGATGCTGTATTCTTAGCTTTGGAGAGTGCGTTTTTTACCTGTGTGGCCGTTATTACCGGAATTTGGCAATCGTCTGGTTTTGAGATGGGCCATTTAGGGGGTGAGAGGGGGGTGAAGTTGGCACTGAATCGATCTGCCAAGATATTGGCAATATCCTTGGGATCAGTATATTTAATGCTATTCTGTTTTAGCTCAGAGCAGATCTGAGCATTGCCATTTAGATTCTTGACATAGTTATAGAATGCCTTGTGGTTGTCTTTGGAATCTTTGGCAATTTTATTTTCGTAACTAGCTTTGGAGGATTTTATGAGGGATCTCAGTTTCTTACTGAGGCTGGTAAGGAAGTTTTTTGCATCCTGGGATTTTCCTCTTTTCTGCAACAGTTTCTTCCTTTTGTTGTAAAGTTTGTTTACGGCAGGGGACCACCAAATTGGCTTCTTTTTTTTGGATGAGAGCATCTTGGTTCTATTTGGGATGGCACAATTTATGCATGAGTGGATGTGCTCGTACAGTGCCTTAGTGTAGGATTCAGCAGTTGAACTTTCAGCTCCCATCTGCAAGGGTGTCATGAAGTTTGTCACTTCTGACTTGAGTAGCATGAAGTTGGATTTGGAGAAGTTTTTTATGGAGGTTTCCTTACTGGGGGGTGGGGGTGGGATGTGGATGTTAAGAGTGATTAGCTTATGGTCAGACCTGACTAACGAGGGGGTGACCATAGGTGTGGAGCATCGATTTCTCATGTTGGTAATGACCAGGTCTAGGATATTGGAGCCCCTGGTG
The DNA here is from genome assembly GCF_019279795.1 of Protopterus annectens. Classification (NCBI taxonomy): domain Eukaryota; kingdom Metazoa; phylum Chordata; order Ceratodontiformes; family Protopteridae; genus Protopterus; species Protopterus annectens. Next base: position 976,974,651 of record NC_056729.1, read on the forward strand.
AGACTATGGATTAGTTGATCCAGGGCATTGGAATTTATGAATTCCAAGAACCGTTGGGCAAAGGTGTTGGTACATGAGTAGTTTTCCCAGTTAATGGCAGGGTAGTTAAAATCACCCAGTATTAGGATGTTTGGTTCTATCTTAATATTTTCCAGTATGTTTAGAAAGGTGTAGTGAGAATCTTGGGGTATGGTGGGGGATCTGTAGCAAGCTACAATTTGGATTGCAGTCTTACATAGTGCTAGTTGCACCTGGAGAATTTCAGATGCATTGTGTTGGGCAACTAGCCTGGTGGTGTGAATATCCTTGGTGAATATTGACACTCCTCCACCTTTAGTGTTTTGGTCCTGCTTTGGTGGCCGAAAAGTGTGGTAAGAGTTGTAGCCTGGTATTGCAAGGGTGCTCTCTGGATCCTTGAACCAGGTCTCAGTTACTGCACAGATATCGATGTTCTCCATTTTTAGGAGTGCCTCAAGAGAGTGCATTTTGAGGTTTAGACTTCTAGCATTGAGTAGCATTACCTTCAGATTTTGCATGCTTGCACTTGTTACGGTGGTGGTTTTGTCCTTTGAACTTTGCCTAAAAAAGGCACTATAGGGGTGGCAAGAGCCTTAGCCAGTAACCTGAATCCCAGGGGCGACAGGTGCAGACCATCTCTGGCAAAGCATCATGGTCTGTCAATCATGTCGTCCCAGGCAGACAGATACTGGATCCCCTTTGAATGACACCAGAAGCTTAGCCAATTGTTGAAGTCAATCATTTTGTCCTTATATTGTGGTATCATTCTGGGTGAAGGCAGGATGCTACTCAGGGCTAGGGTCATACCTGCCTGGGCCACATGATCCGAGAGCTCTTCCATGTCTCTTTTCATGTAGTCCAGGGAGGTACGTCTCAAGTCATTCACTCCAACACGGACAATGACAGAGTCATATTTGTACTTGTTGTGGGGTGACTAGAGTGCATGTGTTATGTGGTGGATCCTGGCACCCAACAGGCAGCTGACTGTAATTTTCTCCTTGTTCAACCTGGTGAGAGGGACATCAGTGTGCTGGACTATAGAGTCACCTATGACTAAAGTGTTAGGTACATTGTCTTGCCTTAGGGGCTGTTGCTGGGTGGCACACAGGTGTTATGAACTATGTGACACTTTGGTTGTGATTGGTGTTTTTTTGCATTTCAGCTTCAGAGGTCCTTGTTGCTTGGGCAGGTTACAGTTAAGGGCCTCTGCATATGTGGATTTAGTGTTGGTATATGTGGATGTTCGTGGTGTGGGTTTAGAAGGGCTGTGTGTTGCTTGAGATGTAGTGTGGGTGTTAACCTTCTCCTCTTGACTGTCTAGCACAATCTTGGGTGGAGAGAGCTTTGCTTCCATTTTGGCTATGTAAGTGCATCTCTCACAGGTTGTAGTGTTGGGTGGTAGGAGGAGAGGGTTGTCTGTGTACATGAGGCAATTGCTGCATTGCCTCAGTATGCCCAGATTCACCAGGTGGACAGGAGAAATCACCGGAAGCTGACCCTTGGACATGCCTGGTTTGGTGCTTTTTTTTTTTTTTTTTTGTAAAGTACAGGAGCTGTTTTCCCTTACCTTAGCAAGGTACTTTGCAATTATAGGCTGTTTAGTGCCTACTATTAATTTCTCCTTATTAACAATGAGAGTTGAGTGCTTGTATCAGTTTAAGGCTTCCTAGTGCTTTCCAGCAGGTATTAGAGAAAGTGCTAGTCAAAGGAATGCTTAAAGGTAAGATGGAAAAAAATGCACACTGCAGTGTGCACTAGAGAAGTTAGACGTGAAAGTAGGTAACTTAAGTTTTACCTGTTTAAAAAGTTAAGGTTTAGTGGAGAGTTACTATTTTTAAAACAGCAAGATGGGTTGAAATGGATGGTCACTTTTGTATTCTGGTACTATGGAATACAGTAGGATGGCCAATAAATTTAAATAGTTGAAGGGGAGGGGTTTTTGATTTAGTGATTACTCACACAAGCCAGTGAAAGTAGAGAGGAAATGAGATATATGGTCAGATTAACATAAGAGGCAGGCAACTAGAAAGACAGTGGTATTTAACAAGAAAACTGTGACTGGGTAGGAGGGTGGGAAAAAATTCTGCCTGACTCAGAAGAGAGAGAGAGAGCTGTGGTCTCTTTTGAAGTTTTAATATGCTGTTAAAGCAGAATGCAAGTAAAACACAAGGTAAAGAAAACAAACTACAGTATTTAAAATATACAAAATACAAAAAATAAAAGCAAACTAACCTTTCCTTCACAGCAAAGTGTAGCAGAGTCTGGATGAGCCTTTCTGGTAAAGCATGTGTGGCTAGGCTATTTTAATAATGGTGAAGAAGCTCTTTAGCAAGTGCATGTCATATTGTAGTAACTGCACCCCAGCTGTCTAGATTACATTATACAGTTCATTATCCAGTATTGTAAAAATTTTCCACAATGATTTTGGACTGCATTGAAGGAAGTGGCGATATTAATATTGAACCTCACACCTTGGATTTAAGTGGTAAATCATACAAACCACTGGGCATGTATGTCACCAAAATGTACATGCCTCTTTGCCCAGCTATGAATTGTTCTCATCAATTAACTGTGAATTCATGATGATAAAGGACATTTTTGTTCATGCTATATTATAGTCTGACAGCCAACTCATCGGTATATGAAAATAATTTTTTATTTCTGGTGGGTAAATTTAACTAACAAGTTATTAACATAATAATACATTGTTTAGTAACCTTCCACTTTAATACCCACATCCCTGTCACTATTAATGCTGCTAATAAGAGGGTTGTAAGATAATAAGGGAAAATAAAAGGAACGCTGCAGCTACTGATGGTGAGTGCCTCCATTTATTCTGCTTTTATAATTGAGGCTAAGACATAAGGAATAGTTAAAAGACATGCAAAAGTTATTTTATAAACACTTCCTAAGACTTAAGAAAAGCAAGATACAAAACCATACTTCATCCTTATGCATCTGTAGCTTCACTTTATGGGTTTAGAGGCTTTCAAAAATCTGTTTACAAGAATAGTACTGCCTGTTTGAAACCTTCTGTGTAGTACTTAAACAGTAATTGCATGTTATCTTAACTCTTTTACTTTGCTGTGTTTCCAATCTGTACAAAGCCACCATGTATAACAGGAGGAAAAAGATGAACTTTATAACAAGGATATTAGTGTTAACTCACAGACAAAACTATGCTTTGGTAGCTAGAGCAATACATACTGTACCAATTTTGTATTCAGAAATATGAATAATAAGATAAGAAACTTCACTCACAATTCTTGGGCATCCACAGCAAAAAAAACTTTAACCTGACTCTCTGCAAAGGTGTCATTATATGTCAAAACCCACAGCGAACATTGATAGAAAGAGGATCTTTCTTTCTACTGGCTAACAATTTATTTAGATTGGTAGCCTAGTCCTATGGTAATAGCTCTCTAGATATACACTTTTCTCAAATTTTATCCATTTTATTTTTATTTATTTTTATTTTACATTTCTTAACCGGGAAAGTCCAACAAGTCCAACAAGTCCTTTTTCAGTAGAGGCCTGGGGAAAAAAGCTCCACAAGAACACAAACAACAACAATGACATGTAGCCCACAATATGCAATCTGATTAGGTTAAATACATAAATTATGCAGCTGTTTCAAGACATACAAGAACATAAAATATATACATGCAGATGAGTCGGCATGTTTTCCATCTTTTCCAGCTTAAATAGAAACTCATATTCACATGACCACACTCTGAATTTAATTGTCATTTTCTCTCCCCTTATAACTACTAACATTCTAGTTATTGAGTTTGGCCCCTTTGCAAACACCTCACTTACTGCGTTTTTTTATCCGTCCCTTTACCCCATCTAACCTTATTTCTTGCAGACATGCAAGCTTCTGATTGCTATTATCGTTCTTATCTGTCTGGTCATTATTATTTGCTGTCCTTTTTCTGGGCTAGACTACCTCTTGTCCTCCTCCATGACAAACAGGTAAACCAACCAACCATTTTTTATTAAACATTATATCTTTACATGACCTAGAGCCAATTTTTACAAAATCGAGTGGCTAGCCCTGACATAGCACATAGCCTATGATCCATGTTATCCTGTCTTGAGGATACTACGCACCACAGTTGATGCTCAAAGCAGTTGGTTTATACAACTCTTCCCCTCAGAGGTGCCATCTAGAGTCTGTGCTGCTGCCCACAACTCCATTCTTGGGTGAGTTTGAAGTGGAAATGCTCAGCATGTTTTTGGGGGAACCCCACAGAGACAGGGAGGACATGCATAATCAATATAGGCATTAGCTGGAGGTCAGGTTTGAAATTTGCACTTTGTGCAAAGGAGGGAAGATCTATGGCTGAGAAACAGAAGATAATCCAGTGAAGATGATGATTTGGGACACCCAGGAAGAAGGCAAGTGGAAATGAAAGCATCCAGCAAGGAGGTAGATGGATTGTGTGAGAGAAGACCAGTGACAGTTAGGCATGACTGTTGAGGAAGGAGAGTGGCATGACACCCTGACGCCATGTAGAACGTGGGAACAGGTGAATGACCTGAGATGTACCTCCTGGACTACATGAAAAGAGACATAGAGGAGAGCTCTCTGATGTAGCCCAGGATCCAATGCCTGTCAGCCTGGGATGACATGCCTCGACATGATGATGATTGCACCTTGCATCTTTAATAATTCTGCATTCACAACTTTACACCAATATATATCTATCAGAAGTTATTCTTAAACACTCAGCCCATATATTTCTAATTTTGTTCCCCCACTTCTTAACATCCTCATGTGTCTACCACATATGAAAATTATCTGCCTCTTCAAGCCCACAGCTCCAATATTTAATCTCATCAAACCACCCTTCCTCTAAGCTTGCACAATGTCCTGTACCGCCAATACAAATGTATAAGATGAATGTCATATACAGGTTGAAAATTTAAATCTCCCTTAAAATCAGCCATAATTCCTCCCAGACTGCACCTCTTTTCCATAGATCAGTCTTTACTACCTATCTTTGCCCAATTTTATCATTTCTCATTCTGCCTCTATCACACTTAAATCTTTCTATAATTATCCGAGTCTTTGTCCTTCCTGATCCTTAACCATTCTTGGTTCTACAATAAATTATTTTCTAGTTGCCAAGAGGTTGTTTATTGCACTTTGTAATCTCTACAACTGCTTTTAATCCTCAGTATAACACATCCCTTTTACTGTTCCACTCACTTAATCACTTCCAAAACGTCTGGTATATTGGCCAGTTCAAAATGTCCAGTATGTTACTTTACAATGACTTCCCAGATACAGTCTGCTTCTCAAGCATTTGCATTTAGGTTCATAGGTTCATAGGTTCATACTAGGCTATCTGCCCTAGGGCATTTATAAGCCTAGCCAGAGTGTGTTTGGCTTTCGCCACCCATTTTAAATTAATTTTGCTATGCCTTTTTTTGAGGTTAGTATACTGTGCCTCTGTCTAACAGTGACACAGAAGTGATAGCCGGGGTAAACCTATGATCTCCCATCCACTCATCAAGATTCCTCTTGAAGAGAGTCAATGAGGGACTCTGCCTAACCTGGACTGGGATTTTATTCCAGAGTGAAGGGAGCCTCTGGGTTATGAAGATGTCCCTCCAGCATGTCCTATTTATTTCGGTGCTGAGGTTCAAGTCTCTCGAGTGCGTAGCTCGATGGGATTTGGATTTTCTGAGGTGCAGCATGTCCATTAATTCCGGGTTGGACATGGCTTTATATGTCAGGCACAGATCGCCTCTGAGCAGGCGGTATGCCACTGAGTAGAGCTGGAGTTTCTTTAACCGGGCAGCATATGGCATCTGTTTGAGCCCTTTGATCCTCTTGGTGAGGTACTTTTGGGGTCTTTCCAGTTGCTGCAGGTGTCTGGTAAGGTACATCCCAAAAGGGGCATTGTACTCAATTATGGGCCTGATGAGGGATGAGTAAAGAGGTACGATGACCTCCCTGATCTAGATGTGAATCCCTTCATGATTAGGTGGGCTATATAAAATGTTTTTCTAACCACTTTGGCCACGTGGTTGTCAAATGAGAGATTGCTATCAACTTGGGTCCCCAGGTCCCTAATGACTTCTTCTGTACTTAATGGATTACCACCTATGTGGTAATTTGTGGGCACTTTGTTTTTGCCAAAGGGATGACTATACACTTTTGGCGTTTAGCTTGAGGCCATGGCTCTGGCACCAGTTGTCTGTTTCTATGAGGCCCTTTTGGAGGATGCTTGTGTCAGCTGGAGAGTTGATTATGGCGCCCAGTTTGCAGTCATCTACAAACTTGGTCAGCCACAGTCCTTCCGTGTTGGCCTGTACTGCCGAGAAATATATACCGAACAAGAGAGGTCCCAGGACTGAGCCTTGTGGGACGCCACTTGTAACTGGTTTGGAGTCTGACATGGCTCCAGCAATTCTAACCATGTGGGTTCTGTCCTTGAGCCAGTTTGCAACCCATCTAGTGACATAGGTGTTTATATTTAAGCTGGTGAGCTTATGTATAATGCCCGAGTGGGTATTGTATCGAAGGCTTTTGCGAGGTCCAGGTAGGCTGTGTGGACCACCTTCTCCTCGTCAATGGCCTTGGTGACTGTTTCAAAGAAATCGACCAGGTTTAAGAGGCAGGATCTGCCCTTAACAAAGCTAAACTGGGTAGGATCCAGTGTCTGTAGGTCCCCAATATCTTTATTTATGAGGTCCATGATGATCCTTTTCATAGCTTTGCAGACCAAGCTAGTCAGGCTTATGGGGCGATAGTTTCCAGGATCCATTGAGGCACCACCTTTGTGGAGAGGGACCACTGTTGCTGTAAGCCACTCTTTGGGTACATATCCTGTAGTAAGGCTAAGATTGAACAGTAGTTTTATGTTTGGGTTTAGCTCTTCTTGGAGTTCATGTAGGACGCAGCCCGGGACACCATCTGGTCCCATTGATGCTGTGTTTTTTGCTTTGGAGAGGGCGGCTCTTACCTGAGCATCTGAGATGTCAGGGGGACAGCACTCTGTTGGGATAGATATTTGCCCTTTGGTGGGGAGAGGGGAGAAGTTTGCACTGAACCTGTCAGCTAGGATGTTGGCAATGTCTGTGGGCTCGGTGTATTTTTGTCATTTTGGACTAATTCTGAGCATATCTGGGAATTCCCACCCAGGTTCCTAACATAACTAAAGAAAGCCTTGTGATTATCCTTAGTGTCCTGTGCAATTTTTCTCTCAAGCTGGCCTTAGATGATTTTATGAGTGCCCGTAGTTTTTGCTAATACTGATCAGAGATGCCTTCCCTTTTGGGATTTTGCTCTATCATGTAGTAGCTTCCTCCTTCTATTGTATAGTTTGTTTATGGCTGGGGGTCCACCAGACAGGATGCCTGCCTTTGGAGGATTGGGTCTTGGTTTTATTTGGGATTGCATGATCCATGCATTCCTGAAGGTGTTCATAGAATGAGTTTATAAAGGATTCTGCGGTCTGGGCCGTATTTTCCACAGGCCTGGGGCTTTGAAGGATTTCGCCTCGGTTTTGAGGTGCATGTGAAATTTGCTTTAGAGAAGTTTTTCACTGTGGTTTTCTGGGCAGGGGATGGGGTCGGGATGTGAATATCCAGTGAGATTAGTTTATGGTCTGATCTTACCAGTGAGGGATACACTTCTGGTCTGGAGCATAGTGTCCCCATGTTGGTGATGATCAGGTCCAGTATGTTTTCCCTCTTGTGGGAGTGGTAACAAGTTGTTCCATAGCATTTGAGTTTATAAATTCTAGGAACCTTTGGGCTAGGTGTTGGAGCTAGAGTAATGCTCCCAGTCTATGTTTGGGTAGTTGAAGTCGCCCAATATAATGGTGTTTGGAGAGACCTTCATATTTTCCAGTATTCTCAGGAAGGCCAAGTGGGGTTCCTGTGTTTGGGAGGGTGGTCTGTAGCAGGCTATAAACTGGAAGGCAGTTTTACCCACAGTTAGTTGCACATGGATAGTCTCTGATGCTTCGTGCTGTGCCACCAACCTGGAGGTGTGGGTATCTTTGACGAATATTGCTGCTCCCCCTCCTTTTGTGGTTCGGTCCAAGTTTTGGGGCCGAAAAGCATGGTATGAGGTATAACCTGGTAGTGCTGGGGTGCTCTCGGGAGCCTTGAACCAGGTTTCTGTTACTGCACAGATATCGATGTTCTCCATGCTAAGGAGAGTTTCGAGTGCACGCATCTTGAGGTTTAGACTTCTGGCATTGAGTAGCATTACTCTTAGTTTCTTATCCCTTGTGATACCTATGGAGGTGGGTTTGTCTTTTGAGCCTTTCCTAAAAGGCACTATGGGGGTAGCAAGAGCCTTTGCCAATATCCGAAGCCCAGGGTGACAGGTGCAAGCCGTCCCTAGTGAAGCATCGTGGCTTGTCGAGCATGTCATCCCAGGCTGACAGGCATTGATCCCCTTTGAATGACACCAACACTTAAGCCAATTGTTGAAATTGATCATCTTGTCTTCATATTGTGGCATCATTCTTGGTGAGGGTAAGATGCTACTCAAGGTCCGGGTCATACTGGCCTGGGCTACATGCTCAGAGAGCTCCTCTATGTCTCTTTTCATGTAGTCCAGGGAGGTACATCTCAGGTCATTCACACCAGCATGGACAATGACCGAGTCATATTTGTACTTGCCTTGGAGTGACCTGAGTGCTTGTGTTATGTGGCGGATCCTAGCGCCTGACAGGCAGCTCACCGTGACCTTCTCCTTGTTCAGCCTGGTGAGCGGGACGTCAGTGTGCCTGACGATAGAGTCACCTATTACAAGTGTATCAGGTGTGTTGTTTAGCCTTAAGGGCTGTGACTGTTCGGCACACTGGCTTTGTGAGCTATGTGTTGCATGTGTTTTGTTTTGGGGTAGCGGTTGCTTGGGTGTCTGCTTTGGAGGTCTCTGCTGCTTAGGCAGATTTTTATTTAGAGTCTCCGAGTATGTTTTTGTGGGTTTATGTGTTTGGTTTGTTGTCGTGGTAGGTCTATGTGAGACTGGAATTGTAGTGAGTGTGGTTTCCTTCTCCTCCTGACTGGTTACGCCAGTACTGAGTTGAGAGAGCTTAGCCTCCAGTTTGGCTATATGGTTGCATCTCTCACATGTGTTGGAATTTGTTTGGAGGAGGAGAGGGTTGTCTGTGTACATGAGGCAGTTGTAACATTGCCTCAAGATTCCCAGATTCACCAGCTGGACCAGAGAGGAGATTGACAACTGACCTTTGGACATGCTAGAATAGTATTGGGAATTCCTTTATAATTGAAAAAAAGGGCCAATGGGGAACAAGGTACTCAAGGGGAGTTTGTGAGGGTGTAGTGCTTTTAATTTTTTAGAGCTGACTTATATAATTTCTCCTTATAGTATTCATTTTCATTGCTTGAATCACCATACCTCCTTTATGACCCTTGCTGTCTTTCCGCTCTATCTATTTTGGTTTGTAATCTTTTATACCTCTGAACCTCTGGGCAATGTTTATAACTGTTGCACACTTTCTAATGCCTGACATTTACAATTTACCTAAATGTCTACTCACTGTTATCATTGTCTTACTGATGCTAATTCTTTTCTGCTTGCAGATGACTTGTCATAAACTCTTTTCAAATATATTATCCTTCCATTCTGCAGACTGATTCCAACACACCTAAGCTGATAAAGCACTAATGGCAATACTAAAATGCAAAGCAACTCTTATCTTGTTATTGTGCAAGCTTACTTTCTTGGACCATCTATCCAACATACTAACTACTCTCTCTGAAATTTCTATGTAATTCTTCTGTTTAATTTCCTTTAGCAAAGGGTAAATCCTTATTATAAAAAGATTTCTGCCTAGGGAGAATAAAGTAACCCCACTGTTGAATAGCCACTCTTCTAAACCTTAATTATCAAAGACTTTTACAGTTGCAATTGAAAACAGAATTTCCTCCTAAAATCATTGATATCCCTGGAAACATTTTTTAAACAAGAAGCATCTTTATTAAATTATCACTTATGAAACAGTCAATCATACATTTATAGAAATGAAAACAAACTATATTGACATATATTAGTTACACACATTATATTATCATTTATAATCTATCTGGTCATTGTCATTCAAACATTAGATAGCTCTTCCAAATCCTGTCTTCTTTTAAATCTCATCACTTCTCCAAAACATTATTCTGCCTGTGTTGTTTCTGCAATTCCTTTTTTTCTATGTAATTTGCTCCTACCCTATTCTAAAGATTTATTTCCATTCATTTTATCTCTGTTACTATATTCACTACTAGTACAGTTGGTTTAGACTTTGATTTCCATTTTCTAGTAATTACTTTTTGGAAGCCACCAAAATTAGAATCAGCAAGGCCTTACTATCTTTAGGCAATTCCAATTCTGTATCATAGCTCAAAAAATCATTTCCTTATTTAAACCAGTTTGCTCACCTAATATTTCTGATACAGTAGTAAGGAATTTTTAAAGTCTGCCAACTCATTACACTCACAAAAATATCTTTCCAATTACCTCTTTCTTCCCCATCACAGCTCCAACATTTGCTATCTACCTGTGGAAAAATTCTTTGGAGTCTACTTGAGGCATAAAAATGCTTGTGTAAACATTTCCACACAAAGATTCTAAATCTTCTAGACTTTGTTCCATATATAGAAGACATATATATGTCCTCCCATTGTTTCTTTGTGAATTACTTATCCATTATCTCTTTCCAATCCCTTCTAATTGCCCCTGATTGATTCTTATAGCTGTCATGCAATATTTTATATACACTACTAATTACCTCTTTTTTAACAGCAGCTTCTGCTCTATATTCTACTAGATTCTACTAAAAACTCTACCAGTGCTGGTCTTTCACTTAGGATCCCCTAGGGGTATCTGACTGAGCCATAAAGGCCCCTTTTCAGCAGAGGCCTGGGGAGAAAAGCCCCACATAGAAAAATTACAGATGCATTTAGATATTTAGACATGATCAATATACACACAAATTACAGTAGGCGTGTTTTTACAGTGGTATGCAGCACATCAACAGTTACAGTGGAGAAAACAAACAAGAAAATATTAATTTAAAAATAAAGGTACATACATTGTACATTAGCCAGTGTTTGTGAGAAAGCGTGAAAACTATTATCAAGTACTCTAGGTTTAGTATGTGTACCTTATCTGCTTTTACTAGCCCGGGGAGCAGTCATGGCACTCCAAACTTTGCTTGAGATGTTGCCTAATGAGGTTTTCAAAGGAGGCTTTGGATGATGTGTTTGGTATGCTAGTGGGGAGAGAGTTCCAATTGTAGCCACTGAACTACTATATAGTGCATCTCCAATGCTATTGTGGCTGTTGGTGACTTCTAGTAGTAATTTGCTTGACGATCTAAGAGGCCTTTTGGCTGAGTGATGTTGTACTAGGATTTTGAGGGCAGGACACTTATTGTGGAGGTAATAGATACAATGACAGAGGCAGAGCTGATTGCAGGTTAGGATGTTGGGCAGTTCTAGCCAGTGGAGCTGTCTCAAAGCAGTACAGTGATGAGTTCTATATGAACAATTTGCAGCAAAGCAGGCAATTCTGTTATAGCAGGCTTCCATTTTGCTTAGTTCAGTTTTGTTGAGATTCGCCAGAATGGGAGATGCATAGGGTGGATAGAAGTTGGGAGTGAGCAATGGCTGATCTTGTGTTGTTGGTAAGAAATGGTTTGATACGGTAAAGTGATCCCAGTTTGGCATGTACTTTTTTAATAGTTAAGTTGAGATTACTATAAAATTTTAGGTGGGAGTCTATGGTTATTCCCAATAGTTTAGCCTGTGCCACTGGAGCGATTGGAGTAGTATTTGTGGAGTAGATAGTGAATTGACTGTTATCAATCAGTGTTTTTGTTAAAATTGGTTATAATCATAAAATAAGTTTTCTTTGGATTGAGGATAAATTGGGTTTTGGTAAGGTAGTTTTCAGTCAGAGAATGCTAGCTGAGTTGTTTGCAGGAGGGTGGGAATGTTTTGTGCAGCACAGATTAAGGTAGTGTCATCTGCATACTGAATGATAGATGCATGCTATGTGGAGGTATGGAGGTAATTTGTGAAGATTGTGAATAGTAGTGGTCCTATGATAGAGCCCTGTGGGACTCCTATAGTTATGGGCAGCTGAGGAGAGAGAGAATTTTCCCATTTCACAGCTTGGTACCTGTCAGTTAAGTAGCTTTGGAACCAGGTAAGACTGGAATTTGATAGGTGATATTGGTTTAGTTTGTTTAGCAGGATTTGGTGCGAGACTGTGTCAAATGCTTTTGAAATATCCAAAAACATGCAGGCCTTCATTTTTTGAGACCATTTACTGTGTCTGTGAAGCAGAGGAGGACTGTAGTGGTACTATGGGCAGGTCTGAAACCATGTTGAGTAGGTGACAGGATGTTGCTGTCCAGGAGATATTTTAGCACCTGGGTATGGATGCATTTTTCTAAGATTTTGGCCAGGGGGAAGAGTATAGCAATGGGTCTGTAGTTATTAGGTTCAGTGGAGGTCCTGCCTTTATGTATGGGTATAACACAGGATATTTTCCAGAGTTTGGGCACATAGTTTTCAAAAATTGATATGTTTATGAGAGTGGAGATTGGGATAGCAATAGCATCTGCTGTGAGTTTCAAGAAATATCTGGGGAGTAGGTCGGCTGCTGTTGACGGGGTTTTTAGTTTGGAGAGCATGCTTTTGATTGAAGTGGTGGAAACTGTTTTGAGGGTAAAGCTTGTAAAAGTGTTACTTGTGTTGAGGGGGATAGTGAGGCTGGAACTGTCCTGTGATACTAAGGATAGAATTGAGTTCACAAAGTGGGAGTTGAATTGTGTTTCGATGGGAACTTTAGTGTTGGAGTGGTTGGTTTGGGGGTAGACTTTTGGGTGGGTTTTAGTAGCTGGTTTACATTTTTCCAAAATTTGTGGGGCCTGTGTTGGTATTTAGTTCGTAATGTCGTGTAGTAGGAGTTTTTGTCCAGCCTAATGCATTTTTTTGCACATTTGCACAGTTCTTGGTACTTAGTTAGGCTTTGTGTTTCTTTGTTTTTTTTGATAGTAAAGCCAGGCAGTATCTCTGGACTTGAGGATTTGTTTGATTTCTTTACTAAGCCAGGGGTTTGTAGAGATTCTAACCTTGATTTTGCGCAATTGAGCGACCGTGTCTAGGTGTTGTAGAAATGTTTTGTTTAAATATGCTGCAGCCTGGTCAAGTGGGACGGTTTTTAGGGGGCTCCAGTCACAGTTACAGAGTAAAGTATTGAGGACATCAGGAGAGAATTTTTTTGTGTTTCTAGTGGATTTATAGTTAGTGGTTTTGCATATGCTTATTCTACTATGTATAAGGTATATTATGTTGTGGTCACTTAAGGTGTCTGGGAGACTGCCTGTGTGGGGGTATAATGTGAGGTTTTTAGTTAGGACCCAGTCAAGGATGGATTCCCTTTTAGATTTTTATCACATCTAGTTGGAATTTGGACTAGCTGCTGGTAGCCATGGAGATTTATTAGATTACTTGATGGTTCTGATATACAGGTGAACCAATCTATGTTGAAATCCCCCAGAATAAGGGTTTCTTGTGAGTATGTGGAAGAACACCAGGATAGGAAGTCTTCAAGGCTAGCAGGTGTATTACCAGGTGGAATATAGATCACAATTGTGGTGATGACCTTATTAGGATGAAGTTGATGTTGTGAGCTAAGTATGTCCCAATTATTGAGGGAGGGGTAGGAGTTTGGTATTTTACGTAAAGTTAAGTTGGACTTGTACAGTAAGGCAGTTCCACCCCCTTTACGAAGTAGTCCGTCTTGTCTAATGATATTGTAGCTGATAGGGAGAACTTCTGAGTTAGCTATGTTTTTATTTAGCCAGGTTTCTGTTAAAGCAACTATGTCTGAGGAGGAGTGTGCTATTTTGGTCTGCAGTTCAGGTATTTTATTTTTGATACTTCTAATATTAATATTTAGCATTAAAAGATGGTTGGTTTTGCTGCTGTTGTTGATTTTCCCAGGGATTAAGATAGTGGGGGTATTATGTTCTGACAATTGTGTTGGAGCAGTTTGTGTTGGACAGGATGGATTTGAGCCTGGGTTGGGGGTGGATGTCCCCACTTATGGTGAGTCTGGTGTTAAAATGGTTATACAGATGTTGGAGTTTGGTGATGAGTGGAGAAAGTATTGTGTTTTTTTGGAGTAGGAATGAGAGCATATGTGTTTAGTTCTGAATTGGTCTGTTATGTACTTCTTGAATAATTGTGGGCAGATATTATTATATAATATTCTCTATGGTTATTGTTATTCTCCTTAAGGATATGCTTCCAAAATCCCACTTTCTCCTTGTTTTTTGAGCTTCACCCCTGTTTCGCCATCATCCCTTTATAGCTTTCTGCTTGTGTTATGTGTAGGAGCCTTAATTGTGTAGCTCTGAAATACCCCTTTAAATCAAATAATCCGAAACCACCTTGTTCTATTGGAAGAATTAGCTTATCCCATTTCACTCTTGCCATCTTCATAATATCATCTGCAAATAAAGCCAGCATTTCTTTTTCTTGACTACCATGCTAATTATATCCTTATCACATATTTTCTTTGCCAGTGGTTCTAAATACAACACAAATAACAAAGGGGAAAGAGAGCACCCCTGCCTGGTTCCTCTGCTTAAACAGAACATATCAGAGAAGAACCCATCCACTTTAATTTTCACCTCCAATCTTTCATATATCCTCCTAATCAACTGTATAACTTTATTAGGGAATGCAAATGCTTCTATTGCCCTGCTCATAAAATCCCAGATTACTCTGGTGAATACTTTCTCTGCATCAAGACCCACCAACAACAGTGGTATTTTATTATGTTCTGCTTCCCTCTGGGTCATCATTGTTTTATTTATATTGTCAAATGTTTGCCTACCCTCCACAAAACCACATTGATCCATATCTATCAATTTTGCCATCACCTTTGCCATTTTTATTTTAGTTATTATTGACACATGAAAGAAAAAACAATTTGCTAGTATCTAGCATTGCTAGAATCTCCTTGTGTTCTGACTGTGTGTGCTTCTCAAACAATCTGGAAATATAGAGCTGATAAGTATATATTTTTGGCACTTTCTAACTGTTCAGAGTTCTGCACTGTCATAATTTTTGCTTGACTGAATTATTTATATATTTGCTAACATTGTTATCTGATACTCTAATTTACTCTAATTTACTGCCTATTGCACTTGTTATTTTAAATTTAATTGCATTTATTTAAACTGTATTTGCTTTAATATTGCTATACACTCGTGCTAGCTTGCACTGCATTTGAATTGTTTTTACTGCTGTTTTAGCTGCTTTTCTGTTAAAAAAAAGGTTCTAAGCTTGTTTCCTGCCTTTCCTGTAACTAGTGTAGTCCATGTACATATTTGCTGTATCCAGGTCTGTTTGTAAGCTTCTGCCCCCCCCCCCAAGCCTTTCTGTGTTGGAGGGAAGCCTTCTAGCTTATCAGTCAGAGTGGTAAGCACTAGGTAGCCTATCTACCAAAAGAGGAGTGGTGTCTGGTATAGAAATTGTAGTTTATTGGCCGTTTGGGCAGTTTTTCCATCCCTTTCAATTTTCTGGTTTAAAAGGACATGTTTGCCCATGTTTCCCACCTTTCCTGTTATCAGTCTAGTCCAGATACAGATTTGCTGTATCCAGGACTGTTAGCAAGCTTCTGAGCCCTCAAGTCTTTCTGTGTCAGTGGAAGTGCTAGCTTGTCAGTGGAAGTGTTAAGGACTAGGTAGCATATCTACACAAGAGGAGTGGTTTCTGGTGCAGAAATTGTAGTTTATTGGCCTTTTGGGCAGTTTTTCCATCCTTTTCAACTTTCTGGTTTAAAAGCCTGCATTTGCATGGGTTTGCATTTGTTTAAGCTCCACACTGTGGTGCCGAGCTGAGGCAAACTTTTACTGGTGCCAGAAAGTCTGCTCTTCAGTTTTTACCTTAGATCTTGCTAGTTCTTTCTCTCTTGTACTTCAAACAGCTTAATCACTTTGCACTTCAACAGATTTTTGTAGCAATTACTGGAACACACCTAAGTGCTGTCAGCACTAGTCATTCTTCACGGAAATATTTCCAGTACTTAATAGTCATGACCACCCCTTCTGGCATGATTAGAGGGCAGTTCCCTGTGTTTTCTCCTATTAACTTGCTGTACTTGGGCATTCTGAGGCAGTGCATTAACTGCCTCACATACACAGACAAACCTCTCCTCTTACCTCCCAACACTAAGCTATACACTCTCCAAGACTAGACTAGCTGGTCAAGAGAAGGTCAACACCTGCACCACACCACATGGAAGACATAGCCCTTCAGAACATCCACTATCACAGCTCTCACATAAAAACACAAACTATGCACCCACCTTCGCGGATGCTCTCAATAGAAATTTACCCAAACAGCAGAGACCTCCAAGACAGAAACGCACTCGACCACCACAACACAGCACAAACCACAGGACACATAGCTCACCTCCAAAGTGTGCCCCTCAACCTAAGCCCCCTAAGGTTAAACACCTTTCCCAATACACTAATCACAGGTGACTTAACAGTGAGGCACATAGATATCCCACTCACTAGGTTGAATAAGGAGAAGGTAACAGTCATCTGTCTATTAGGTACCAGAATCCAACACAACAAATGCACTCTGGTCACTCCACAACAAGTACTAGTATGACTCTGTCATTGTCCATGTGATTGTGAATGACCTGAGATGCACCTCCCTGGACTACATGAAAAGATACATGGTGGAGCTCTCCGATTATGTGGCCCAGGCAGGTAACAAAAAATGATTGACTTCAACAATTGGCTAAGTTTCTGGTGTCATTCTAAGGGGATCCAGTATCTGTCTGCTTGGGATGACATGATTGACAGCCCTTGATGCTTTGCCAAAGATGGCCTGCATCTGTCACCCCTGGGTTTCCGGGTACTGGCTAAGGCTCTTGCCACCCCTATAGTGCTTTTTTAGGCGGTGTTCCAAAGACCAAATTACCACCGTAACAGCTATAAATAAATGCAATCTGAGGGTCATGCAGCTCAATGCTAGAAGTCTAAATCTGAAGATGCACTTACTCGAAGCACTCCTCAAAATGGAGAAAATTGGCATTTGTGCTGTAATGGAGACCTGGTTTAAAGTGGCAGAAAGCACCCCCTGCACTACGAGGCTATAACTTATTCCACACCTTTCGGCCCCAAAACATGGACCGAAGATCCAAAGGTGGTGGTGTCTCCATATTCATAAAGGATATGCACACCTCCAGACTAGTAGCCCAGCATAACACATCTGAGATACTTCAGGTACAACTAACATTGGGTAAGATGGCGATCCTGGTCATAGCCAGCTATAGGTCCCTAACCATGTCCCTAGACTCAAACTCCATGTTCCTAAGCACCCTGGAATCTATCAAGGTCCAACCTAACACACTCTTACTAGATGACTTTAACTACCCCTCCATCAACTGAGAAAACTACTCAAGCACCAATACACTGGCCGAACGCTTCCCAGAATTCATCAATTTCAATGTCTTGGACCAGCTCATTCTGACTCCCACTAGAGGAAGCAACATCCTTGACCTGGTTATTATTAACATGGGAGATCATTGTTCTACACCAATAGTCAGTCCCTCCATGGTCAAATCCCATCATAAACTAATCACCATGGAAATCCACATCTCACCCATGCCCCCCGCAAAGGTAACCACCTTGAAAAAACTTCTCCAAAGCTGATTTTGAACTCCTAAAAACAGAGGTGGCTAACTTCACTGCACCCATACCAATGGAAAATAGCTGCATGACTGCCAAATCATACACTAATGCACTGTATGAACATGTACGCAAATGTATGGAACTAGCCATACAGAACAGAACCAATATGCTCTCCTCCAAAAAAAGGAAGCCAATCTGGTGGTCCCCTGCCATTAATAAACTCTACAACAGAAGGAAGAAACTGTTGCAGAAAAAGGTGAAGTCCCAAGACTGGAAAAACTCCCTTATTAGCCTCAACAATAAGTTGATATCCCTCATCAAATCCGCTAAAGCCAGCTATGAAGGCAGAATTGCAGCAGACACTAGAAACAATCACAAAGCCTTCTATAGCTATATCAAGAACCTCCATGGCAATACCCAGATTTGCTCTGAGATACTGCACAATGGTACCTCCTATATGCAGCAAACGTATATTGCCAAAATACTGGCCAACAGATTGTGCCAACTTTACCCCGCCCCCCAAAGGAACAATCACAATACCGGAAGAATGCCAGGCACCAAGCATTACTGCAGCACAGGTTAAAACTGCATTGTCCAAGGCCAAGAATACAGCTTCCATGGGACCCAATAATATCACTGGCTGTGATCTACAGGAACTACAAAGTGAACTGGCACCCCATCTGTGTGCCCTGTTCAGTCACAGCCTCACCTCAGGCTTTGTCCCTACCGAATGGTGGACTGCTAAAGTTATCCCTCTCCATAAATGGGGTGCAACTACAGACTCTGGGAATTATTGCCACATTAGCCTGATGAGTCTGATATGTAAAGCTATGGGGCGCATCATCATGGACCTGAATAACAAAGATATAGGATATCTCCAAACTCTAGACCCTATGCAGTTTGGCTTTGTGAAAGGGAGATCATGTCTGCTCAGCCTGGTTGACTTCTTTCGGTCAGTCACCAGGGCTATGGATGAAGGCAAGGCAGTGCATACAGCCTACCTCAATCTGGCCAAGGCCTTTAATACCATTCCTCACTCGGGAATTATTGATAAACTCACCAAACTAGGCATCAACTCCTATATCATTAGGTGGGTTGCAAATTGGCTCACAGATAGAACACACAGTGTGAAAGTAATGGACTCCAAGTCAGACTGCTGACCAGTCATGAGTGGAGTCCCACAGGGATCGGTCCTGAGTCCTCTCCTGTTTGGCATTGACTTCTCAGAAGTCCATGCCAACACAAAGGCACTCTGGCTGACCAAGTTTGCAGATGACTGCAAGCTGGGAACCGTTATTAACTTCCCAGGTGATGCAGACATCCTACAGAAAGGTCACACTGGCATCGAAACCATGGCCTTAAGCTTAAGCCACAAAAAATGTGTCATCATCCCCTTTGGTAAAAACTAATTTCCCGCTAATTACCACATCAATGGGAGTCCACTGAACACTGAAGGTGTTATAAGAGATCTGGGGATGCAGGTTGACAGCAACCTCTCCTTCAACCACCACACTGCCACTGTGGTTAGAAAGTCCTTCCATGTGGCACATCTCATTACCAAGGGTTTTGCCCCCAGGAAGAAAGAGGTCATCATCTCTGTCTACTCTTCCCTCATTAGACCAGTCCTCGAGTATAGTGCCACATTTGGCATGTACCTCACTAGACACCTGCAACAGCTGGAGAGGCCACAGAAGTACCTCATGAAGAGGATCATAGACATTAATCAGATGTCCTACGCGGACAGACTCAAAAGACTCCAGCTATTCTTTATCTCATATTGCCTACTTAGAGGTGATCTCTGCTTGACTTTCAAAGCCATGTCTGACCCAGCTCTGTTAGAAATACTACATCTTAAGAAATCCCAATCCCTCTGCATCACACAGTCCAGCAACTTCAACCTCATTACCTCAATCAACAGAACATGCTGGATGGACGGGTTCCTCACCAAAAGACTGCCCATCCTATAGAATAGACTTCCCATATATGTCAAGCAGAGCACCTTGCTGACCCTGTTTAAGAGAAATCTTGACGAGTGGATGGGTAATAGAAAGTTCATCCCAGGATCACTCCAGTGGCTCTACTTGATAGATCCACTTGGGAACTAATGTTGGACAGGAATATGCCAGGTCACTTCTATGGGCATGGCTTGTAAATGCTCCAGGGCCATTAGCCTAGTACACACCTATGAACCTATGAAATAGTTATTGGATACATATCAAAGCTTTCAATTAAATGCACATACTTCTGTGAAATAGAAGTTCTGTCTAGCCTAGCCCAGTTTTTGTACCTTGGGGGAATAATATTTAAATTCACTCTGCATTCCTAAAACTGAATTCACATATTCCATACCAAATATTTTTACAAATTTCTTTAACAACCTATCTTTTTTGTTATATTTTCCTTGTGGCCCCCAAAATACATTCTCACTGCTGCAAACCAAATTCTAGTCCCCACCTATAATTAATATCCCCTGCTGAAAGCTAATAGCTCCCAAAATTTTCTTAAGCTCCATTATAGCAGTTTTAGGTAGAATATAATACATGCTAGTGTAATCTTCCTCCCTTGCCAATAGTGTGTTAGCACTAAAAATCTACCATTATCTTTTTTTTTTCCTCTTCTATCACTACTGGAGGTCCTCTTGCAATTAATATAAGTACTCCCCTTTTTCTTTGTCTCGGATATTCTGTTGAATATTCTTTGTAAAATCCTTTCCTTATCAAACTTGCATGCTCAGTTCTTTCCAAATGTGTGTAATGTAGCATAACTATTTGTACTCTACATTTTGTTAATATAGTTCACTACTGTTTCTTTTTTATATAATGTGAGACCATTTATATTCAAAGATAATACAGAAAGTGTTTTCATTATGTTGTTATTCCCACTTATGTTTAACAGCTTTTTTTACATGTCAAGTTTCAGTTTTTGTGTTACATGCACACCCTAATGTTTGGCAGGTTCATCTTTTATACATTTGTTTCTTGTCATATCCATTTGAACCTATGTCACATCTTACAAACCTTTTTGTTTTAGTGAAAACCCTCAAACAAAAAACAAACACCCCCAGAACACCCATAAAACTTATTAACTTAATACTAACAGCCACAACTATGTACATCTTCAAATATTGAAGTTTAGCCCTCCTAGTGGGAGTACTTGTTCCAGACTGACTGCCATGCTAACAAACTTGGATTAACCTACAAGGAAGGTTATCATGTTAAGATGCATGGTACAGCATGTGCTTCTATCTCCACTAAGTGCTGTCAATTTTTGTATTATCTTTATTCCTCTACTAGAATTGAAAAACACCAGAATGCATTTAGAAAACATTATCTCTTAGCAATTGAAAGAAAGCTATTGAAAGAAAGAAGTATTCTGTTTTTATTGCTCCTTATCAGATTGTTTCCATAGAGGCATGATAACCAGATACACAGATGCCTCTACCACAAATGCTCATTTACTTTCCAGTGGAAAACATATTTTTACATTTGGTGTTCCTTTTTATTTATTTGCTTCTCTTTACAATGTGTTACTAGATCAAGCCAAGGGCCTTAATCCAGTCATTCCCCTATGCAAGAGTAGGAAAAAAATATCAATTGTTTCTTCTATCATGCTATTTTATCCAGACTATTCTCTTTTTTTTCACATTGCAGTGCATGAATTTCTTAAATGAAATAGAAAGAAAGAAGAAGGAAAAACAGGGCAGTGTCATGCATTATTAAGATACTACTGTTAAGAACAAAATGTTTACTTACAGTTAACTCTTTCCTTCCTATTTACCCTCCTAAATGTTCTTCCAAACATTAATGACATGAAGTAGGGCATATGCTTTGGATTTCCCTACAAGTTTAACAAAGTCAAAGAAGTCCAATAGTTCCAGATTTTACTCTTCTGTCATATTTCACAAACATAATTAATCCTTTGTAATCCCACATTTGTTTGTCAGTTTCTGAGTTGCTGGTTATCTTCCTGTTGACCTCCATCTCCCAAATCCAGTCTCTGCTTCATTTCTAATGGACTCCTGATTCTTCTAGTCAACTTTTGATATGTTCTATTCTCTAGCCATCAGCACCTCATGTGTGTGACATACATATGGGGAAGAACTTTGCTGGGTCTTCCAGATCTCTTTTGCCTTATGGTTGTGTTATCTCAGAAGCTTTTCTCAAAGTGTTGGGGTCTTCTCCCTGTTTGGTAATGCCATTAAAAAAAGTCCTGACAATGTTTTACATTTTTTTCAGTGCCAAATTGTTTATTAAAACCTACAGGAAAACCGTGTGACCTATTCATTCTTATGTATTGAATCACTACAATAACTTCACTCAGTCCAGCTTCCCTAGTCAAAGCTAAATCAGCCTTTAAGAACCACCCTTTCTGATCATTGAAAAGCATACATCTAAAATACTTCTAACATTTCCCTGCTCACTACCCCTTTGTATCCTATTTAATTTTCAATTATTTTCCCTTTACCCACTTCTTTTTTCCTTAATTTTTCAAGCCAATAATTTCACCTCCAGCTCCACATTTTTCTTACCAAGTCACACCCATTGTCTATAAATAAACCTCTGTTTGTGGCTTCTGTATTCACATCAGTAATCTTTTAAGCTCAAAAATTCTCT
The DNA here is from genome assembly GCF_019279795.1 of Protopterus annectens. Lineage (NCBI taxonomy): Eukaryota > Metazoa > Chordata > Ceratodontiformes > Protopteridae > Protopterus > Protopterus annectens. The sequence goes on from NC_056729.1 coordinate 976,996,993, forward strand.
CTCTCTCTCTGTTATATTCTTTTCTCTGACTGATAAAAGACTCCTAAAATCTTGAAAAATATTTTTCTCCATCCTTAATACCTTCCATATAAGTCTTTTATAACCCATTAATTCCATCCTCCATGATGCTTTGATGTCATCTCATTTTCATTGCCCTATATAGAACTCTTAATTTCTATTCATCTCTATAACTCTTAACCACATCACCTTACCCACTCCTTTTCACTTATCTGGATTCTAGCACCATGATTGAGGTGATTCACCCCTTAACTGGCATTATTATCATTAGATAGTCTGAGTTGTACCTATGGAAAAAGTATCTATCACTTCTACCTCTCAATTATTAAGGCAACAATAAGTATCCTGTTAAGTATACCAGCTTGCTAACACTTGGTTAGCTGTTGTCTGTTCCCTGACTCTATCTCCAAATATCAACCAGGACAGATTCCTTCATATTCTTGTTCATAGTTCATAGATTTCTGAAGACGAAGACAATGATGAAATTCAGCCTCCCTATGCCATCCTCTGTATGTGTTACCATATTAAAATCATGTCCATATATTACCCAGTTACATCCTACAATTAACATCTGCACTGCACTTAGATATCATGTGGGTCATAATATGATCTTATGACAACTCCTTTAGCCTCACCTATATACAACCCACCTCCACTGTTCATCTACTTCACAACTGTTAACATTCCCATCCCAATTTTCCCTTTATTAATCACTCCACAATTCATTTCCCCTTTAACACAGTCAGCACCCATTTGTATCCTTACAACTTTAACTCTGGCAGTAATAGAATGCCCACACCCATCACTACTAATATCTCAACAGCCCTTTCCCATTTAATTTGTTTATTAATCCTTCCAGATTTTTATATTACAAGTACTAATCCTTCCATCATCTATATCACAATTTTTAAGTCAGTTTTTCCTCCATCAGTTGTCCTTCATAGCACCAGACTGACACCATCTATCAGCTGAATTCCTTGCCCCCCCTGGACTTAACCTGGTATTATGGGGCTGGTAATGAAACTAGGTATCCAGGTGCTCAACATATCTGAGCATCTGTTCGGGAAGAGTCTTTTTCCTTATGACCTACCGGTTTCCCCCATCCCAATGTGGACCCAGTGGTATGCCTGGGGGCAGGTGTGAAACAGAGATTTGCGGAATGTTGCTCTACCTCCACAGCAGCTCAGTCATGTCTTTGCCCTATACCTTCCTTAGGTAAGCAGTCCTACCAAGGTGCTGTCCCCCAGCCTCCACCAGGGATCAGCACAGTAACTTCCTATGAAACCTGCCTACTCACCCTGAGATGGTAATGCCCATTTCTCCCTGCTGATCTGTCAGTCACCGAGTTGCTAACTGAACCTGAGACACCAGGATTGTAGTCAAGACTTTGTCCCTCTACTCTACTGGAGCTGTTTCACATCACAGTTTCTAAATTAGTCTTATTTCCCACTACTAGAACCCCGCTGCTGCACTTCTGGAGCTAAACAAGACTTTTTGGGATGGGACCCATATTCCTACTTATGCTTACTCTAGGAAAGCAAAATGTTTGGGTTGCCACCGACCATCCCCATTGGTGGCAGCAGACATGTGTCTGCTGCCACATGTCTGCTATCCCATTGGTAGCAGCAGACATGTGGTCTTTCTCTACCAGGCGTCTCTCATAATTACTAACAGAAGGTTACACCCTCCAACCTAAATAACTTAATTGAAAAAACAACCCCTGTCTCTACCAAGCTTTGTTATCCTTATAATGTATAACATGCAGACCAAGTTAAAGGATGTACCCCTGTCTACAATATGTTTAAATTACCTGTATCCTTTCTGCTCTCCCCCAACTACAGGTCTTATTCATTTTATTCATATGGTAGGCTTCACTCACTTGCCAGCTGTTCTTACCCAAAATTGCTAATAATTATGTTGATGAAATAATTCCACATATTCAGTATGTCAAATATTAGGAAGCCATCACAGAAATGTAACTCACTAACATAAATTCTTAATGATTATTGGGGAAATATTATATTTATCATAAATAATCCAAACTCTTCAGTCACCAATACGTATTTAGATCTGCTATGCACTATAATATTATTTAGATCAGTGATTCACTGTAATATAAAGGAAGGATTATTAAGGAAAATGTAGAAGCTAAGGAAAATTATTCAAATGTTCTTAACAAGCATAAGTTAGTAATTTAAAAGCATTTAACAATACAGAGAATTCAGCAGAATTTGCATACTTATGTATATAAGTGAGCAAATTCGATAATAAAGGACATAGCAATACACAGCTAAATTTATATCTTTAATACACAACTAAAAGCTAAACTCTCAAAAAAGATGTTCTACTTAAATAATCAGTTATATAATGCTCAAACATTAAATTACTATACAGGGATTTATATAAAAGAAGGAATGTTACCCATAGACCTACAAGAATAACTTAACAGTCCCATTATACATATTAAACTTGCTAAGATAATCAGCTAACTGTAGATTGTTACCCTACTGGAGAACAAACAGGGTGTAGATAAGCATATATTGCCTGATAAAAAAGCAAGCTCACCTCTTTACAGCAGCATATTAAGCTGCTGAGAAATGTGAATTGAAATAAAGGACTGGCAATTTTTATGCTTGCTATACATGGCTTTGCTGTTTAGCGAGCATAAAAAAGTAAACAACAAAAAATAGTAATGTGTGTGTGTGTTTTGTGTGTGTGTGTGTGTGTGTGTGTGTGTGTGTGTAAGAGATACAAGATGAGAGAGACGAGAAAGAAATGGTGTGTGTGTGTGTGTGTGTGTGTGTGTGTGTGTGTGTGTGTGTGTGTGTGTGTGTGTGTGTGTGTGTGTGTGAGTGTGTGTGTGTGAGTGTGTGTGACAGAGTAAGAGAAAACAACTGAGTGCATATTTCTCAAATTCTTTGCTCAAGAATTCTGCATAAAGCCAATGCAGACTCTCGGTTACTGACATTCCCAGTCACATGATAAATGGTATTTTCTTTTCCAGAAAATTCGGCTCTGCTCCCAGGATTCCACCATACATAATTTGTAGAATCCAGGGCCTTGCTACTACACTACAGCTGCTTTACTTGCTTCTTACTAGAGTGACCTATAACAATTTTCTAAAACTCCAAAACAGCTAAGGAAGAAGTAAAAGTCCACAGTGGTAAAATCTAGCATAAAGGATGAAAAGAAAACCCACTGAAGCCACCACGACCAGTTAAAACTTTATTTAACACACAGATAAGCATTTTTGAGCATTAGTTCTTTATCAGATCTAAAAAACAGTTAAAATCAACCATAGTTAAGCAAATAACAACCAATTAGAATCAGTAGCAAAACCTACACCCCTTCAATAAGGGGTTTAAAGGCATACAGGAATTTAACCCAAATGTATGGTTAGCTTGCAATTTAGCTATTCATCTTAACTCAGCAAATTCAGTACTGTGTACAATGTCACCCCCCATACTCATTTGTTGGATATATAACACCATAAACTGAAATGTATGCTCTTTATTTATTTCAATATGTTGATATAGTGCATTACTTCTCAAACAGAATCTAATGTCACTCATATGTTGCAGTATGCATTGATTTAACATTCTGTTAGTCTTCCCAACATAGAATGCTTGGCATGATATGCACTCAGCTAAATACACCACATTTTTAGTTCTGCAGTCTGCATATAATCTAGGTGTATACTTCCTACCTGACACAGGGTGTACAAAGATGTTATTTTCTTTGACATATTGACATGCCTTGCATTTCCTGCATTTAAAAGTTCGCAATGTCTTCCTATGTGTTATGAACTTGTTGGGAAGCATGTTCTTGCATAGAAACTGCTTCAGATTTTGGCTGTTAGTGTAAGCAAATCTGGGGTGGGGACCTACTATTGCTTTCAGCTTATCATCAGTGTGTAAGCTCTTCCAGTTCTTTTTATCACCTGGGAAATAGCATCAATACCACTATTATAATGTAAGTTTATTCTCACAAATGGGTTATTACCCAATTTCTGTTCAGTAACAAGTCCCATTGACAGAACTACCCATATTACATTCAAACTATGGCTTGCCTCTATTTCTTCTCCAACTTTTTGTTTTAGCTGTTGTTCTCTTAACTCTTTGTGTTGGATAGTCATGACTAGCAAACATGTACTGCATATTGTCTAACTCACTTTCATATATATTATCTTCAGTACACAATCTAGAAATTCTTAACCTCTGCCCACTCATTACATTATCAAAAATGTGCCTTGGGTGCATGTTGTCATACATTAACATGTTGTTTCTCCAACTTTTCCTATATACTCTGGTTTGTAATTTGCCAGTCAAGTCTTTATAAATATTCACATCTAAAAAAAATCTATTGCTTCAGCAGAATAGCTAACAGTAAAATGCAAAAAATCCGTTGTATTTTCCAAATATCTAGCAAATGACAATAACTGTTCAGTTGTACCACTCCACTAAATAAATATATCATCCACAAAACAATGGTATATTTTCAAACTTGCCTTCCATGGACAAGTACTAGATAAAACATGGGTAGCCTCTTGCCAACACCATCTCTCTTCCAATAATATTGATCATAAAACATGAATAAATTATTTCCCAAAATCAATTCAAGAAAAGTACATATCTGTATAACTTTCTTTTCATCAAATGTTGCATGAGTTAGAATAAAATCTTTAACAGCTGTAATGCCATAAAAATTCAGAATCGCAATAAATAAATTATTTACATCCAAAGTCACAAATATGTAATGTTCATAACCAGTTATAGATTCATATGAATCTCTCAGAGATTGTAAGAAACAGGAAATGTCATTTATCACTGTTGGTGCATAAGATAACATTACTTTAAGTTTCTTCTCCACTCATATGGAGAGAATGTCAGTCATCTATCTGACATGGCTTAGTGGTAAATCACTTTGGCTATAGTGTGCAGGGTCCTGGGTTTGAGACTTGCAAAGGCTGATTATTTTGTGGGAGGTTGGCATAATGGTTAAGGTGTTTACCTTACAAACACAAGGTGCAGAGTTTGATTCTCATATGGGGTAATTGAATAGGCATAAAATGGTCAACAAGGGCAGTTAGCCTAGTATGAACCTATGTACTAAAAGTAACCCAACCTCTGCCAGAAACTATTGGTCTATAAGGGGGTTTGAGGGGGTTCTCATGGATCTTAGGTAAGTTTTTCACTATAGGTAAAACAGGTTGTTCACCCATCACAAACCTATATATATCTTCAGTTATAACATTAGATTGCAATAAATCATCAAATGTATGTTTTACATGTGCAATAAAATTACTCACTTGATTGCTTGTTTTATTCTGATAGGTAACATTTTCTCTAAGCATTTTCAACATGTCTTGTAAGTAATCCCCTTTGTCAAGCATTACGGTTCCACCCCTTTATCAGCTGGTCTTATACATGTAACATCAAAATTGTTCTTCAAATTACTAGAGCTTTCATTTCACAGTTAAATTATAATAACCATGTATCTTATTTGTTGCTAAGATATTAGAAATTTCCATTGTACATAAATTTAAAAAGTGTCCATCACAGGATGTGTAGGTGGTAAAAAGGTATATCAGTACTATCATTGTCCTGTTGGCCAATCAGTAATTTAAGAAGAACTTTTCTCCCAAACAAATGCATGTCAGAGAAAACTCAATGGGAGCATGGCCAAGGATATGCCTTGAGTAGCAGCACTTTCTCTTAGCTGTACCTTATCATTTCTTTTATGACAGGAATTTTTATTTAAAACTTACTAAAATACATTTTTATATATTTAGTTTCATTTAATAGTCCTCTAAGTTAGTATTAAAATATTTTTTAAGTTTTTTTAACTTTTCCTGTCAAAAAATAAGAGACAATTTTCTGGCATCTGGATTCAACATAAGCTTTACAAAATCCTTTCATCAGGACTCAGCAATAAAAAAAGAGTTTCAAACTCTTTTAACTTCTATTCAGGAATTATCCACAAAATTTGACAGAATGGATATGAAGATTGATGTTTTTAAAGAAAATACTTATCAACAAATGGATGCTTTACATCAAGACCTTAAGCAGCAGAAGAAACAAATTACAGGTATTGAAACATTTTTAAATGACATGGACAGCAGAATACAACAAAAGTAATACAATTTAGAATTCATTATGAAGCAAAATACCCTGCTTCAAACTAAAATTGATGATCTTGAGACAAGATCTTGAAGAAATAACATAAGGATCTTTGGGCTGCCAGACAACCTAGAAAACAATAACTTGGAGAAATTTTTAACCTCTTGACTACCAGATATTTTACAGCTTCCTGAAGCACTTTCTTTTGGTATAGAAAGAGCTCACAGGTCTCTGTCTACATCCAAATTTACCAGAAGTAATTCCGCAAAATCTGTCATAGTCAATTTTCCATCAACCCATTATAAAGAAATAATATTGAAGACTGCTTGGTCTAAGTCACCTATTAAATACAAAGATAACATAATTAATTTTGACAATGACTATTCTACATATGTCATAACTAAAAGGAAACAATTCCTACATTTACTCAAAGAATTAAAAAATCACAAATAAAATCTCACCTGCTCTTCCCTGCTAGGCTGAGAATCTTCCTTCCAGATGGTCCTAGGATTTTTGAGGAAATAGATGCAGTTGTTAAGTACAGTAAATCTAACAAATTTTGGAAAAAAATAGATGACATGGACTGGGATAGCTCCAGTCTTAAAAGAATTGCTGAAAATGGAACCTGGAAAAGTGTAGATCACAAGAAGAAACTTAAAAAATAACATTTTTACAACATGATTTTTATTTTCTTTTTCCTTACATAAGAATTTTTTCTTGTGACCCAGTAGTCCGGGAAAATGAAAACGGATCAACAGGTGAGTGGTGCTGTATTCTTTATTATCTTGTATTTTTGGCTTATGTTTCTTACTGAACAGTTTATTAGATTTTCATAATTGCCCTTAGTTTTTTGCTTTATCATTTCTCTTTACTAATAACTTTTAGTTCTCTGTGTTATAGTTATTTCTTGAATATTTATAATATATATTATATATTTAGCTTCTTTAAAATGTACTCTGTTTATTAAGAGAAAAATATCTGCTTATTGTCCCTTGCTTACATATGCCTTTGAACATATAGACTGCATGACTTAATTTGTTTTCTTTACTGATACTAAGTAGCTGCATATTACTGGGATTCTATGGTAGGTGTTCTGATTACAGTTCCTTCCCTTCATTTCATTAATCTGATGCATATGCAAAGGTTTTAATATTCATATTTCATTTTGTCTTCACTCCTCTTAGCCTATAATTTAGCTTTTGGTATATGTTTTCTGAGTAGTTGTTGGCATTTAGAGAAAGTTATCCGGTTGTTAATTATTTATATTGATTTACAGTTCTGTTTCTTGATTCATTGCTTGCTTCAGTATGGGGATGTTGAATACCTGTATTTGGTTATGGTTTTGAGTAAATGTATGCTCATGCCTTTGCGGTTATAGTGTCTTTTTTGTTGGTTTGAGCATAGTGGCTTTATTTGATGCTTTTATTGTGGTATTCTTTTTGTTTGCTTAAGCCCTATTCATTGGTAGCTTTGGGCTTGAAATTAATGTTAGAGCATGGTAGGTCCGTGAGTTGTCCCCCCCCTTTTTTTTGTTTTTGCTTTTCTTTCGCCCCTCTCTGCTAATTTACACAGTGAAGCAATGAAGTGTTGTTGGAGCATCCCATGAAACTCTCGAGACTTAGGATGCCTTCAGATGTTGTCTGAAATGATTGTTGCTTCCTACCAAAGATTTGGAGGGTGCTCAGCTTCTTACGGCCTAAAGACAAGACCACACTCACAACTGAACATCTCCGGTGAGCCGTATGACATCACCTTCAGCTTGACGGCCATTGTTAAAAGGAAGTAACTGTTTCTTTTTTTTCTTTCCTGCATTGTTCGGACTATACAATACAAATGAATTAGTTTTTGCAGTTTATAAAAGGTAAAATCATCTTTAAATAAGTAAGAAAGTATTTGATACCTGCAAGCTACATTTTATTATAACACAGAAAATATCTGATATATTTATTTAATTAGTAGGTAGAGAGTGGCTGTTTTCTTGTAATAGCAAAGCAACAAGAATCATCTCTTAGTAAACTGATTATACATAGAGTTGCCACCTGTTCCACTTCTTTGGGCAGTTGTGTCCTGCAAAAAATTAAAAAAATGGTAAATGTTCTCAGATTTTAGGACAAAAGTATTGCCTATATTTTATGTAATAGTTGCATAAAACAGTTATTCTGTATCTAAAACATCTATGTTATAAGAGACAGAATAAGAAACTAAAATGCTATAAGAATAATATTTTATTTAGGCAAAAAAGTGAAGTTCTGTCCTTTGTACTGGCCATGGGTATGTTTTGCCCAGCAAAATCTGGCATTTGTACCAAAAATGTCCCACTTTGGGCATTTGATAAGGTGGCAACTCTAATTATACATATTTTAAAAATGCCAATACTACTGTTGGAATTCACTTGCATTGTTGAAAACTTAATTAATGTTCAGATATTCTTCTGGATATGACATGTATTTAATAGTTATTTATATACTGTTGCTTCTAATATTGTTATGGATACTGTTTTTTTAATAACAAATGCTTCAGATGATATTTAATATCTTGCACATTACATGACATGCTATGTATTTTAAGAATCAAGTATATTACATTCATGCTTTCTGTATATCTGAGTATGTATATGCAAGTACCTATATGCAAGTGTTTAACATATTGGGAAAATATTATTTTTTTTACTTTTACATATTTGTTTTACATTTGTTGTCTGAGATTCTCCTTCAGAGCTGAGAGGCTTTTTCCCCCAGTAGAGATCAAAAGAGATAGGTCCCATTATGTTATGCATTAATCATTATTCATTCATTTAAAGCAAACTTGGTGCAGTTTTTTACAAGGTATAAAGTAGCAGTACAAACTTATTTTTTTAAATCTTTACTATAGTGCTACTTTTATCTGTATTTCAATATTTATGTAAGCTTATTAAATAGATTTGGTTCTTTCCAGTTGTACATTTAAGGAGGGCATATCTGTTGTTAAAATCTTGTAAAACAGTAATTATTTACTCATTCTAGACTTATAGTCAAACATTTTTCTTTAGATTTTGGTTTGCCTTTATTGGTTATATTCTCTGTTAAATTCATGTTATATCTTACAAATGATTAGTTTACTATATTTCTTGGTTATAATAGAATAACTTAATTATTTAAAAGATAATCTGGATATATTCATTTATGCAGTTACACTCTTAATTGTTTCCAAGTAACCTAATATAGATTTATTATTTTAGTATAAACATAACTTTACAGTTTTAAAACAATAATTTAATTTTAATTTCCTGATTATATTTTCATTAAGTACAGTACATAACTGGTAACAAGGCTGCAATAACAAAAATTATTAACATTAGAAGTAAAATGTTCTTTAATTTTTTTTCTTTCCATATGATGATTTGAAAACTTGTATTATGCTGTCACATTCACTCGCTACTATTCCTTTGAGTTACTTTTTTTTTGGCTAATATATTAACTCTTACATTTTTGATAACTTTATTTATAGGAATCTTTATTACAACCATTGTAATTTCACATTCTTATAGTATTGCTAATTTATAATATTAGTCTTTGTTAGCCTATAGCATGCTATTCTGTGTTGCAATTCAATTTAAGTTATCTTGTCTACTAGTCAATTTAGCATAGCTTATTTGATAACTTTTCCCTTGCATAATACAGACAGTATTATTCACAAGCCATGTTTTTAATTATGAACTAGTTCATACTGAGGTGGAGCTTGACAGAAACTTGCTGCTAGTAGGTTAATTAATTTGGGTGATTAATCTCACTCAAATTAGGAGTTTATAACTCCAGAGGGGTTTTTGATGGATTTAATGTTATAAAACTCTGTTACTATTTTTTGATAGTTCTCTTTTTGATGTTCAATAAAACAAGTATAAAAAATATTTATATATTCATATCATTTCAATTTTAGATCTTCTTACCTTTGTTTCTTACTGTATATAGTTCTGTATCTCGAACATTTTGCTAGTTTTATCTCATAGTTCTAAGTTAATTGAAAGTTCCAATCAGTATATAGTACTCATCAATACTCTTATGACTTTTTTACATCGTATTTCCCTTAACATAAATGGTTTGAATAACCCTAACAAGAGAAGATCTTTAAATAAATATCTCCAGTTAAATAACTCACAATTAATCTTTCTGCAAGAAACTAATTTATTAGAGGGTGTTGTTTCCAAGTTAGAATCTAAATCCTTTTCAGTACTCTATAGCTCTCAGCACTCTCAAAAAAAGAGAGGTGTTGCAATACTTTGGAAAAACAAATTGCCACAACCTAAAATTATAGATTCATACAAATATAATAAAGGCATGATAGTTTCTATTGTAATAGAGTTTAACAAGTTACTCTTCACTCTAATTAACATGTACTGGAGTCCTGGCTTTGGTCAGAGATCAGCTCAGCAACATATAGATCATATTATTCAATTCTCTAAAGGCAAAATTATATTAGCTGGAGACTTCAACTGAATTTTTGATAGCTCAGACTCTTCTTTTAAAGGTAACAAAAAAGTTTTGATTTCAGCCAAACTTCTAAAAGAATTTACAAATTCCTTTTTATTGAAGGACATTGATAATTATGCTGACACAAAATCATTAGGCTATACTTTCTTTTCACACAGACATAACTCATTCTCAAGAATAACCAGAGTATTTATCTCCAATAGTTTAGCTGATCCTTTAAGTAATGTGAAACTTATTACTTGTCCCATTTCAGAGCATACCTCTATAACCTTTGATATACATATTTATACTCATTACAATGTTCAGATAAAATGGATACCAGCATATATTACTAAATTAAAAGATTTTAACACCTTTATATTAGAGGAAGTTCATATTTTTTTGGGATTTAATGCCAATAATAATACATCTGAAGTTTTCATCTGGTATGCCATAAAGGCATATTTGTATGGCAGAATAATTGACTGGTACAAAAATACTTTTATGGGATAAAGATTTAAAAGAGATACAATCTAAGCTTGATATCTTGAACCTTGAGTTATCAAAAAAAAAAAAAAAAAAACAACTAGAAAAATCCAAATTGGAGGAAATAAAAACTCTAAACAAGAAATATCTTGAAATTTTAAACCATAAAACTATGATCAGTCTTGAAAAAATTAAAGGTATTCATTTTTCAATAAATCCCAGATCTTTGAATATGTTAGCCAATAAAGTACAAAGATTAAACAAATTTAATCATATTAAAGAAACATATTCACCTCATAAGAAAAAAAAGGGATCTGACTTACATAACATATTAAATGAATTTAGAGATTTTTGTCTTAAGCTTAACCACACTTCTGCACTAATAAATCCAAATAAAGATAGTCAAGCTTTAATTAATAAAAACACACACAAAAATAACAGAAGAACAAACCAAGCTACTTGATAGACAAATTACATTAAAGGATATTCAAGAACAAATTAATATACTCAAACAAAACAAAGCACCCGGTAATGATGGTATTATCCTAGAAATATACAAAATTTTACCAAATGAAGCTCTAACATTGCTACTTTCAGTTTTTAACACAATACAAAATAATAATACTATCCCACCATCCTGGAAATATACATTTATTTCTCCCATTTTAAAGTCTGAAAAAGACCCTACTAAATGTAATTCATATAGACCTATATCATTATTAAACACAGACTATAAAATGTTTATGTCCATATATGCAAAAATACTTAAATCTTTTTCTTCCCAGCTTAGTAGATGAAGACTAAACAGGTTTCATAATGAATAGAACAAATTTTGATAATACTAAAAGAATAATAACCTTAATTGAATCAACTAAAAACTTAAAAAATAACCTAAGTATAGTTAGTTTAGACATAAATTGTGCTTTTGACACAGTTAATTAGGATTACCTAGTCAGTCTCTTACAGGAACTTAAGTTTTCAAATAATTTTATAAATCTTATCACTCAGTTATATACAGGCTCTAAAGCTTATGTCAAAATTGGTTCTAATATATCTCAGCCCATACCTATAACTAAAGGGACCAAACAAGGCTGTCCTTTATCCCTTCTTTTATTTACTTTAGTTATGGAACCTTAGGCGAATCTGATTAGAGGCGATGTTAATATTAAAGGTTTCGATATAAGTCTTAATAAAACTTCAAAGATTTAATTGTTTGCAGATGACATTCTGATTACATTGGGAGCTATGAACCCAACAATTTAGGAATTATTTGATACAAATTACTTTCAGAAAAACTCAGGTCTTAAATTTAACCATAACAAAACACAAATTCTGTTAACTGGCCCAAAAATGTATAATATTCAAAATTAATATGAAAGATATATACCACAGTCCCAACATATAAAATATTTAGAGATAATAATAGCTAGTAATATAAAAGAAATACGAAAATTGAATTTTGACAATACCTTAATAGAAATAGACAGACTAATACAGAAATGATCCAAAATAAAATTCTCAATAGAAAAGAAACTATCATAAAAATGATACTTCTTCCAAAAATCTTATACATAGTTCAGTCTATCTCTATCCTTCTGCCTTATACAATAATCAGAAAGTTTAACACCATGATTACAAATTTTCTTTGGTACCCAAATAAACCTAGGATATCTTTATCATATCATATGTATAGCTGGAATAATGGAGGTATTGCATTTCCAAATTTAGAAATATATTAAATTTCTTCAGTTATTAAGACTATTTTGTACGTTATAGATAGTAATTACTCAGCAAAATGGAAAGATTTTATTCTATCTTTATCACAAAATTAAAAAAAAAATAATGATCTTTTTAAGTTAAATCTAGTAAATAACATATTCATATGGAAACTAAAGGAATATTTTACTCTTTGCCCTACCCAAAATTTTAAATCAAACTATGTCAATATTATCTTAAAATCCTTTAAAAATGTAATTCTTAGGTCTCAATCATATGATGCTTGATTATTCCTTATTTTCCCTATAGCATACACACAAGGGGTTATTTTATCTACAAGTTTCATAAAATGTCAATATTTGAACAAAATCATTTCATTTATTGGCATCAAATGTTAAAAACATAGTGAATTGCGATCTATTGATACTTTATTGGTAGAGAATGACCTAGATTCATCATTATGGCTTGACTTACAAGAAGCCAGAAATTATATTAAAAATAGATTCAATATAATACCTTGTTCAGTTAAAAACTTAATTCCCAAACTTATTCATTATTTCATTGCTATTACTCAACAGAATAACTTAATTAAAATTAGCCTTTCAAATATATATATAAAACTATCAAATCTGATCTAGATATATTTTCTGATAATTATTGGAAATACTTCTCTAACATTAATAATAATAACCCTTCGGATAAGGATAAATTGAATTTTCTTCAATCAGCAGGTAGAACTACATCTTCACCTAAATGGAGAATCTTTACCTGGAGATTTTTAAATAGATCTTTCATTACCGCATATAACAGAAATAAGATGTATAAGGAAAATATTCTTTGTTGGAGATGTATGAAGGTTCAGAATGCTGATTGGTCACACATTTTTTTATGATTGTTTGCATTTGAAAAAATTCTGGGAAGATATTAATAATTTCTTGCAAGCAATTTTGACTGATAATTTTCATTTTACTAAATCATTAGTTTTGTTTAATTCCCCAATCCCAACTTGTGTTAAAACTAGTAAATATTCACTTCTTTGGTCTGTACTGTCCATAGCCAAGAAAGAAATTACTAGGAATTGGAAATCATCACAAATTCCCTCCTTTCAAAACTTTAAAGATCTTCTTTTGGCGGTATTCAAATTAGAATCAATGATAATTAAGACTAGATCTTCTAGAAATACAGTAGTGTATACTCAATGGTGGAACATAATTGAATTATTAGAAAATTTAAAAAATTAAAAATGTTAGCCTGATCTTATTCACTTGTTTTAAATTAATTTATTTACCTATAGTATAGTGGACATCAATGTACATAGTTCATTGTCTTTTATTTGATTTGTTATTAGTGTTTTCGTTTTTTATCTTTAATATCAAAAAATATGATCAGTTTTCTGTTAATTATATTTTTATGAAATTATTTTAATAAAATTTATTTCAAAAAAAAAAAAAAGAAAAAACTCGAAGCATTCTGGCACTTTGTGTTGGTATAAAAGCCATACCTCTGTTCAACAGAGTTAGCACAGAGTCTGTTAAAACATATTTAGAAAGATTGTAAACAATATTTTCATCAGTGTGAACTACACTATTTTTTTCAACTAGTTCATTTTCAATAGGTAAAAAAAAGTCCAGCAACAACTGTATATACTTAAAGCTGGTATCGTAAGTTCAGGGCTTGCCATTTGGCCAACAATTCAGGGTGGGCCTCCCCATAGGAAGGTATACATAGAAAACACAGTCCTCTTGGAACTATTTTAAAATGAAGACATGTTTCTAAAAGAAGTCTTTGCTATTGCATACATTTAATTATAGCAATTTTCTAGTCAGTCACTTTGAGTTCTTAAATAATACACACATGTGCTCAATGGGATAATGATTTAAGTTTGTCAAAGACCTACTACTTTATACCTATACTAATCTTAATACAGTTTGATTTATAGTGTGTAATTGTAGCGATGGACCCTGTTTTATTTATTTACTTATTTCTTTGTTTGTCTGTTTACAATGTCAAGGGCTAATATATAAATATTTCTTTCCATTTTTTTGTTTGATCATTTCCTGTTATCAGTCATATGTGTGTGTGTAATGAGGAGGTCTTAAATTTTAGGTCTATTTAGTTGATCTCTTTAGTTTTTAATAAATTTTTGTCCCCATTCCCCTATGACTATAATGTTCCCACAAAATGTTGGACCATTTTGCGCACAATTTCTAGTATTTCAGGGCAATGAGACAGAGAGAGAGAGAGAAAATGAGGCAGAGGTGAGAGCCAGGGATCAAATCCGCCAGCTAGCATGGCTAGAGACTTCTGGAATGCTCCTACCTCTACCTTGGTTGGTTAACAGGCATGGTGTAATGTCAGCTATTCTAGGCCTTTGCAAGTGTGTAATTCTGCCTACCTACTTCTGCAGTTAAAGAGTGTGCACTCACTGGCAGACTCATGTTCTTTGCATCCCTCATGGAGCAGCTGAAACCCTTTGTCTTCCGACCTTCTTCTACTCAGACCATTAATCAAACATGGATTATCTGAATGCAGTCAGTGTAAAAAATCATATGCAATAGAGTTATCCACATGTTTTATTTGATAGGAGTATGTGTGAATTTAAGTGTTATGGAGGTCTCTGCTGGGCTTTGGGTTTGGAATTTGGGTTATTAAGATGGAAACATCAATCCTTGAGGGATAAAGTTGCAAGAAATAGCAGCAAATGATTCTGAAGTCAGTGTGTATGGGGAATCAGGTTTATTTCTGGCATGATATATATGATGGGTTGGTCAAAAGTTTAAATTTTGTCACATAGATAAGAGGACAGTGGAGGGGCTGATAAGAATTATGAGGATGCTGCCTGATGGTAATGGATATAAGAAGGTAAGTGATAGCATTACCAGGCTATACTTCATTCCTGAGATGTCCCCGCAACCTTTTCTAAATTGGGGAAACTAAAAGGAAATTTAGAATTAGGTTGCATGAACATATTAGAGATATAAAGAAGGGGAGATTAGAAAGTCCTATAGCATCTCATTTTAGGGAAAAAACATAATAGTGATGCTAACCTATTACAAGCTACTATTCTGGAAGAAGTGTTTATCAGGAAAGGGGATGAAAGATTAATTAAAATATTTTATTGTATAAGGAAACTGTATTTATATTGAAATTTGATACACTGTCACCAAGAGGTTTGAAAAGAGAAGTTAATTGGAGAAGTTTGCTTTAAAATTTTAAAATGTATGTTTAATTGATTGATTATTTAATTAAATGATTGTTGGGGATGTATAAATAGGGGAATGTGTTTTTTGGTAAATTTGTACTCTTTGAAAGCTGTAATGGCCGAGGCGCTAAGACAAAACAAGCAATAAATTTTATTGTGGAACTGAATCCATTGTCGTTTTTGAAATATTATACTTCATTCCACACTTCCTGACCCCAAAATGAGGTCAGAAAGACTAAGGGTGGTGGAGTCTCTATCTTCATTAAGGACAGGCACACCTCCAGACTGGTTTACCAACATGATGTACTGGAATTACTACAGGTGCAACTGAGAGTTGGCAAAACACCCATCCAAATTATAGCCAGCTATAGACCCATGCCCATGTCTCAGGATACCCACACCTCCTACCAGGATACCCACACTTCCTACCTGGACCTACTTGACTCCATCAAGGTATCCCCTAACACCCTGATCCTTGGTGACATCAACTACCCCACCATAGTCTGGGTCAACTACTCCTGCACTAATGTTCTCACCTGATTCCTTGGCTTCATCAATTCTAATGCACTAGATCAGCTGGTCGTATCTCCCACAAGGGGAGTTAACATACCGGACTTGGTTCTCACCAACATGGGTGACCACTGCACCACTCCTGCAGTATGTTATTCCCTGGTGAGATCAGGTCATCGGTATGTCTCATTTGAAGTTTCTATCCCACCCAAACCCTCCCCAGCCGAAACCAGGCTAAAAAACTTCTCAAAAGCTGAACTCCTAAGAGAGGGTATCAGCAGCTTCACAAAATTGCCCCCCTCAGATGATGCAGACAACTATGCTGAACAGTACGCCAGTGCAGTGTACAAGCACCTGTACAACTGCATGGACTCAGCCATACCCAACAGAACTAAAATCTGCTCCTCAAGGAAACACAAACCTGTCTGGTGGACATCCTCTATCAACAGGCTTTACAATTAAAGGAAAAAACTGTTGTCCAGGGGTGAAAAGGAACAAATTCCAAATTGGAAACACTCCCTCCTCTGCCTCAACAAGCAAATTAGATCACTAGTGAAAACCTCCAAACCAATTATGAGTTGAAACTAGCTTCCAAAACAAAGGGAAACCACAAGTCCTTCTTCAGTTATGTTAGCAACCTCCATGGCAAAGCCCAAGTTTGTTCTGAACTAGTACTTAATGGCGCCACTTACACTGATCCTGCTGGCTGATAGGTTCAGTGCAAACTTCACCCCATTATCGCCCCCCCAAAGGCCCAGTCGACATCCCCGATACTTGTCTCACATCTCACATCTCTGTAGATCAAGTGTTAAAGACCCTATCCAAGGCAAAGAACATAGCTTCCATTGGGCCTGATAGTATCCCAGGCTGTATTCTGCACCATCTCCAGTAAGAACTAGCTTCTCCATTGATCACCCTATTCAATCACAGCCTAACTACAGGCTTCAGTCCAGCAGAATGGAGAACTGCTACTGTCAACCCTTTGCACAAAGGTGGTGCAACTACTGACCCTGGAAACTATCAGCGTGACAAGTCTGATCTGTAAAGACATGGAGTGTATTATTATTATGGATCTCACAAACAAGGACATAGGCAATCTCCAAGCACTTGACCCCACCCAATTCAGATTTGTCAGGGGTAGATCTTGCCTATTGAACCTAGTTGACTTCTTTGAGACTGTCACCAAGGCCCTGTATTAGGGAAAGTCAGTACATACAGCTTACCTTGACCTGGCCAAGGCCTTTGACACAATCCCCCACTTGGGCATCATCGAAAAGCTAACACAACTTGGTTTTAATCCCTATCTAGTCAGATGGGTGGCCAACTTGATCACAGATAGGACCCACAAGGTCAAAATAGGTGCTGCCACTTCCAACAGCAGACCTGTCACTAGTGGCATTCCTCAGGGATCTGTCCTAGGACCCCTACTGTTTGGCATATACTTCTCAGAGGTCCAGGCAAAGACAAAGGGCCTGTGGCTGACCAAGTTTGTGGATGACTATAAGTTGGGTGCTATCATTGACTCTCCAATTGATGTTAACATACTGCAGGAGGGTCTCACAGCTACAAATGACTGGTGCCAAAATCATGGCCTTAAGTTAAATGCAAAAAAAATGTATTATCATACCATTTGGCAAAAAAAAAGGCCCCTACTGATTACCACATCAATGGCAACCCCCTAATCACACAACCTGTGGTAACAGACCTGGGTACTCAGGTTGACAACAATCTCACATTCGATCATCATGTGGAGGCGGTGGTCAGAAAAGCCTTTTACTTGGTTCATCTCATAAGTAAAGGGATCACATCCAGAAAGAAGGAGATTATTACCTCTCTATACACCTCCCTTATTAGACCTATAATTGAGTATAATGCCTGTTTGGTATGTACCTCTCCAAACACCTGCACCAAATGGAAAGGCCACAGAAATACCTCACAAAGTGAATCCATGGCCTCCAACACCTATCCTATGCAGACAGTCTTAAATCACTATCACTCTACTCGGTATCATACAGATTGCTCAGATCATAATCTGTGTCTCGCCTACAAGGCAATGTCAGACTCTGCCCTACTGGAGATGCTCCATATCTGTAAGTCTAACTCCTTGTGCATTACCCACTTGATAGGCCTAAATCTAAAATGTGACATCAACAAAACCTGCTGGAGAGACAGGTTTGTCTTCCAAAGGTTGCCCCATCTCTGGAATAGACTTCCCATACATGTCAAACAGAGTACCTCAATGACCCTCTTAAAATGCAACCTTGATGAGTGGATGGGAAACCATGAATTTGTCCCAGGGGGAATAGACTTCCCATACATGTCAAACAGAGTACCTCAATGACCCTCTTAAAATGCAACCTTGATGAGTGGATGGAAAACCATGAATTTGTCCCAGGGGTTCCCCCTTTGTCCCTCATTAACAGGGGTGATAGGTGCTGACTGAGGGTTCTCACTTTTTTTGGGGAGAGAATAAACTCTTGGCTAGGCTTGTAAGGGCCATTAGCCTAGTAATCTCCTATGATCCTATAATCCTATGATATTTTATTAGTTAAGGAGACAGTCTTCCTCTATTTATTTATTTCATTTTATTTTCTAATGTGGCAGTAGTTTGGTTGTTTACTTGTTTGGGGAAGATTATCTCAATATTTAATTTTATTTCAAAATATTATTTTAACTACGCATTTTCTTTTTATTTCAATTTTAAAACTCCTGAACTTATTCATATATTAGATAATTTTTATTATTTTTGGGGGAGTAGTGCTTTCATGTTGCTGGGGTGGGATTTCTTTTTAGGTTCAGTTAATTTTTTGTGGGACACAATTTTATACTTTATAGAGAAATGAATGCTTCTTTCTTGCAATAAACATTAGCTCTTTTTCAACAAAACACACTATTTTGTGGGCCCATATTTTATTTAGTAATATGTATGTTGCTTAGGTTATACTTTTTGTGTGTCCTGGTATGTATTCTTTTCATGGAAGGGAGTTTGTAGTTTACATGCAAGTAATACATGGATTGTGTGGGATTTCTTATTATCCTGTTAAGATTATTTTTTATTTTATTAAATTTACTTAGAAGTTAATAAACATTGTACCATGTGTTCTTTTCTTGCTGCTTGAGTTTTGTACAGCCTTCAATTTTATATTTTGTTGTTGCTTGCCAGGACCCCCCCTCACAAATGACCACATCCAAACTTGGATATCAAGAGCTGACTTTATTGGCCACCACATAATATTTATACAATACTTATCATTTAGCAATTACATTTCCACAACACAGTTAATGACAGTTGCTCAATTACGGCCTGGCATATATCTCATCCCTGCCTAGCAAATGATCTTTTTACCATCCCCCAGTTTCTAGTTTGGAACCTGGCTGGAACCCAGATCTCCTCTTCAATCATAGGCAACTGGATGGCATGAACCGGTGCACCCTGTGCTGTGACCTGCTAGAGCCCCTAATGAAGGTTTGCTCATCATGGCACCACAGTGCCCCATTGGTGATGAAGTGATGCCCAGTTACCTGGAAAGGGGAAGGAGGAGGGGGACATTCCTTTCCTCCTTTTCCTCCTTCCTCCTCCAAAAAGTTGTCCTACCTGGCAGCCTGCCTGCCATAGCTGCCTGCCCCCCCCCCCCATTCTTGACTTGATTTTTTCAGCTTTGCTTAGTCACCACCTACACTTAGGCAGAATTCTTCCAGCTGCAAGGACATCTGACTTTTGAACAGGTCAAAGTCAAAATCTGTGCGGTAGACTCTGTCTGTCCTGTACCAAGCTGAGTGCCTATCCTTCAAATCCACGTCTCAATAATAAAAGAGCCAGTGTTGGGGTAATTTTTGTCACTTTCTTGTTGATGTATTTTCTTGTCCTTTCTACCACTATAATACTTCTTGCCTGTTGCCAAGGTAATCTCCCCAGCACTTCTAACCAGAGGAAATCAGCTCCACCACACATGTTCTTTACCTTGAGTAGATCCAGTAGTATTATGTCTATCAGTCTACTCTTGGTCACCCAAATGCAAATCATTTATCCCCAGCTGAATTATCAGAAATCTTGGTTGATCAAATTTTTGTAACCTGGTATACACAGTTGGCAGGAGCTGCTACCAATGCATTCCCCCACCTTGTCCCCTGGTAGGTACACTGTGCTTGATGTGGTGTCAGTCTGAAAACCCAGGAAAGTAATAACACTAGCTGGTTCTTCTTCCATATCTAGTTCCAATGGAACACTTAGGACCTCATACAACTTTTTGAAGTTTGCCAAGGCTGCCTCAATGTTTTTCTTGCCGTTTCTTACCTGGTCCAAATATTAAAAGGTCATCTAGGTAATATTCAGCCAAATATTGTGTTTCCAGACTCTGCCACATCCGTTGTAAAGCTGTGCTGAATTTTTTGAATGCAGTGCAAACCACTGTGCAACCCATCGGCACTGTCTTGTCAAAGTGATATTTATCTCTGACTTTCTTTCCTAAAAATGCCAGTCAACCAAGTGCACAGTAACAGCCAGAAGGCTGATTCAATGTCAGCTTAGCCAACCAGGCAAACCATACCTTTCAACTGTCTCAAACATTGTGGACAATCCCAATTTTTTTAATGAAATAGAGTTCCACAAATTTCCAAGTGGCCCCTTTAAATTCAGATTTTTGTTCAGTTAATTTTGAATCCATGCACTTGCCAGCTACCACCTCACCATCATTCTGCTATCATCAAGAGTATCACATGACTGCATGACTTACTGTGTTCTACAACTAATGCAAGAAACATAGTCAAACAACTCCAGATCCAACGGCCTAGCAATGAGGCAGAAAGAAATTTTAAAAAGAGAGATCACAGTAATGCTGTGTTTTATTTTAATAGAAATTAAAAACAGAAGTCCTATCAATTCTCCATGACTTTTGTTTGTTCTTGAATCAGAATTTAGAGGCTGCTACTATCACTGTAATAGCACAAGCAGCTAGTTAAGTAAGGCATGTTTAAAATGTGTTACAGTGATAGATCACTTCACTGTGGGCATTTAATTATGCGCAGGAAGAAAGATGATTACACCATCTCCTGTTCATTTTAGTTTCTCAAGATTTTAATAGTAATGTGATACACCTATTAAAATCTTGAAAAAAAACCCCGGGATTCACAAAGCTCCATGCAAGAATAAGACTATTCTTGCATGGAGCGGTTTATGTCCATTTAGAACAGCAGCATGCCTTGTATATGCATGAAGGCATGCTGCTGTTTAACCTAAATGGACATGAACTGTGAACGAGTGCAGGGGGCTTGTTTGAGGAGTGCATGGACACTAAACACACCCCCTGCACTCAGAAAGTGCCATATGGCACTTTCTAAGCCAAAATGGCATAATATTAGAGCTTTGTTCTAATATGCCAGTATTTCAGTGTCCGTGGACACTGAAATGATAAAATGATGATTTCAGTGTCCGCAGACACTGAAATAAAAACAACATAAGAAAGCAATGTAAGGGTTTGTTACAGCTTCTGTGAAACACACCCTGCAATGCTCAAGTGCCGTATGGCACTTTTGCAACCTGCTAAAGCAGGAAATGTGTGCAAATGCACACATAACAGGGGATAAATCTCCCAAAAGTGAAAAGGCACAAGCACAGCCCTACAAACATAGAAAGTTGATAGAGAAAAGGTCATGCAGCAGCATGAATCATGTAAGGGTAGAAGTCTGGAAGCAAATGTATGGCAATATTCCCTCACAGCATCCAAACACCAAACAAATCGTAGTCAGTAGAACGAGGTTGGCAGATATCAACAATACATATAACGTCACAAAAACATCCAACAAACCACTCATTGAGTGGTTTGTTGGATGTTTGCATGGACATTCCCTCACAGCAGTTTATGTTAACAAAGGCACAAATGAATGGGGGAATAAAACTACATTAGGGACATGCCAAAAAAATTGTCCTCACACACTTAGAAAGTTGATAGATAACAGGATATGTATTAGCAAGGGTCCTTGAAGGATAGAATCCTGAAAGCCAAATCAATGCCAGTATTTCACTACTGAAGTCCCATGCAGTTGCCAGAACACCACAATACACAGTCATATAACCTAAAAATATAATAACACTATAACTATTTTTCCACTAGCCTAATGTAGCTAAGTGGGCGTGCAAACTATGTCTGTCCACTTAGCATAGCTTAAACATCCCATAGGAGTTAAATGCAAATAGACAGACAAAATTTTCATGCTGAGGAGGTGTAGTGGTGAGAGTTGTGTCTTTACATGCAGGCATTCATGGTTCTAGTCCCAAGACAGGCAGCACATTTTTCTATGTGATAGTAGTCTTAAAATTATTTTAGTAAACTTAAATTATGTAGCAACTTTTTTTTTGTCAAACAGGGTAGCGTAGCACTTCCAAAAGTGAGATGTCAATGTAGAAAAGATATGAAACCCCCATATAAACACAAGTGCCCCATACAGTATAGTCACACAAGAATATAATTTAATGAAAGCACATAGGGGGATGTCATGGAAGGTAAACATAAAATTATAATGTGAATATAAATATTATTTTATAATATAAAATTATAAGTATAATATGCTTAAATGTGCCTTTATCACTCTGTATCCATCAGACTATGTTCTGCCCAGCAAAAAAATAGTTAGCCCTGCTAAGTCTCGAACCGAGGATGCTATCCTCTACAATCACAGCAAAAGACTACTGCACCATCTGAGCTGTGACAAACTGTAATGCTTTAACAAACATATCATCCATTCTGATTATTTAACATTAATGAAAAAAAACAACAGTCACAACCATAATGCTGAACACTATAGTCAGAGGAATGTACCACTACACCATCTGAGCTGTAGAAATGAATGTTTCTTTTCCAAACATATCATGCAATAGAGGCATACAACATTAGGGAGAAAGCTTTGCGGAAATAGCATGTGTCGTATATAGACATACATACACACACACACACACACATATATATATATATATATATATATATATATATATATATATATATATATCTGTATACATACACACACACACACACACACACATATATATATATATATATATATATATATATATATATATATATATATATATATATATATAGTGATGAAATGTATCTATGAAAAAGTAGAGTCATAATATAGATATACATATACAAATACATATACAAAAACAGACATTGTTTGAGGAACAGACCAAGCATAACAGCCAAACATCTGGCCAGTCTGTGGACAACATGCCAATTGAGAGGTATGTCAGAGGCATATATATATATATATATATATATATATATATATATATATATATATATATACATATCTATATATCTATATCTATATCTATATCTATATATATATATATATGTATATATATATATGGCTTACTATCAAAAGATTGAAATTCATTTGGTCTAACGTTCATTTGGTCGACAGACAGTGCTGTCGACCTACTGTCGACCTTCTGTCGACCTTCTGTTGACAACAGGCAAGGAATTATCCTTGTCAGCACTGTTGTGTGATCCTGGAGTCTTAATATATAAGTACTAGGAGGTATGGGGGGCGCAGCAAAACTAGTGTTATTTTGAGGTGTGTGTCGACTATTTGAATGTAGACATTTTGGCTTCGATATCATTACCTGTCGATGTAATGATTTCGACCAAATGAACGTCGACCAAATGAATTTCAATCATTTGATAGTAAACCTATATATGTATATATATATATATATATATATATATATAAAAACATGCAGTGCAATTATACCTCAGAACCATGTAAGAAACCTGTACAAAGGCTGTAAAAGGGGGGGGGGGTGGGCCACATATAGGGACATATTTCAAATATTGCTGTTACAAATTAAGACATTTGCTACAGCAACAGGGTGCATTTCAGCAGACAATTACACAAATTTGAGGATGGAAATTGAAATGTTATGTCATTATTTACTGACATAAATCCTTGGATCATCACTGTGATTTACCAGATAAATACAAATAAATTGTGGAAGCAAACAAAAGTATGGGCCAAACATCCGGACATTTTGTGAAAATCTTAGCAGTGGAGAGGTATGCTCAGAACCCCTTAGTGCAATGAATCCAGACCAAGCCTGACAAAGTGGGAGGACAGAGGCATGAAAATAGGGACATATCCAAAATACGTCCATAGATAAGCTGAGAAAGTTGATGTAGTAACACTGATGTCCTAACATATATCGACTGAAATATCATAAATCCAGGACTCAATTGCTTGTCATTAGTTAGTGACCTCAGTCCCCATAACATTCCACTGATGTGTCAGGAATACACAACAGTTATGGAGACCAGACCAAAGATATCGGCCAGACACCAATCCTACAAATAGGTGGACGTAACATAACAGTAGGGAAACTACACAGAGCTACCAAGCAATGTCCAAACTACAATCAGACTGACATAACACTACCCAAGCCCAGCTCTGGTGCTGTACACATGCATTAGCAAATATAACAGGCACTATATGGGCGTAACACTAGTGGAAAACAGACACTGCTGTGAAAGTGCATACCCCCCAAAAAAATTGCACCACAATCGCAGCGACATACCAGTAAGTAAACTGAACACTACAGTATAATGACTGGGTGAGCAACAAAATCCCATTTGCCACTCACACATTACCCCTACATATACTGCCCCAAGTCACAGTGTAGTGGGAATTGTGAGGTGTTACAGGACATGTCATGGTCTGCATGTACAAACATATACAGGCGATAGGGAACCAGAAACTGGAGCAGCATGCACAGTCAGATAGAAAGGGCCCATGACACTCACATGTACCCCCCTCCCTACACAGCCCAAATAACATGTACACACTACACTGCTACACAGTCCTGACCGTTTTTTAACAATGGGCAGACATACACAGATCTCTAAAATGTACAGTTTTCCACAGAATATATAGGCACAGGACTCATAGCTATGGCCACTTTCTTGTTACATGTCTGGGGGTTTATGACATCACTGGGATGGTATCAGGAATGAATGCAATAAATAATGATACTGCATACCTCTGAACCTCTTAGTGCATGACATCTGGACAAAGCCTGACATAATTGGGGGACAGAGGCCCAAACACAGGGGTATATTGGACATATTGCTGTGATAAATGTAGACAGTTGTTGGTGTTACCGACTTTGTTGTAACATATATTTTTTGTGGGATATGAAGTCAGTAACACCAATGGATGTTAGCATTTACTGACTGCATTCCCCAGGGTATCCTACCAATTAGCCAAGGACAACAACTGTCTGGGGGACACACCAAACATATGAGCCACGCATCTGGACAGTGTCTAGGCCTCTGGACAGTGTAGAGTTATGACTGCAGTGATGAAACAGAATGGAAATCTCCTGACAGCTGCCAAACATGTCACCCAGCACCTTATGAAGTGCAGTAAGACCAGCATGATCCTCACCCACATCACCTCTGGGAAATTACTCATGTATATTCAAATAGAGCATGCACTACAGAGATGGAACTGTAGTGAAAAGCAGAGAGTGGTGCAAAATTGCCCACACAAAATCATTTTCAACACAGTCACAGCAACATACCAGTACCCTAAATGAACTCTAGAGTACAACGACTGTCTGAAAAAACATAACCTGATTGCCAGTCACACACTACACTGACATATACTGGCCAAATTCACAGTGTACTGAGAATCTTGAGGTGTTACAGGACATTTCACAGTCAGCCCCTACAAGCATATGGACATGATAGACTGCCAGCAGCTGTAGCAGCATGCAGCATCAGATAGGTAAAGGATGCATGGCACTAACTCTTCTACTCTCCCTACCCAGCCCAACAAACATCTACACACAACATTGCTACACATTCTTGGCAGCCTGTTTACATGTACAGATTTACATGGATTTCCAGGGTGTCGAACCATAATCATGGCCACTGCTGCATACCATAGCCGGAAGTCTGCCAGGTCATTGGCATGATAACTCGAGTGTAGTTGGTAATTAATGATATACCATACCTATGCACCTTGTAGTGCAGGACATGTGGACAACGCATGATGTACTTGTGGGACGGGGCTGGAAAGAGGGACATATCACACATAATGGTGTTACAAACTGAAAAAGTAGCTAGTGTTACACGTGTTGTTGTAACATAACATCCCTGAAGGATATGATATCTGGAACACCAATGGATGTCAACAATTACTGACTACAATCCTCACATTATACTGCCAACCTCACAAAACAGACGTTCGAGGAACAGACCAAGCATAACAGCCAAACATCTGGCCAGTCTGTGGACAACATGCCAGTTGAGAGGTATGTCAGAGGCATATCACTGTCAAATGTGAAGTCACCCAGTAAATGCATGTCCAGACTAACCCTGTCAATCTAGTAACCATCCGTGTGTATAACAGAACTAATGACATACAATCTGTACCCAATTATGGAGCTTTGTCCCCTCATGTTGCCAGCCTGCCTCCACATGTCCTGTCCTGTGAGGTATTTCCACCTACTGTCTGTGAAGCTGTAGCCCCCACACCTCCATATTGTCCCCCACACATGCAGGGAAAATGGGTAAGGCCCACATGAAGGGTGTCCCTTATGTTGGAACTAGCAGCAGTTTCCAGGCCCACACCACAATACTGTGTGGGCACCTACATAGCTTTATGTCCTCAGCAATACCCAACAGGTAGGCTGAATGCCTCTGGTGGACAGCAGCAATACACAACTACCATCACAGGTGGAAATAATCGCAGGATGGGCCAAGATGGAACAGGTGCCTCATTGGAAGCCATGTCACCTTGTTCTGCACAAGCAAATAAGTCACAGGTGATGTACCCGAAGGCTGTAATTGAGTGCAAACTGGAGACATCCACCAAGGCCAATCACTAGGCCTTCCAGGTGTGTGTCTGCAATTCCAGAGGCAACACACATATCTGCTCTGTAGTGGTGGTTAATAACACCACATACACATATGCCATGGATATAGGCAACCGTCTGCAGACAGGTGAATTGTAAACATCACCCCCCGGTCCACCCATAGGTACACATGTGCATGCACAGCACCTGCCCAGCTCCCCTCATAATCAGGAAGCAGGTCTGTAATGCCCTCTCAAAGGCAACACATAGAGGTCTCCATTGGCCTGATACCATTCCTGGCTGCATCCAACATGAACACAGGCATGGGCTCTAAGTCCCATTATGCAATGTAATCAACTACACCCTGAGCACCGGTGTCATCTCATCTGCACAGAGGACAGACAGACAGTTGATAGA
Organism: Protopterus annectens; assembly: GCF_019279795.1. NCBI lineage: Eukaryota > Metazoa > Chordata > Ceratodontiformes > Protopteridae > Protopterus > Protopterus annectens. The sequence goes on from NC_056729.1 coordinate 977,024,758, forward strand.
AAACATATGCATTAGCATTAATGTTCAGAAGGATACAAGTCTGAAACTGAAATGTATGCCATAATGTCATGACAACTGTCCTCAATGATATGGCCGAAAACCGCAATACTCTCCATTTAATGTAGTAATATAATATTAGTATCCAACAGGTGATAAATAAACATATACAGTTTAAATCCCCAAACCAATTTAGTGTAGTGGTCAGAGTCCCAGCTTTGCATGTAGGTGCACATGGTTCGAGTAATACAACAGGCAATGCAAATATAGATGGGAAAGCAGTGTTAAGAGTGCTATGTTCACATTAAAATATATGGTAAGTGATTTTTGTCACCCAGGGTAATGTAGCTGGTGTAAAATGGATGTATGAGTGCATATAACATGTGAAAACACCCATGTATACATGTGTTTCATACAGTATAGTTACATCCCTTGCTACTGTAATGAAAGCATATACAGCCATGTCATGTAAGGGAAATCATATACACTTACAAAATGAAGTCATTAGTGTGGTATATTATGGGAATGAACTGTGAACAATGGTTAGCAATGCTCAGCTATGCTAAGCAGGTTTAACAACACACTTCTGTTGTCCTCACCTCTTTCTTTGAGGTTTGAGTGTCCAAATTCAAATCCAAAGTCTGTATAAATGCACAGCTGTTGCTGTATAAGAAATGGACAGCTATGAACCTTCTGTACACCCATCCTGTACATCTGTAGCTATCTTTTATAGTGTTCTTCTTTCTGTGTGCCCCTTTTCCACCACTTTCCTATCACCCCTTTCTCTTTTCTTTTAAAGAATTAGTGCAGGTGTATGAGTGATTGTGTGTGTGCTGCCATTTCAGAGGTATGGAAGCTGGTGTGTGAGCTGCCATTTCAGAGGTATGGAAGCTGTTTGTGTATGAGCTGCCATTTCAGAAGTATGGAAGCTGTTTGTGTGTGCTGCCACTTCAGAGGTATGGAAGCTGGTGTGTGAGGTGCTGTTTCAAAGGTATGGAAGCTGTGTGTGTGTGAGCTGCTGTTTCAGAAGTATGGAAGCTGTGTGTGTGCTGCCACTTCAGAGGTATGGAAGCTGGTGTGTGAGGTGCTGCTTGAAAGGTATGGAATCTATGTGTGTGTGTGCTCCCATTTCAGAGATATGGAAGATGTGTGCGTGTGTGTGTGTAAAAAACCCAGGTGAATATACCTGGTAGCTACAGGAGGTACTCAGGCTCAAACTTTGTACCTTTGGTACAAGTGACAAGAGCCTAAAGTCCCTACCCACCACCCCATATGAAAGCTCCAGATTTTTGGCTCATATTTGTTCTGTTCCTCATAAAATCTGTAGTTTTATGTTTTTTTTTTTTTTGTGGAACGTCAGAAAAGGATTGAATTCAGTAAATAATGACAGGCATTTGAATTTCAGACTTCATATTCTTCAGAAAATAAATGGTAACACAAAACCTTTTATTCTAGCAATTTTCTAAGTTTATAAAAAGGTCACTATTTGAAATTTGTCCCTATTTTAGGGCTGTAATGTATTCCCCTATTACTGGCTTTGTCCAGGTTTTTTGTGCTAACAGGTTGAGAGCTATGGTGAGAAGTAAGAACTGAATTATGTATTCCCCATTATTGGCATTATCCAGGTTTTTTGTGCTAAGAGGTTGAGAGCTATGGTAAGAAGTGAGAACTGAATTCACTAAATGATAACCATTTACGTTCAGGCAATTGCTGATTTGGCATAGTGGCATGTTGTTCTAACTGTAGTGCACAGGGTCCTGGGTTCAATACTTGGTAGTGAAAGGCATGGTGGTAACACATTTTATTCTACTAGCAACCTTCCACAATTATACAAGCAATGTTCAAAATGTGTCCCTGGATTTGGGGAGGTTTGTCCCCCCCCCCCAATAAATTTTGGCTTTTTCCAGATTTCTTGTGCTGCAAAGTTGAGCAATACAGCTGAGTGTTGAGGGGATTTTACATAAACCTGAGAGCTTCAGGGGAAGAGAAGTCTAGTGTTGCTTATGCTGAGTCTGCTTTCATTGTTAATAGCATAACAGGTTAAATATGTGATTTTTACAAGAAGCTGAGAGCTTCAGGGGAAAATAAGTCTAGTCTTGCTTATGCTGAGTCTGCTTGCATCGTTAATAGCATAACAGGTTAAATGCTTGTTTTTGATGCGGAAGGCTGTGGGTTCTACTCCCACAGTATGTAGATGCATTGCTAACACTGTACTGTGTTGAACTTTAAAAGGGGGTGGGTATAACAAGTCAAGGGTGTAGCTACAGATACAGCAGAAGTGAGAAATTGTCATGCACAAGGGCATTTGTGCCTCAGTGGAAAGTGCAAAAAATATCATTGACCCAAATTCAGGAACAGAAAATCATAATTATGCTCTGTGCTGCATTTAAACAAGTACAGTACATTTTCCAGCATTCAAGATAAAACACATTTTTCCACTGCAGACAGTAGAGAAGCAAGAGTGGCCAGTTAACAGCACTGATTTAAAATGATAGTTTTGATGCTTAAGGATGAATGTAGGATAGGGTCTGTCAGTACTTGGACTAAAAATTGGAAGTCTTAAAACATGCAGTTTGCCTAGTTTATTTTGTTGTGCATTTACAGCTATAGAGTTGGTTTGATAACACAAATCAGCGTAAGTCAAGCAAAAAAACTGAAATTGAAAATAAGTTTGAGAAGCTGTGCAAGATGCCTGGCTTACAATACTGTTATATGTATATATGTGAGTGCATATGTATGGATCTACTTCATTTGCCCTAACTTCCGATTGCCCAACACCGATTTACCCGACCCCATTTGACCGAAATTTCATTTGACCGAAAATTCATTTGACCGACACTTCATTTGACCAACAAGCATTATTAGCAAGTAAATGGGATATGCCCTCTTCCCCACTGTAGTGTGACTCTGGAGTTAGAATATATAGTTAGGGGGGGTGGGGGACAAAGCCCCCCACTTACTTTTGTTTTACTAAGCAATATTAAAGCAGAACTAAACATTATAATATGAAATTAAGTGGGGAGGGATGTGCCCCCCACACCCCCCAACTATATATTCGAACTCCAGAGTCACACTACAGTGGGGAAGGGGGCATATCCCATTTACTTGCCAATAATACTTGTCGGTCAGATGAAGTGTCGGTCAAATGAATTTTCGGTCAAATTAAATTTTGGTCATTTGGTGTCAAGCAAATGGGTGTCAGGCAATTAGAAGTTAGGGCAAATGAAGTAGACCCATATGTATGTATATATATATATATATATATATATATATATATATATATATATATATATATATATAATATATGTATATATATATATATATAATATATATATATATATATATATATATATATATAAATATATATATATATATTTAAAAGAACACATGCATGCTTATTGTTTTGTGTGCAAGAGGCCTATGATTTGAAAGCAGCCCAAAGGTAATTTTTATCCACCACTGGCCAGATACATTTTCTTTGGATGTGGTGTGGGTTTCAATGCTATTTCAATGAATGTGAGTTTCAAGGGCAGAGAGGTTTTAATGCTCAGTCTGTTTTCATTCTGAGATAGTATTGCTTTGTTTAGTAGATGTCAATTAGTGTTTGTGCATTGTGCTACAAAATGTAAAAAAATCCAAATAATCACTGTAGAAGTAAAGCAGTATGTACATTAGTGTTTATGGTAAACAGGGTGAAATAGCCAATGGCTGCAGGGGGACTTTTGTGCCATATTTTGTTTGTCTGTTCTTCAGTTTGCGTTTGAAAGTTGGTATCCCACAATCCCACTGGAGTGGGTGGGGTTACGTAAGTATGTATGCAAATGTTATGTTAATCAGATTACAGATGTGTACCTATTTTTTGGGTCCCTGTCAGATGAACGAAAAATTAAAATCTCGACCGCTCGACCACTGGAAACATCGAAAATGTAGTATATCGTTTGTTTTGTGAGATCGCAAAACAGTGAAGATTAGGAAATTTGCCCTTTCCTCACTGTAGTGCGATCTCTGAGTTGATATATATAATTAGCGGGGAGTGTAGGGGGTGCAGCCCCCCGACAATAAAGGTTTCGATATTATGGATTTTCGGTGTTTCCAGTGCTCAGGATTTTAATTTTTCGTTGTTATGACATATACCCAATTTTTCATGGGCCTTGTCCAGATTTTGATGTTTCCATGTGAGAGGTATTCATGTCAGAAATACACAACACGTATGAGGACCAGGGAACACTACATCCTACAAATATCTGGACATAACATCACATTAGGGAAACTACACTCAGCTGCTAACCATGTCACCAAGCACTGTCTAAACTACAGTCAAACAGACACAACACTAACCCAAATCTGCTAGGGGGAATTACGCATGTATTGGCAAATAAATCAGGCACTACAGGGATGTCACAGCATTGAAAAAAAGACATCAGTGTGAAAGTGCATAACCACAACCAATTCAACCACAGTCACAGTGACATACCAGTAAGCCAAAGGAACAGTACAGTATAAGGACTGTGTGAACAAAAATATCTCAACATGTTTGCCCCTCACACACTACCACTGCATATACCGGCCCAATTCACAGTGTACTATGATGCCTGACTGTGGTATGGGACATGTCTCAGTTTGCCCCTACAAACATGTACAGCCGCTAGACCACCAGAAACAGGAGCAGCATACATAGGCAGATAAAAAAAAAGCCATAACACATACATCAATGCCCCTCCCTACACAGGCCAAATAACATTGACACAATACACTGCTAAATCTGAAGGTAATGCTACTCAATGCTAGAAGTCTAAACCTCAAAATGCACTCTCGAGGCACTCCTAAAAATGGAGAACATTGATATCTGTGCAGTAACTGAGACCTGGTTCAAGGCTCCAGGGAACACCCCTGCAATACCAGGCTACAACTCTTACCACACTTTTCAGCCGCCAAACCAGGATCGAAACACTAAAGGTGGAGGAGTGTCCATATTCACCAAGGATATTCACACCACCAAGCTAGTTGCCCAACACAATGTGTCTGAAATTCTCCAGGTGCAACTAACACTAGGTAAGACTGCAATCCAAATTGTAGCTTGCTACAGATCCCCCACCATACCCCAAGATTCTCACTACACCTTTCTAAACATACTGGAAAATATTAAGATACAACCAAACACCCTAATACTGGGTGATTTCAACTACCCTGCCATTAACTGGAAAAACTACTCATGTACCAACACCTTTGCCCAACGGTTCTTGGAATTCATAAATTCCAACGCCCTGGATCGACTAATCCATAGTCCCACCAGGGGCTCCAATATCCTAGACCTGGTAATTACCAACATGGGAAATTGATGCTCCACACCTATGGTCACCCCCTCGTTGGTCAGGTCAGACCATAAGCTAATCACCCTAAACATCCACATCCCACTTCCACTCCCCAGTATGGAAACCTCCATAAAATCTTCTCCAAAGCCAACTTCTAGCTACTCAAGTCAGAAGTGACAAACTTCATGACACCCATGCAGACGGGAACTGAAAGTTCGACTGCTGAGTCCTATACTAAGGCACTGTACAAGCACATCCACTCATGCATGAATCATGCCATCCCAAATAGAACCAAGATGTTCTTCTCCAAAAAAAGGAAGCCAATCTAGTGGTCCACTGCCACAAACAAGCTTTACAACATAAGGAAGAAACTGTTGCAGAAAAGAGAAAAATCCCACAGTGCAAAAAATTCCCTTACCAGCCTCAGTAAGAAGCTGAGATCCCTTGTAAAATCTTTCAAAGCTAGTTATGAAAATAAAATTGCCAAAGATTCCAAAGACAACCACAAGTCATTCTATAACTATGTCAAGAATCTAAATGGCAATGCTCATATCTGCTCTGAGCTACAACAGAATGGCATTAAATATACTGATCCCAAGGATATTGCCAATATCCTGGCAGATCGATTCAGTGCCAACTTCACCCCCCTCGCACCCCCTAAACGGCCCATCTCAATACCAGAAGATTGCCAAATTCCGGTAATAACAGCCACACAGGTAAAAAACGCACTCTCCAAAGCTAAGAATACAGCATCCATGGGACCAGATGACATCCCGGGCTGTGCACTACATGAAATACAAAATGAACTGGTACTTCACCTAAGTGTCATGTTTAATCATACCCTCACCTCAGGCTTCATGCCCACTGAGTGGCGCACAGCTACAGTTATCCCACTCCACAAGGGGGGATCCACCTTGGATCCCGGGAACTACTGCCCCATCAGTCTGATGAGCCTGATCTGCAAGGCCATGCAAAATATTATCATGGAACTTATAAACAAAGATATTGTCAACCTTCAAACACTGGACCCCACCCAGTTTGGCTTCGTGAAGGGCCGATCTTGTCTCTTGAACCTGATTGACTTCTTTGAATCAGTCTCCATAGCCATGGATAGGGTAAAGCAGTCCACACAGCCTATCTGGACCTCGCCAAGGCCTTTGACACCATCCCCCACTCTGGAATCATAGATAAACTTACTAAGCTGGGCATTAATCCCTACATCACTTGATGGGTTGCCAACTGGCTTACTGACAGAACCCACACTGTAAAAGTTGCTGACTCCAAATCCAGCTCCAGACAAGTGACAAGTGGAGTACCTCAGGGTTCAGTTCTGGGACCATTCTTGTTTGGTATCTACTTCTCTGAAGTACAGGCCATCACTAAGGGACTCTGGCTAACAAAGTTCACAGATGACTGCAAATTGGGAGCCATTATTGAATCCCCAAATGATGTGGATACTCTACAAAACGGCCTTACAGAAACAGATGTTTGGTGCCAGAGCTATGGGCCCAAGCTCATTGCCAAGAAATGTATAGTTATCCTCTTTGAGATAAAACATGTATCCATGAATTACCACATAGGTGGCAGTACACTAAACACTGAAAGTGTGATAAGAGACTTAGGGACACAGGTGGACAGTGGTCTCACCTTCAATAACCACATCCCCACAACAGTCAGGAAATCATTCTATGTGGCACACCTCATCACTAAGGGCTTTTCATCCAGAAAAAAAGGAGGTCATTGTCCCACTGTACTCATCCCTCATTAGACCCATTATAGAATACAACGCCCCATTTGGTATGTATCTCTCAAGACATCTGCAACAACTGGAAAGGCTGCAGAAATACCTCACTAAAAGAATCACAGGCCTAAAGCAGATGCCCTATGCTGACCACCTTAAAAAACTCCAGCTATACTCTGTCGCATATCATCTACTCAGAGGCGATCTCTGCTTAACATACAAGGCCATGTCAAACCCAGAGCTGTTGGACATAATACACTTAAAGAAATCCCAATCCCTCAGAGCCGCATGTTTCAGGGATCTAAACCTTGTCATCACAATAAACAAAACATGCTGGAGGGATAGGCTCCTGACCCAGAGACTCCCCAGACTCTAGAATAGACTGCCCATACATGTCAAGCAGAGCGCCTCCTTGGCCCTCTTCAAAAGGAACCTTGACGATTGGATGGGAGAAAGGAAATTCACCCCGGGGATCACATCAGTCGCCCAGCTAGACAGGGGTCCAGGGAAGTAAATAATGTGGGAAGAAATAGCCAGGGAATTGTTATGGCTAGGCTTGTATAGGCCCTAGGGCTGATAGCCTAGTACCAACCTATGAACCTATCAACCTATAAACAATCCTGAAAGTCTCTCAACAATTTCCAGAAATACACAGACCTCTCAACAACTGTACAGACCACCCACAGAATATCCAGGCATTCCCCTCATATATAAGGCTTCTTCCACTTAACATGTCTGGCATTCTGATACATCATTGGGATAATGTCAGGAATGTATGCACTAAATAATCATATACCATACATATTAACCTCTTATTGCATGACATCTGGGCAATGCCTGACATAATTGTGGGACAGAGGCCCAAAAACAGGGGCATACTTGAAATATTGCTATTATAAAGCTGAGAATGTTGCTGTTGTAACAGAGTTAATTGTAGCATATCTTTTCTGATGGATATGAGGTCAGAAACACAAATTGATGTTAGCAGTTACTGACTGGAATCCACAGAGTATGCTAGTGATTTTCAAAAGACAACAAATGTCTGAGGAACACACCAAACATAGGAGTCCAAATTCTGGCAATTCTGTGGATAGCCCTACAGTTGAGAGTTATAGCAAACACATAACACTGTCAGAGTTAAAATCACCAAGGAAATCCATGTCCACACAAGCCCTATTGGACAAGCATTAATCTAAATGTATAACAGCAATACTTACATTCTGCCCCTATGTCTGGAACATTCTCCCCCATTATTTTGGCCTGTCTCCACAGTTTTAGTTGTAAGAGATATTTCCAAATACCCTCTGTGTTGCTGTTGTTCACACACCTCCATAAAGTTCTCCTCACTGGCAAGGAAAAGGGCCAATACACACTTGACATACTCAATGATAGGAGTGTGTTGGCATGCCATTGGCTATATGAATAACAACACAGCTGTCCTGCATGCAATTATCAAGTGGGGGACACTGATTGGTGCACAGGCCATCAGCTGCTCATGAGCATTACCTACATAAGGCAAGCTGCTGCCTATGCAAAACAGATGTACACCCTACATCCTTGAGAGAGAGAGAGAGAGAAACAGTGAAAAGAAACAAAAAACAAGCAGGACATAACCACCTACACTTGAATAAAACAAAACAAGTATGTCAAACAAGTAAGCATGTAATGCAGTAAGGGGTTTATAAGAATGGGAAATAGGAACTGTAACATATATGTCTCAACAAGACTTGCTGTACTGATACATTGCTGATCAGAACCTATGGCCATAGCATCTGGGTCTGTCTGCAGTGATAGATCATATGTCAGGCCCTTGAGTCACCCCAGGAAAGGATGGCTCACATATGACTACTACTGCAGTGTGTTGAACAATATTGACTGTGACAATGGTAGGCCAGCTACTGGGATGTTGTACATATCTATATCTTACTTGTGAATACAACTATGATATACTTGGTTGTCTCAGAAATGAGAGAGACCTATACATGGTATTTGCACAGTAAAGTACTTTTCAGCACATGTGTGTTGAACTGCATGTGATATACTGAGCTCATACCATTAAACTGTCCAGTGTTATGCACACGGACCATGTGCATGCCTCATATTTGAAGTATTTTACTCATACAGTTGTGTTATGTCTGACAAATCATTTGACAAATCTGTGAAGACCAACATTAGATCTCTTTTTTCTTCTGGCTGCTCCCATTAGGGGTCGCTACATGGATCATCTGTTGCTATTTCTGCCTGTCCTCTGCATCCTGCTCTGTCACACCAACCACCTGCATGTCTTCTCTCACCACATCCAGGAACCTTATCTGAGGCCTTCCTCTTTTCTTCTTACCTGGCAGCTTCATCCTTATCATCCTTTTCCCAATATACTCAGCATCTCACTGCAGCACATGTCCAAACTGATGTAATTTTGCCTCTCTGGCTTTGTCTCAAAACCATCCAACATGGGCTGACCCTATCATATACTCATTGCTAATCCTGTCCAACCTTGTCACAACCAGTGCAAATCATAACATCTGTAACTCTGCCACGTCCAACTGTAACTCCTGGCTTTTTGCCAATGACACTTTCCCCAACCCATATAACTTAGCTGGTCTCACTAGCCTGTTGTAGACCTTCCCTTTCACTGTTATTGGTACTTGTCTGTTACAAATCAGTACTGACACTATTCTCCACTCTTTCCATCTTGCCTGTACTCTCTTCTTCACCTGTCTGCCACAGTCGTCATTACTCTGAAATGTTGATCCCAATCATTTATACTCATTCCCCATTGCCAACTCTCCTCCTTGCATCCTTAACATTCCACTACCCTCCCTCTCATTCACACACAGATATTCTGTCTTAGTCCTGCTGACCTTCATTCCTCTCCTCTCTATGACACATCTCCACCTCTACATGGTCTCCTAAATCTGTAGCCTACTCTGAGTACAGATCACAATGCCATCTGCAAACATCATAGTCAACGTGGACTCCCGTCTGATCTTGTCTGTCAACCTGACCATCACCATTACAAATAAGAAAGGGGTCACAACGGATCCCTGATGTCATCCCACCTCCACCTTAAATGCTTATCTGTCACTCCTGCTGCAGACCTCACCATTGCCACACCACTCTTGTACATATCCTGTACCAGTCTTACATATATCTCTGCCATTCATGACTTCCTCATACAATACCACAAGTCCCCTCTAGGCACCCTGTCATATGCTTTCTCTACATCCAGAAAGACACAAAGCAACTCCTGACCTTCTCTGTACTACTGCATCAACACTCTCAGAGCAAACATCACATCTGCAGTGCCCTTACCAGGCATGACAACATACTGCTGACTACTGCTCATTACCACCCTGCTTAACCTAACTTCCACTACTCTTTCCCTTGACTTCATGGTGTGACTAATACATCAACCTTAATCTTAAAATTGTACACAAATTCTTTCTCTCCACTCCACATGCAACCTCTCACTTTCCAAGATGATATTAAACAATCTGGTGAAAAATACCACTGCCATTTCCCCTAAACACCTCCATGCTACCACAGGTATGTCATGTGGACCAACAGGCTTTTCAGTATTCATCCTCTTCATAGCTATCCTTACTTCCTCCTTGGTAAGCCGTTGCACTTCCTGATTTACCATACCCACATCATCCAACCCCCTCTCTCTCATTCTCTTCACTCATCAACCTCTCAAAGTACTCTGTCCATCTGCTTAACACACTCTCCTCGCTTGTGATTATGTTTTCCTCATTATCCTTTATCACCAATATCTGCTACATATGTTTCTTAGGTCAGTCCCTCTGTCTAGCCAACCAATACAAGTCCTGTCAACCCTCCTTAGTGTCCAACCTGTCATGCAAGTCATCATATGCCTCATCCTTAGCCTTTGCCACCTCTCTCTTTGCCATGTACCTCATCTCCTCATACTCCTGTCTACGTTCCTCATCTGTCTGACAATCCCACTCCTTCATCCCCAAGCTCTTTCTCTGTATACTGTCCTGCACTTACTCAGTCCACCACCAGGTGTCCTTGTACTCCTTCCCCCACCCACGTCACACCAAGCACCTTTCTAGCCATCTCCCTTACAAGCTTTGTTGTACTTACCCAGATATTTAATAAATCATCACTACCACCCAGTGCCTATCTTAACTGTTGCCTGAACTACACCTCACAATCATACTTTTCCAGTTCCCACCATCAGAGCCTTGGTGCTGACCTCGCACTCCTCCTCTTTTTTATCATCAACATCATCTTACAAACCAACAGTCCCTGCTGCCTAACTACACTTTCCCTTGTCACCACTTTACAGTCTCCAGTGTCCTTCAAACTGGCCCTCCTACATTGGATATTTTCCATCTGTGTGCATCTCCCTCCACTCTTGTATGTCACCCTATGCTCCTCTGTCTTGTTATAGTATGTATTCACCATAGCCATTTCCATCCTTTTCGCAAAATCCACTACAATCTCACCATCTGCATTCCTTTGCTTAACACCATACATACCCATCACTTCCTCATCCCCTGTGTTCCCTTCACCAACATGGCCATTGAAATCTACTGTAATCACCACTCTGTCACCCTTGAGTACAGTCATCACCATGTCTTCCAACTGACTTCACATTTCTCTTTCTCATCCATCACACAAGCAACTTGCATAGCATATGTTCTAACAACATTCATCATTACACCATCCATTTCCAGATTTATAAACATCACTCTATCATACACTCATGTCATCCTCCAAAAACATCCTTGGCATACTATTCCATCAGGAAAACCACTACCCCCTTTTCCTTCCCATTCATACCCTGATAGCACAGTTGTGACCTGGCTCTGATACAGCTAGCCATACTCCCCTTCCATCTGGTCTCTTGCACACACAACATATCCTCCTTCTTATGGCCATCATATGAGCTAGCTCTGTCCCTATACCAGTCATACTGCCAACATTAAAAGTTCTTACCCTCACTACCACACTCCTAGCCTTTCTCCTCTCTTCCTGCCATATGAGTGTTTGACATCCTCCAGGGTATGTCTGTCAATGCAAAGGCTACTGTGCTATTGAATGACTCAAGTTTGTTACAGCAATATTAAGACAGTGTCACTAATTACATTCCATTGCCCCCCATGTATGTGTGGTATCCTACAGATGTCCTGCTCTAACAGGTTGAGAGGGATGACTGGACAGCCGGAGTCTGAATACAGTCTGCTATACTGACATTGAACAGAAAAGTATATCAGGTATTACCTGTTCACATGTCAGTATGAGCAAGTGTATCTGGCCACCTCATAACAACAGACATGTGATGCAAAATGTCAGTTAAATAAGCTGTACATGTACACATGTGTAATCTTAGTTACTGTGCATCCAACAGAGTGACATTTCTACAGCTACTGATTGTTGCATTGCCCTGACACAGCCATGGGTACTACAACAAGCATGATTATCTATTTGTAATTGGAGAGTTGTCCAGCTGTGTTATGACTGTGTGTCCATGCCTACTACAAACAGTTATATGAACACCAACATAGCTGTATGGATTCAGCAATGCCTTACTCGTAAAACTTGCCTCCCCCAAAGTAGAGTAATCCCTTTTGCTGGACAGCAGCAATACAAAAAACCAAAAAACTAACAACCAAGAATTGGACAAATAACTAAAATAAAACAATGAATCAAACACAAGTTCAGTCCCAAACAAGGCAGAAGATATAAACACAAATATAAATAAAATATAAAATTTAATGACACAAGGTAAGCACTTTCACAGTTGATAACCACTTCATCTGATCTGAGAAGCAATGCACAAACCACAGCCTTGGCCCCTATATTGGCTGTACAGGGCATATTTGGAGCTGGCACCAACTTGGCATCAAGTCAGCCTTTGTCTGATCAAGCATATAAGGTCACAGGTGGAGTACTGTAAAGCTAACTATAAGTACAAATTGGACACATCCACCAAGGCCATCTTCACATATGTCTGCAATCTCAGAGGCAACAAACCAACCCACCCTGTAATGGTGGTCAATCAAACCACATACACACACAACATAGCTAAAGCCAACCTGCTGCAGTTATGTTTACAGCAAACATCACCCCCTTGCTCAGCATCACTATAGGTGTATATGCACAGCACCCACACCATTCCCCTCATCACAAGTGAGCAGTGAGCAGGTACATATTGCCTACTGAAAGGCAACAAACATAAGTATCCATGGGACCTGATAATACCCCTGTCTGCATGCTATATAAACACAGGCATGTGCTCTCCAGCTCCATTACACACTGTAGTCACACCAAGCCTTGGCACCATCCACACCCCATCCGCATTGAAAATGGCCAATGTCATCCCTCTACATAGACATGAATGAGGAGTAGAGGATTATGAAATGAACTAGCTGTCATTGTGGGGAATATGGCACATCAGGGCCAGCAGTGCAATGCAAGTAAATACAGTACTGATAGATTACTGGGGTATGTTGTGGTTGTGGTGTATGAGGTCTTGTGATGTGTTTCCCTTTTTATGTCTTCCAGGTGCAATGTCACATCAGCAAAGGTCTACTTTCTCAGCGGCTGAGACAAATATAATCATAGAAGCCATACTACAGTACCATGCCATAATGTTTGGCTGGAGCCAGAAACATCTGTGGGAGAGGACCAGCCTGTGGAATGACCTATTCCACAGGGTAAATTATGTCGGCCTACATGCATGTACATATGAGCAGGTCCGGCATCGTGCAAAGGACCTAATACTCCATGCCTGGCAAAGGGCCGCTGCAGCAGCCAGGGAACACACAGCCACAGGTGGGGGCCCAGCCATGCAGCCCCCACTGACACCCACCGAGGATCTCCTCAGCACCCATCCCAGTACAACAGCAGGGTACAGACCCCCTACATGCTGGAGGTGGGTGGCACCCAGACAATGGATGAGGAGTGTGCAGGTAATGCCCCAGTGGAAATTACTAGACTAGTGTAGCAGACATACTTGTATTTGTAGAGTATCTATGTGCATGTGTCAGGTCAGATTGCAGTTGTGGATGGGGTTTTCTAATGCACAGAAGTGGACATCTATGATGAAGGACAGCAACTTGTGTAGTATTGGGGGTTTTACTGTAAATGTGCAGACATGCTGCATCCATCCTGTACCAATGCCACATGTGAGTCTGCTGACAATACTTCTCTCCCACAACTACCTAGGTCTATCCGGTCTGCATGTTTGATAGCAGCCTGAAGCTGCGGAGTATGGAATTGTTCTGTTGTGGTTTGCCAATACCCTGGGCATGTGAAGGCCATGCAATGTAACATGCACAAAACTGTCACTCATAGCCATATTGCTTTATGTGCATGCTCACTTGTGGTGGGGTTAACTGCATTGCATCACAGTGGTCACCTCAGTGGCCTATCCGAAGAGAATGTAACATCCCTGTAGCATACCTCACAATCCATCAGTGCAAGACTTCTGGACATAAACCAACAAAACGGGGGGACAAAGGGCCTAAGATAGGGACATATATGAAACATTAGTCTCATACAGTGGATATAAACAGTGTACACACCCCTATTAAGATGCTAGGTGTTTGTGATGTATATACAAAATTGAGACCACAATATGTCAGTCCACACCTTTTCCAACCTGTAATGTCACCTATGCCATGTACAATTCAGTTATAAAACCAATCAATCTGCTAGGCACCAAATATGGATTATACAAACCTTACAATAACCTGGATGCATATGTGTGCACACCCTTCAAATAATATTTTATTGCACTAGCTTGTGATTTACTGACAGCATTCAGTCTGCTTGGGTACACACCTGCCATCAAGTAAAGGCACTCTGAGTAACACCAAATAACAGTCTGCTGTCCAAGTAGGATATTCATGACATTTGCTCAGTTGCCTGCAACAGCAACAGCCATGGCTTGCAGACAGCTTACAAAGCAGCAAAGGGATCTCATATTTGAAAGGTATCAGTCAAGAGTAGGGTACAACAACATTACCACAGGTTTGCATAGCCCATGGAACACAGTGGAGAAAGTTGTCAAACGGTAGATTGAATATGGGACAACAGTGCTGTTGAAAAGAACTTGACATCTCTCCAAAAATGATGACAAGACATGTCAAAACCTGGTCAGGGAGGCTGCCAGGAGACATACCACAACACTGAGGGAGTTGCAGGAATCTCTTGCAAGTACTGGTGTTGTGTACTACATGTGAGAACACTCTCCCATGTTCTGCATATGTCTGTCCTATGGGGTATGGTCAGAAGATGGAAACATTTCCTACACCGAAAAACATCCAGGGGTGGATACAATTTGCAATACAGCACATCAATTCTCCCAAAGGCATATGTAAACATGTGTTATGGTGTAATGAGACTATGGATTGACCTCACATCCACAATAGCAAAAGGTATATGTGGTGCAAAAGCAACACCCCTATTAACCTGAACACCAACATCCCCATGCTGAATCACGCTGGTGGCATTGGCTTGCTGTGGGATGCTGTTCCAAAGCCAGAACTGGGCCTGTAGTCAAAGTGGTGTTAATTCAGAACAGTTCCAAATAACACCCACGTCTGGCCAAAATCCATCAGGCATCTGCAAGAATGCTCAGGATGGGGAGGGGTGTCAGCCTTCAACATGACAAAGACACAAAGCATACATCCCAAGCTACCTAACAAAGGCTCCACCTGAACACACTAATGGTTATGTACTGGCCCAGCCAGATCCTAGACCTACACCAGATAGACATACTCCAGTGTGACATGACGAGGCCTGTGCCCATGAGCCACCCTTGCAATCTGACAGAGTTGGGTGACCTTTGCATGGAATAGTAGCCACATAATGCCAAGTCAAGATGTGCCATGCTGATAGACACCTTCACAAGAAGAGTGAATGCTGTAAGTCACATACAAGGTGCTTCAACAAAGTATCATTTTAAGGGTGTGCACACTTATGCAAACACCATATTGTACATACTGCAGTCATATTTTACATGTAACACATCTGTTTATTGATTGGATTGCACAGGTCATATGTCACATGAAAAGTGGATAGCATATTTGAATGCATTATTGCAGTGTCATCTCATATACACAAACATGGCATGTTAACAGGGTTGTGTACACTTAGCATATCCACTGTAAGCTTAGAAGGTCGGTGGTGTAACAGGAATTGTGTGACCATACATATACTGCTGGTATGGAGGTCTGACACTAAAATGTATGTCATTAATCAGTGATGCCACTCCTCAGAATATCCCAGTTATGTATCATAGAAACACAGAGGTTGTGAGAAACAGAACAAACATATGAGCCAGTCATCTACACATCCTGTGAGGATCTGTACAGTTGTGAGGTATGTTCTGTAGTACTTGCCACTGTGCTATACAGGTGAAAAGCAATGATGTGTACATGGGTGCAGTCTGTGCTGGGGAAGTACCATCACTTACTAACACTAATCACATATCATAGAACTCTATATTGTTAGATACATGTAGTAAAACTAGTTGCAATGCATAATGTTGAGGGCCATGTGTCATGCATGTCATCATTTGGGTGTGTGGTCTGCGTAACAGATTTGTGCCACCTTACCGTGTGTGTGTGTGTGTGTGTGTGTGTGTGTGTGTGTGCGTGTGTGTGTGCGTGTGTGTGTGTGCATGCACGTGCATGGGCACATGTATGTGTGTCCATGTGTGTACCAGCCAACCCCAGAGTGCAGGTATTAATGTACATATGTTGTCTTCCCCTCACAGGTGGCGATGGGGTTTTGGTTCCCTCCTGCTTGGAAACTCATTTCATTACCCCTGCAGACTCTGACAATGATGATAGGAATAGTGAGGTACAGGTGGGGTTGTTAGGAGCTGAATCTGTGCCATTGGTTGGCATCCCAATCTTGTCCACACCATCCCTGCACACAGTTACAATGCCCACACATACCCCATCCCCAGTGGCCACAGATGATGAACAGTTGGCAGGTGGTGGCTATGGCAGGTGTGAGTGTAGACACTGGCCATAGCTAAAGTGCAGGCAAGGTCCCACACAGGTGGATGGACAGGTGTGCTCACAGAAGGACTGCTGCTCATCAATCTGCTGTCACAAGTTCCACAGCAGGAGTCACCAGACACATGTTTTGGGCTGCCATGGATGCACAGGTACATAGTGAATAACACACCAGACAAATACTCAGGGTAGTGGATGCAACTCTTCCTGATGCATGTGGCAACATACATGGCCTTGTTGAGGCCACACATCAAAATACTGAGGTCATGAATAGATGGTGGGGTGAGACCTTGGCAATCCTCGATCGTGGCATGTCTGTTCTGTAGCATATGATGGGAGATGGGCATCGGCCACATGGACATAGGTCAATACCAACAACAGCTGAGAGTCTATGGAGCTGTGCACCTTCACACTCCCATAATGACAGTGACACCAGCACTAACAAAGGGGGGTTGCTGTCCACATCACACCAGAGCAGGCCATGGGCATGTGGTCCTTTCCAGTCCCTTCAGGGATACGGATCCAGCAGACAGCAGTCACCATCAGGAAGCAGTACTGCATCTGGCCTTGAGCCTGGTGGTGCCACTGATACCCATGACTAGCTCCTGTGTCTGGGGCTGGAGATGGTGAACTGGACACCCTGTCATGTACAGTCCACAGCTGTCCAATGTACCCCTATGTAGGGCAGCCACATGGCGTAACTGTGTGCATACATACACACACTCATCTGTATCACAGGCAGATCACCGCCAGACACACAGAGCACCTCTGCACAGCCCATCTGTTGGATACCCCTCCAAACACACACACATGATGTCAACCGTATGGTCCAGCCTAGGCCTCTGGCAAACCCAGTCCACATCCTGTGCATATGATGATACCTATGTCACATCCCTGTCATCCTTACCATTGATGTGGGGACATGATAATATGGGTCTGATGCACGGGGTGAATGTAGTATGGTGTAGCTATGTAATACTATGTAAGCTGCTGTCTGTTTGCATTTGTTATGGGTACCCATACAGGTGTAAATACCTTATTAGCCAGGGTGCATTACCACTGTTAGTACCACTGACTGAATGTAGTCTGACATGCTGCATTCTGTTTGTGTTCCAGGTGTCTGTGTGTCTGCAGGCTGTGGCCCTGCAGACATTCCCAAGAGGGAGTATGACAGAGTGGGAATACACCGACCATGTCAAAGACAAGGTACAGCTTTAAATGTACATGTACCAGGTGTGTATGCATGCAACAGTGTATGAAGGATACTGTTGTCAGACAGTGTGACCTTGCATGCATACCCCTTATCACATACAGGCAGCCTTCAGACATGTCAACTCAGTATTGTGTAGTACCACAAGCTCATTACATACAGAACAGGTTACTGTGGTACTGTCAGCAGGTTCCTCACAAGCGTAGCCATTACCTTAACTGCAGGTGATTCACCTGTCAACACCTGTTATTCCTGTGATTCTTTTCCCATACACTCAACCCTGATGCAGTTGAGGGCATGCATGCATGATACTGGGTATGACAGGTTTGTTATATGTATTCCTGAGTTCACCGGATGGAACAGGCAGACAAAATGGGAAATCCTTTGCATACACACAAGACTGACACAGGGGATGTGCATACAGTAACAAACACAGTTGGCAATAGACAGATTAGTAAACCTACATTTCCACCTTGATGTACTGTACTACTACATACACATGACATGCCTCATATAGATTATATGCACAGGACATAACACACTACCTCTTACAACATGTAATGTTCTGAATACCTTCATGGCTGGTGAGATAACCCACCAGAAATAGGATGTGGAGTCATGTATTGCTCTTACAAGCCAGCACAAGTGATAGTGTAGCAGACATTGTATCAGCATGATGTTTCAGACAGGTATGATGCTTGATGCTGACATGTGTGGCACTACACTCATTGTGGCTAATTTGGCAACAATATCACATATATGGGCATTGTTAAGGGACACAGACCACATATAGGTTACAGACATCTGGATATTCCATAGACATCTGTACAGATGACTCGTATAGTGTGCACAGTGGTTTAACATGCTTCATGTAAGGCAGATGCCGTTACCATGCTGTATAAAGTAATGCCATTGGGAGGTGGTGAACAGGCATGGATGGTATACAAATCAAAATGGTATCAGCCAAACACAATATGATCTTCACCCAAAGACAAACACACAGTTGTCAATATTGAGATTAGAACCCCTACCTACCTAGTTATTTCTATTATAGTGTTAAGCAGTTATCAGATGTGCCATGGAGCTTACATAATTTTATTAAGTCCCAAGGTACTTCTAAGGTGAATAACATCAGCAGGCCTAGTAAAGTAGGGTGATGGGAAGTTTACAGGGTGGTACACAACTCAAAATGGTATAACACACACAGTATATGATTTTCACAGGTCTATATTACATTCTCGAAAGTCGACAATGTCGAATCTGACATTATCAACATGAGGATAGCAAAACTGAAGAACATCAAACAAGTAAACAGAAATCTCCGTAAGGGGAGATTTCCATTTACTTCAATGTTGTGCGGTGTTGGAGTTTGTATATTTAAGTAGCAGCGGGTGTGGGGGGTGCAGAGGGCTTGCCCCCTTGCCTACAACTTTTAGTTTTTTTTTTATTTTTATTTTTTTTTCTGAACATTTGATGTTTTAACAGTTCGATCACTAAAGGTTGACCTTTAATGATTTGAACTGTTAAGTATTTGATGTTCTAATATAGACCCAATTTTCACACAGATGCCATTAGTGAGATTAGAACTCCTACTTATCTAGTTATTTCTACTATAGTGTTACACAGTTATCAGATGTGCCACAGAGCTTACATAATTTTACTTAGTTCCAAGGTACTTCTAAGGTGCATGACATCAGCAGGCCTAGTGATCCCCCCCCCCACACACACACACTTGCCAGTATTGAAATTAGAAAATTAGAACCCCTTCCTATCTAGTTATTTGCACTATAGTGTCACACAGTTATTGCACGTGCTACAGAGCTTACTTGGCTGATGATTGGCCAAAGGTGCTGATAACTACACAACTGAGGTAAACTGTTATGGGTGCCAGAAAGTCCACCTTCAGTTTTTCCCTTAGATCATGCTAGTTCTTTCTCTCCTGCACTTCAAATAGCGTAAAAGATTTGCACTTCAACAATTTTTTTATCAATTATTCTAGCACATCTGATAGCCATCAGCAGTAGTCATTCCTCATGGAATTAGCTCCAGTACTTAGTAGTTATGACCACCCCTCCTAGCATGATTAAAGTGGAGTTCTCTGTGCTTTTGCCCATTAACCTGGTGCAAGTGGGCATTCTGAGGCACTGTTGCAACTGCCTTATGTACACAGACAACCCTCTCCTCTAAACTCCCAACACTCAGACTTGTGAGAGATACCCTTATATCACTGAACAGGAAGATATGCACTCTCTAGCAAAGACTGGACTAGCTGGTCAAGAGGAGAAGGGTCAACACCTAATACACACCACATGGAACACATACCCCTCCAGAACACCCACGATCACAGCTCTGACATACAAATAATAACCACATACCCACCTTCACAGATGCACTCAATAGACATTTACCCAAACAGCGGAGACCACCAAGACAGACACCCACCTAACCACCACAACACAGCACAAATTATGGGACACATATCTCACCTACACAGTGTGCCCCTCAACCTAAGCCCCAAAGGCCAACCACCTTGCCTGATACCGTAATCACAGGTGAATCAATAGTGAGGCACACAGATATCCCACTCACTAGGTTGAAAATGGAGGAGGTAACAGTCAGCTGTCTAACAGGTGCCAGAATACAACACATAACACACCCAGTCAGGTCACTCCTCAACAACTACAAGTATCACTCTGTCATTGTCCATGTATGTATGAATGACCTGAGATGCACCTCCATGGACTATATGAAAAGAGACATGGTGGAGCTCTCAAATTATGTGGGCTACACAGGTATGACAGTAGCCCTAAGGAGTATACTACTGTCACCCAGAATGATACAGCTGTACAAACAGCAAATGATTGACTTCAACAATTGGCTTAAGTGTCTGGTGTCACTCTCATGGGATCCAGTACCTGTCTGCTTGGGATGAAATGATTGACAAACTGTGATGGCTTGCCAGAGATGGCCTGCATCTGTCACCCCTGGGTTTCCTGGTACTGGCTAAGTATCTTGCCACCCCTATTGTGTCTTTTTAGGGGGTTGTTCCAAATCAAATTACCACCACAACAGCTATACATATATGCAAACCAAGGGTCATACTGCTCAACACTAGACATCTACATCTCTAGCTGCAGCCACTTGAAGCACTGCTCAACATGGAGAACATTGACATATGTGCTGTAATGGAGACCTGCTTTACAGCAGCAGACAGCACCCCTGTACTACCAGCCTATAACTCATTCCACACCTGTCAACCCCAAAACATGGACTACAGTTACAAAGGTGGTGGTGTCTCCATATTAATAATGGATATGCACACATCTAGAGTAGTATCCCAGCATAATGCATCTGAGATACTTTAGGTACAACTGAGATTGGGTAATAGTGCAATCCAGGTCATAGCCTGCTATAAGTCCACATCCATGTCCCTAGACTCTCATTACACATTCCTCAACACCCTGGAAACTATCAAGGTCCAACCTAACATTCACATACTAGGAGAGTTCAACTGCCCCTCCATCAACTGAGTAAGATACTCAAGCACCAATACACTGACCCAATGCATCCTGGAATTCATCAGCTCCAATGCCCTGGACCAGCTCATTCTGACACGCAGTAGAGGAACCTACATCCTTGAATGACCTGTGTTGATTACTAACATATGGGGCCATTGCTTGACAACAGTAGTCAATCACTACCTGGTCAGATCCAATATAGAGTAATCACCATGGAAATCCACATCTCACCCACACCCCTCGCAATGGTAACCACCTTGAAAAACTTCTCCAAAGCTGACTTTGTACTCATAAGAACAAAGGTGGTTAACTTCACAGCACCCATGCCAATGGAAAATACATGCATGACTTCCAGAACATGCACAAATACACTGTACAAGCATGTACATCAATGCATGGAACTAGCCATACCCAACAGAACCATGACAATCTCCTCCAAATACTGGAGGCTAATCATTAATAACCTGCACAACAGAAGGAAGAAACTGTTGCAGAAAATGGTGGAGTCCCAAGAGTGGTAAAATTCCCTTATTAGCCTCAACAACAACTTGCGATCCTTCATGAAATCATCTAAAGCAGCCTATGATGGCAGAATTGCAGCAGACACTGACAACAATCACAAATACTTTGTTAGTGATATCAGGAACCTCCACGTCAATACTCAGAAGTGCTCTGAGTTACTGCACAATGGTACCTCCTATACTGAACCAACAGATATTGCCAACATTCTTGCCAACACATTCAATGCCAGCTTTACCCCTCCCTCCCCCCTAGAGGAAAATCAGAATGCCAGAGGAATGCCAGGCACCCAGGTTACTGCCACCCAGGTTACACCTGCATTGTCCACAGGCAAGAATACAGCTTCCATGGGACCCCAAATTAACCCTGGCTGTGTTCTGCATGAACTACAAAGATACCTGGCACCGGGTCTACCTGAAAACACTGACACACGAAAACACCAACGAAATCACCGACACCACAAAACCGAAAGTTCAAAAACACGTAACTTCACATACCCGACAAACCACAATCCCGACAGTCAACAAACAAAACAAATCCCCTGTCCAAAAAGCACGCACACAACACAGGCACACCAAAAACCTTACAAACCTACACTAAACCTTGCATACACAGCTATCTATGCACTAACCTTAACCCAAACCCTAACCCTAAGGTCCGTCACTATCGCACACTCACCTAACCCTAACTCACTTAACCTGTCAATAACCCTAAAGTCTGTCACTATCGCACACTCACCTGACCCGCACCCTAACCCTAACTCACTTAATCTGCCCCTAACCCATAGTCCGTCACTATCGCACACTTACCTTAACATGTTGGTGTTCTCAGCATCAGGATTTTCAACTGTCGATCATCTCCATTGTCGATCTTCTGGTGTCAGTGTTCTCGTCATCGGCATTTAGGACTTTCGGCATTTTCAGGTAGACCCCTGGCACCACATCTGTGTGCACTGTTCAGTCACAGCCTCACCTCAGGCTTTGTCCGTCCCAAGTGGTGCACTGCTACTGTCATCCCTCTCCATAAAGGTGTGGCAACTACAGACCCTGGGAATTATCAGTCCAGTAGCCTGAGTCTGATATGTACATCTATGGAGAGCATCATCAGGGACCTGATCGACAAACATATAGGTAACCTCCTAACTCTGGACCCAGCACAGTTCGGCTTTGTGAAAGGGAGATCATGCCTGCTCAACCTGGTTGACTTCTTTGAGTCAGTCACCAGGGCTGCGTATGACAGTAAGGCACTGCATAGAGCCTACATCAATCTGGGCAAGGCTCTTGATACCATTCCTCAGTCAGAAATTATGGATGAACCCACCAAACTAGGCATTAACCCCTATATCACTGGGGGGTTACAAATTGGCTCACAGATAAAACACACAGCGTGAAAGTAGCAAGCTCCAAGTCAGACTGCCAGCTAGTCATGAGTGGAGTCCCACAGGGATCAGTCCTGGGTACTCTCCTGTTCAGCATGTACTTCTCAGGAGTCCAGGCCAACACAAAGGAGCTCTGGATGTCCAAGTTCACAGACAATTGCAAGCTGGGAGCCATCATTAACTCCACAAGTGATGCAGACATCCTACAGAAAGGCCTCACTGAGACCACTGACTGGTGTGGAAACCATGGCCTGAAGTTTAACACCACAAAATGCATCATCAGACCCTTTGGTAAAATCTCAGTTCCCACTAAGTACCACATCGATGGGAGCTCACTGAACACTGTAGGCATTATAAGAGATCTGGCAACAGAGGTTGACAGCAACCTCTCCTTTAACCACTACCTTGCCACTGTGGTCAGGAAATGCTTCTATGTGGCACTTCTCATTACCAAGGGTTTTGTATCCAGGAAGAAGGAGGTCATTGTCTCTGTGTACTCTTCCCTCATTACACCAAAGTATAATGGCCCATTTGGCATGTACCTCACTTGACACCTGCAGCATATCTCAAGCCATAGAAGTACCTCACGATGAGGATCCTAGGTATTACACACATGTCCTACACAGACAAACTCAAAAGACTCCAGATATTCTTTGTCTCATATCACCTACTTGGAGGCAATTTCTGCTTGACTTGCAAAGCCATGTCTGACCCATTTCTTTTACACATGCTACAGCTAAATACATCCCGATCTCTCTGCACCACACAATGCAGGGACCTCTACCTCATTGCCATAGTAAACACAACATGCTGGAGGGACAGGTTCCTCACCCAGAGACTGCACATACCCTGGAATGGACTTCCCATACATGTCAAGCAAAGCACCTAGATGACCCTGTTCCAGAGAGATCTTGATTAATGGATGGGTAATAGAAAGTTCACTCCAGGGATCACTCCAGTGGCTTTACTTGATGGGGTCACTGAGAACTAACGTTGGGTGGCACAATGGCAGGACACTTCTATGGGCTAGGCTTGTAATGGCTCAAGGGCCATTAGCCTAGTACACACGTATGAACCTATAAGGGGAGTGACATCGGCATGACTGATACATTAGGCCAGTGGGTCAGTAACTTATCAAAATACTTCTTCCTACAAATATACACAGTTACACACCCACACTTCACATTTGCCAGATCTGAGAGTAGAACTGCTGCCTATCTAGTTATTAGTACTATAGTGTTACACAGTTATCACACATGCTACAGAGCTTACTGGACTGACAACTGACCACAGGTGCTGATGAGGGGAATGACATCAGCAGGAGTGATAAAGTAGGGCAGTGGGTGGGAGACTTATCAAAATACTTCTTCTTACCAAGACACACACACACACACACACACACACACACACACACACACACACACACACACACACACACACACACACACACACACATTCCCATATCCAAGATAAGAACCCCTGTCAAGCTAGTGATTGTTACTATTGTATTACGCAGTTATCATACACACTATGGAGCTTATTGGGCTGACAACTGGCCAAAGGTGCTCATAAGGGGAATGACATCAGCAAAATGTATAAACTGGGGCACTGGGAAGTGTTGTTTGTAGAAATGGCCTAAAACTGTTTCATCTACAAACAAACACACCCTCACTCTCACATATACAACTGTCACACACACACACACACACACACACACACACACACACACACACACACACAGACACACACAATTTCCAGTATTGAGATTAGAACCCCTACCTATCTAGTTATTTCTACTATAGTGTTACGCAGTTATTGCATGCGCTACAGAGCTTATAGGAGTGATCGGTGTCCAATGTACTTCTAAGGTGAATGAAAGCAGCATATCTTGTGAAGTAGGGCAATGTGAAGTGTAATGAGTGTTAAGCTCCTACTAATACTTGAACCTTTATAGGTTCATAGGTGGGTACTAGGCTATTTGCCCAAAGGCATTTATAAGCCTAGTCAGAATGTGTTGGCTTTCGCCACCCCCCTTAGATTAGTTCCCCATGCCTCTGTCCAGCAGAGCCACTGAAGTGATCCCCGGGGTAAACTTCCTGTTTCCCATCCACTCGTCAAGGTTTCTCTTGAAGAGTGTTAATGAGGAGCTCTGCCTAATGTAGATTGGAATCTTGTTCCAGGGCATGGGAAATCTCTGGGACAGGAATCTATCACTCCAGTGCATCCTATTTATTGTTGTGGTGAGGTTTAGATCCTTAGATCGTGTGGTCGAGGGGATATGGTTTTCTTTAGGTGGAGCATGTCCATCAATTCTGGGTTGGACATGGCCTTATATTTCAGGCAGAGATCACATCTGCGTAGGTGGTATGCAATCAAGTACAGTTGGTGTTTCTTCAGTTGAGCTGCATAAGGCATTTATTTGAGGCCAATGATCTTCTTGGTGAGGTATTTCTGTGGTCTTTCCAGCTGTTGCAGGTGCCTTGTAAGGTACATCCAAATGGGGTGTTGTACTCTATGATAGGTCTGATGAGTGATGCGTAGAGGGGCACAATGACCACTTTTGATCTGGATGCAAACCCTTTTGTGATTAGGTGAGCCACATAGAAGGATTTTCTAACCACTTTGGCAATGTGATTATCAAAGGAGAGATTACTATCTACTTGGGTCCCCTGATCCCTTATTTCTTCTTCCGTATTTAGGGGGCTATCACCTATGTTGTAATTTGTGGGTACTTTGTTTTTGACTATGCACTTTTTGGCATTTAGCTTGAGGCCATGGTTTGGACACCAGGTATCTGTCTCAGTGAGACCCTTTTGGAGGATGTCTGTGCCAGCCGGAGAGTCAATTATAGCCCGTGGTTTGCAGTCATCTGTAAACTTGGTCAGCCATAGTCCTCCTGTGCTTGCCTGTACATCTGAGAAGTATATGCTGAACAGGAGCGGTCCTAGGACTGAGCCCTGGGGAATGCCACTTGTAACCGGTTTAGAGTCAGACCTAGCTCCCACAACTCTTACCATGTGGGTTCTGTCCATGAGCCAGTTGGCAACCCATCTCGTGACGTAGGGGTTTATGTTCAGGCTGGTGAGCTTGTCTATAATACCAGAATGGGCAATGGTGTCGAAGGCCTTTGTGAGGTCTAAGTAGGCTGTGTGGACCACCTTTCCCCCATCTATAGCCTTGGTAACTGTCTCAAAGAAGTCCAACAGGTTTAGGAGGCATGATCTGCCCTTAACAAAGCTGAACTGGGTAGGGTCCAGTGTTTGGAGATTTCCAATGTCTCTGTTAATGAGAGCCTTGATGATGTGCTCCATAGTCTTGCAGACCAAGCTTGTCAGGCTTATAAGGTGATAGTTCCCAGGGTCTGTTGTGGCTCCACCTTTTTTGACCAGAATAACCATTGCTGTGCACCACTCTATGGACATGTAGCCTGTGGAGGGGCTGAGTTCAAACTGTGTGTTTAGGTGAGGGGTTAGTTAATCTTTGAGCTCATATAGAATGCAGCCTGGGACACCGTCCGGTCCCATTGATGCTGTGTTTTTGGCTTTGGAGAGGACTGTTTTAACCTGAGTGTCTGTGATTTCAGGGGCACTACATTCTTCTTGTATGGTTATGGGCCTTTTTGGGGGTGAGAGTGGGGTGAAGTTTGCACTGAACCTGTCTGCCAGGATGTTGGCGATATCGGTCAGTTCACTGTATTTTGTGCCATTCTGCACTAATTCCGAGCAGATCTGGGAATTGCCACTTAGATTCTTGACATAGCTAAAGAATGCCTTGTGGTTATCTTTGGAGTCCATGGCAATTTTTCTTTCGAAGCTAGCCTTGGATGATTTTATGAGGGATCATAATTTCTTGCTGATACTGATCAAGGATGTCTTCCCCTCTTGGGATTTTACTCTTTTCTGTACAAGTTTCCTCCTTCTATTGTATAGCTTGTTTATGGCAGGGGTTCACCAGACTGGTTTCTTTTTTTTGGAGGAGTGAGTCTTGGTTTTGCTTTGGATAGCACAATCAATGCATTCTTGTAGGTGCCCGTAGAGTGCATTAGTAAAGGATTTGCAGCTTGGGCAGCATTATCCTTTAGCATGAGGGATTTGAAACTTTCCGCCTCGGTCTTAAGTAACATGGTTTGCTTTTGAAAAGTTTTTCACGGTGGTTTCTTTGACTGGGGGTGGGGATGGAATATGGATATCCAGAGTGATTAGTTTATGGTCAGATCTAACCAGTGAGGGCTTGACCTCCAGTCAGACACTGACAGGTCAGAGGTTTAGAGACACAGACCCACACACAGGCAGGTGATGTGATATTATAAACTCAACCTCAGTACTGTTACACAATGTGGCTCAAGTTTTATGCTGGCATGTGCAACTGTTTACAGCTGGTATACCACTGTCCACAGCCGGAAATCACTGTATGCCATTCAGGGTGTCCATGTGTGTGTGACTCATTCTGTCTGTGTCCCCCTGCATGCCCAGTGTGACCTTCTATAGTTAGGGTGGGACTCCTTTCCAGAGACAGGTGTACTCCAGTCCTGGGTTTTGTGTGCTACAGCCATACCTCTCAGGTGTACACAGGACTTTCCTCAGGGTATTTGTTTTGTTTAGCAGACATTTTCTGACATATCTGTAGTCTGAAACTGCAATGTATTGTGTCATTACCTAGTGCCAGACATCCTCAGACCATCACAGTGCTACCAGAGGAATACTAGTTGTATGATGCATAGACCAATATTATGAGGGCAGCTATGTAAATTCTTCCCCAACAAGGCCATTTGTGAGGTGCAGCTACAGCCAGTGTAGTAATGACACACAGCAGTGTGAACAGTCCAGCAACCTGATGATATACTGGCTGGGGATCTACTGCTTGTGTGACATCTTTCTAGCCTGATATGTCATATCCTTGTGTCTGCATACCTCTCATCCTTTCTACGTAAACTTGTGTTTTTATGGCAAGTTAGTTACATATAATTGAAGTATGATATTACAAAATAATAAAGACATTACTGTTTCCGAATACATAACCTTCAGACAATTATCTGTAAAAGCAAACATAAGAAAAAGGATTATTGAGAATGACCACTGGCAACAGTACCACAAAGCACTTATATTCACAAAAGCCTTGGCCCCTCTGCTACACATAATTTAAGATGTCACTAATATGTGTAGCATATTCCACATAGCACTGTGACTTCCAGGTATGTCAGTGGCAGAGCAGTGGGCATCACTGACATGCATAACAGTTGGCATTGCAGTTATCTGCACATGGCCCAGTTAAACACAGCACTGCACCTAGGGCAGTACAAGACGACTTGCAGTATGTGCTGGCCAGATCCAGACAGTATTAACCACACATACACATAGCTCATTGACCCCTGCATATTGTGGACAGGCAACATGTTTTCATGTTTATTGGTACATCCCTGCCAATGTGTGCTATGCTGCTATTTCCATGTAAACATATATATTACTGGATTTGTGTGGGTATATGGGGGTCACACCTGTCCACTGTACACATTTATACAGACTGTGCTGATATTTGCTTTACATTTTGGTTCTGTTTACCATACTATTGTGCCCTGTCTTGGGGACTGGAGACGTATCAGTAAAGAGTCCAGGTCAGATTGTACTGGCATACATTTAGGTTTCAGACTTCTTACCCTTCATAGCCTTACTGCAACTGCTGGGCTTGCTGTGCTATCACTGTGTGAGTTTGTAGGGGGTTAATTCAACATTGCCACCATTTGTGTGCCTTTACCAGACATTTCTCTGTGGTTTTCTATAGCTGACTTGCTGTGTGGGCTGGTTATGGGACCCCCACCCTGACATCCATTTACCTATTCCTCCCCCCACTTAGTTGTCCCGACACCTATACTGCAGTGGGATTTGCCACCTTGGGTACTACTGCATAGTGTTCGGAGGCCAGTTTTGGCCGGACATTTCCTGGTGTCCCACATAGCTCTCAGTTGTGTGCTGCTATCCCAGTAGGCCACCTCATTCCCTTGCACACATGCAGCATTACCATAGATATGCTGGCAGATAATACTATTCCATTCATTTATTGTTAAGAAGACTGACTTACCTTGTGCTTGCAGCAGTTATGAGGATAATTCTTGAGGGTCGCCTATGTTGGATGGACACAGTACACTGCTTATATATGGTAAGTTACAGGTAATGTGATGTGTGTGTCATCCATTTTACTGTGTGTGTGAGTCAGAGAGTGGTGTCAGTCCCTGGGCTCCCTACAGTGTCAATGTGTGCTATGCATTGCCTCTTTGCCAAGGTGTGAGCATACTGGACATGCCTCTGTCTGCCTATGGGAGCAGGCTCAGGGGCCTCCTCCTGTGAGTCCCTCTGTGCCTGTGGGGACCTTGGCAATGGTGGTGGGCTGTGTGGCCCTTCCCCATGCTGTTCCTGCTGCAGCTGTTTCTGCAGGATCATATTGGGTAGCATGGCACATACTATGAACATGTGTGCACATGTGGCTGGAGAGTACTGCCAGGCTCCACCAGATATGTCAAGGCAGCAGAACCATGACTTCAGCATCCCAAACACATGCTCTATAATGATCCTGGTTTGTGTGTATACCTCATTATGGCATTCTTGTGTGGGTGTGTCTGCATTTCTGATGGGTGTCATCATCCATGGCTCCAATGCATAGCCAGCATCCCCCACCAGATGGCCATACGGGATGCCCCCACTGGCAAATTCCTGGTACAGCTGTGATGAATGCCAGATGTGGGAGTCATGATAGCTTCCAGGGCTGCCAGCACACACATTCATGATAATGCCCTGTGCATTGAACAGGACCTGGCAGTTGATGGAGGGGAAGCCCTTGCAGTTTATGTGGACCCTACCCTGTTCACAGTGGGGTGCTTTGATGTGAATGTGCATGCAGTCTATGGCACCCAGTAACTTCGGGTATTTTCCTACATGGTAGAAGAGATGCATATTGCTGATCCTCTCCTCAGAGGTGTTGGGGAAGTAAATGTGCTCACCAGCATGTGGTAGCATGGTATCCAGGAACTGGTGGACTACCTTAGATGCAGATGCCTGTGAGACCCCCGTCATATCCCCAGTAGGTCTTTGCAAAGTACCTGAAGCTAGAATTCTTAAGGCTACACAAACCTTGGTATCCACTGGGATAGGTTCCCCTCTGTTGGTTCTAGCTCTGAGTTGAGGCCGACACAGCTCAGTGATTTGCTGAAGTATGTCTCTGTCTACCCTGTAGCATTATACTCTCTCCAGTTCATATAGCCCCAGGTAGGTTACCCAGGGTCTGAACACTCTTCTCCTCCTCCTTGGTCTGTGGCAGTTGTCAGCATTATCCTCCTCTCTGCCTTCAGCCTCTAGCACATACTAATGTATCAAAGCAATGGCAGCCCCTAACATTTTTCTAGTTAAAATACCCCCGTATGTATACACCAATGGTGCAGAGGTTGTGGGAAAACCAGACTGTAAAGTGTTTCCAAACTTTATACTGCTGTGCTGTAGATGCTGCTTGTATGATTGGCTGACTATAATACATTCCAGCTGCCACCAATATTACTCATGGCTTTGATTTGGCCACTGTCAGTGTTAGAGGCATTACTGGTATTTTGTGCATGATTGCCTTTATTCTGCTGTTGCCCTTTTTTAATTATTTTTCACTAACATCTCCTCCCATTTTCAGCTATGCAGCCACCTGCCAGCTGTATTATTGTGTGCTTTGCCTGGCCCATTGTGAGTTGCAAGAGTCCCATATTAGTGATTTGTACTTCATTACTCCTTTATTGTGCTGTTACCCTTTATTTTTACATCTCCTCCCATTTTCAACTATGCAGCTACCTGCCAGCTGCATTATTGCGTGCTTTCAATGGCCCATTGTGAGTTGCAGACTCCCATATTGCTGATTTGTACAGCATTTCCCTTGTTCTGCTATTTCCTTTTCTTTTTCCTGTAGCCTTCCTGTTTCAGCCCAGACCTGTTTAGCTAGTGTAAACAGTAAGAAATGGCCCTCCCCTGGGTGGGAACATGCTCCTTAGCTCATGGAATAAGTGTATACAGCCTCAGACACACCCCCTTGTTAGCTGTGCTTAGCTAAGCACAAACCCAGCCAATGGAGCTCCAATGTGCTTACAGCAAACATGACACACACCCTTTTCATGTTAGTTGCTCCTCCTCTTTACACAATGGTGTTTGAGCACCTACACAGTTAGGTGCAGTGTGACACCTAGAAGAATTTTGTGATTCAGTATAAGTTCCCTCATTAACATACCCCACTGCCTTAATCCATAGTTACTGCACTACACAAGCCTTCCCCCTTAGCAACCACTGTTCCCTGCCATTGTTTTGATTCTACTTGCCATTGACTATAATGGCAAAATGCAGCTTTCTCCTAAAATGGACTGTTCTTATTTATTTATTTATTTTCCTCACAATCCCATTTGCACGACGCTTCCCTATGCTTAAATGGCCAAGATCAGCCGAGAAATAATACACTTTTATTATTTTTAAAAATAATCAGTTTAACATACCAATCGCCATATATTTGGCCATTGGCATGTCAACAGTTTAGAGTCCATGCTTTTACTGGAGCTGTCATGGCTCTGTTTTCAATTTTGCAGAAATGTATTCGGCTAGTAGCCAAATACATTCCTGCAGCTTACACTGTTCTTGCAAGGTTACCTACCTGCTTCCTGGATTGCTATTTTACCTCATTTGCATGGTTTTCACCAGCAAATGAGGTAATTAGCATCCCGCATGGGTTTTCGTGCAGGAAAAGTGTCAGCTTAGTCGTGCATATCAATATGGCGCATTCCTAGATAATTTTCCGGCCATATTCCGTGCAGGAGCAGCTACACTGCTGCTGTATGGGAATTCTTGCTTCGTGAATCCGGTGGAAAATCTACAGTAAATTTTGAATTTTGAACACAGCTTTCTACCAGAGAACAAATAAATGGCAAGCATGTTAGTTTTGAAGTATCATATGTATACAGTATCTGTTTCCTTGTGCCATCCTACATATTTGATCTCAAAGTTCTATTAAGACAAGAAGGTAGATATAGCTAATTGTAGAAATGTAATGAAGCTATACATTTCATGGGTTGTACCTGTTACAGAATGCAACTTCATAAACTTAAGCATTTCTATTTTCTTTTAGTAGACATTTTCTATTGATAAAAGCTTAAACTGATAGAGTTAAAAAAGAAAAATCTGTAACTGAGTTAAAAAAGTGAAAAAATCTTTCAGAAAATTGTCAACAGATCTAAGGAAAGTAACAGCTTATGCTTCTGTGGCTTCAACATATTATCTTATATGCGCATATAATTACTGACTGTATAACGTGACACAACTATTGCATTGAAATATTAGCAGTTGCAACTTCAGATGTCATATTTTCTATATGAGTCTGTAAATGGAAATGCTTTCAGACTGAAATGTTGCAAGGTTTTATATCTGAAAATATTAAATCTAGCTACCAGAACATATGGTAGTTCATCTAGGCTGCACAATCGCTTCATCTACTACCTTGCACCTACACTTCCTATTTTCTCATCCTGTTCCATGCCATACAGAAGGCACCTTTCTTTTCAGCCTGCACTAGCGTATTCAAGAAGCTGAGTTCACCTATCCACCACCATTTCTGTGAAAAAGTACTTCTCTTTGTCCACAATAAATTGGTAACCTTTACCCATTTCCCTACAATCTGTATTATATTAGTAATTATTCATGTAAGTATGTATTGGTGGAGCTTTTCTCCCTGGGCCTCTACTGAAAACGGGCTCCCCGAGCCCAGTGGACCTCCCTGGTCATCAAACTGGAATAAATAAATAAAATAAATAATAAATATTCTTCTTTTCTCAGCTCTGTTCTGTCACAGTTCCCTTTGATTTCATTATTCAACAAAACAATGTCTCTCATTCTTTCTTGGGTTCCAGATTATATAAACCTAATACATATTATTTCTGTGTTAGACTTCTGACTAGCCTGTCTTTGAGATTCTGTCTTCACAAAGCACAGGGAAGACACAGCAGTACTCCATTTGTAGTATTACAGGTATCATGTGAGGTGACAGCAATAGCAAGTGAGTAATTGACGTGACAAAAAATCTAAATAAGTTGTCTTAATATGACTGTTGATTCTGTTAAATAGATAGGCTGCAGAAATACCCATTTATGATTCTGAGAAGGGTTATCCCATAGTCCTGCTCGAAGTAGGAGGGGCAGGTATGCAATTATTAAGCTAATTAGCTATCCCAATTTTTTGTCCATCTCTTCCTACTTATTAGGAGCCTTTGTCCAGATCTTTGATGTTTGCAGGTTGAAAGGTATGATGCAAAACTTCTGCCTGTCACTATACTAATTACATTGTCAAGAGAAGAGTATTGCCCATACCTCACTATTGTCTATGGACTGATGGGATAGATCATGTATCATTCTAAATTTGCCTGGGTTCTTCTTGGGCGCCGGGCCCAAGGGTGAGACTTTGAAATGGGGCACTCATATTTGGGCCCACAACTCAACCTAGGAGTACCTCTTTCTGGAAAGTTTCAAGTAGCAAACAATCCTTTTCCTTACTGAAGGTAGATTCTTACATGTGTTATTGGTAGGAATTACTTTGCCTTAATCCCTTGATAAGCTAACTATCCACTTCTTTATTTGGGTAGCTATTCAGCAGGAGTTGAAGCTGTTCAGTTTGAATAGGGGAGTGGTCCCTTTTGAACATAAGCCAGTGTGAATTACTGTAACTTTCCCAGCTGACTGCTACTCTGCCAGTGCCCCTGCTGTGATTCTTAATTTCGTTATGTTGAGGGGGTCTGAGCTCCTCCAGACTGAATCCCTGAGAGGTATTTTGTTACTGTATGCAGGCTCAGATGGTCCCCACCACAATACATGCACTGGTGTGTAAAGTAAGAAGCCATCCATTGGTATTTACCTATATTAAACACCCAACAACAGCAGACATCTTCCCTCCTTCTTCTTGTAGAGACTGAGGCTTCTTCATGTTTGAGGATTCTCCATGGAGCTAAGCCATGGATCCATATACTTGATCTCCCACCTCAACACCTTTTCTACTGCTTTCAGCTTGAACATTTTGGTCATACCAGTACCAGGACATGGCACCTCTAAATGTCTGTGACTATTTTATAGTCATAAAGTAGGTTATCATAGGTAGCCTTAATTTTGTTTCTTTCTCTAATGTCACCACCATGAAGACCACAAGCCCCATAAACCAGTTAACCCAGTTCCCCACTCTTCCTTTAGCAAGTCTGCTCTTGCCAAAAGATGCTAGTGCTGCTAATAAAATCTTGCTTCTCTTGGAATCTGAGTCCAAATTTCTCTGCAGTGCACTCTTTATGTATTTATTTATTTAGTTTGACATTTGTTAACCAGGATAAGTACAACTGGGCATGGACTCTTTTTTAGTGGAGGCGTTGTGAGAAAAGCTTCAGACAAACAATAATAATATTAAGTTATTAACATAAAATTATATTGTTCAAGATGAGGATATATAGTTAACATTCAGTAAAATTAAGAATTATCAATGTGAATAAGAATGCAAAAATAGTAGTGCAAATACAATAGAAATAATTTCCAGAAACAGCTGAACTTTCAGTAGATTGGTTGTGCAGACAGATGAGAGTACTTAGGGAAAAGATAAGGATGGAAGTAATAGTAAGGGTAACGGAAAAGAAAACAAGGGAAGTACAAGACAATGAAATGTTGATTAGTTGGGCAGGCTGATAGAGGTAAGGGGGTGAGAAATTTTACTGAGGGAATATGTGGGTAAGGGGTGAGGGTGGGAGAGTCTGTAATACAGTAAAATTGAGAAAGAGGGAAAAAAGGAGATGTATGTAGTTGGTTGGGCAGGAAATTAGCAGAGGAAAGAGAGGAGTTAGGTAGGTTCATGGGATATTAGGTGGCATTAATACAGGAGCAGAGCCAAGAGTTAAGGAGTTTTTCCTTTTAAAGCTTTTTTACATTTGAGACTATTAGGGATAGATCTGATGGTTAGAGGAATTTTGTTCTAGGACAGAGCTACTGTATAGCTGTATAGGTAATGACCTAAGGATCTTTTAGGCTTGTGGATTTCTAACAGAAGTTGGACAGAGCTCCATAGAGAGCAGTTGGGTATACAGTAAATTATGAATGGAGGATTAGTTGGACAGGAAGTAAGTTTGTTAATTATGAAGCGAGTGAAGAAAAGTTGAGAGAGGAGGAGCTGGTGAGGTAGCTCTAGCGAGTTTAGAGTTTTTAGAGATAGACAGTGGTGTGAGTTATGGCATTGGTTATAGCAGACCTCCAGTTTTGTTTTTAGGATAGATTGTAGGTTTGTTAGAATAGGACAGGCATAGAGTAGGGTGAGAAGAAAATAAGCATTTGCCAGGGAAAGCCTGGTGCCATTGGTGAGGAATATTTTTGTTCTGTAGCACATTCTAAGTTTTTGGTGATTTTTTGATACAATTTTGGACATTAAGGTCAAATCTTAGTTGATCATTGATGATAACACCCAGGCGTTTATGGTGTATCACTACTTCTATTAAGGTATTATTGAGAGATGTAATGGCAAATGATGATTGTTTTGCTGAGATACTTTGGGAGGAATAGAAGTAGTTTGCTTTTTTAGGGTTAAGTATGAGTTGGTTTTCATTTAGCCAGCTTTCTACTGAGTTAAATGATTTTTGGGTAAGAGATTGCAAGTGTAGGAGATTATTGCATGAGCAAATGATGGCAGAGTCATCAGCATATTGTATAAGGGAATAATGAGTAGAGTATGTATGAAAGGTGTTAGTAAAGATGTTGAAAAGTATTGGGCCAAGAATGGGACCTTGGGATACACCAACGTTAACAGGGAGGAGGTCTTAACAGACTTCTGGTGGTTAGAAAGTTAGCTATAAATCCAGTTGAGAGTATAGTTAGAGAAGCCAAGAGTAGACATTTTATAGAGAAGTAAGGGGTAAAAGATGGTGTTGAAGTTTTTGGAGAGGTTCAGAAAGAGGAAAGATACCAGGTTATTGTTCACTGTAGCTTTAATGATAGTATGAGTAAAGGAAACTAGAGCGGTAGTTACGGTTAGGACAGAAGCCATGTTGGGTTGATATGAGCAGAATTTCATTTAGGAGATGTTCTAAAAGTTTGTGAATGCATTTTTCAAGAAGTTTTGAGAGGGGGACACGATTGCTATGGGCCTATAGTTTGTAAGTTTTATGGATTGTCAACCTTTGTGAAGTGGAACAATGAAAATTTGTTTCTAGATAGAATGGATTAAAGATTCTTGAATAGATCTGTTAATTAGGATGGAGACAGGGTAGGCTATTGAGTTAGCAGCAAGTTTAAAGAATTCTGGAGGGAGATTATTTACTGAACGTGAACAAGGTTTAAGTTTGGTAAGGAGAGATTTATTAATGTAGGCAGTAGGGACCAATTTAAGAGAAAAAGTGGGTATGCTAACAGGGGGTGGAAGACGAGGTGTGAAGTTAGGGTTCTGACTGTTTTACATTAATTTATTAATGGAGTCTATGAAGTAGGAGTTAAATATAGGGGCAGTCTCAGAGGGAGAGTGGTTTTAGCATGGGTTTGGTATATTGGGATACCCAAGGTTCAGGATCCTGTTGATGGCATTCCAGAATTTTTTTGGATTGTTTTGGTGGACTATTTGAAGTTTCAAGTAATAGTTTTTTGTTTTTTCTGCACTCACTTTTTTTGTGAGGTTACGGAATTGTTTGTAGGTTTGAAAGGGATTGGTGCATTTGGATTTTAGCCAATTTTTCCATGCTGTGTCCCTATTGTGTATAAGGGCTTGGGTGGAATGAGTAAAGGTGCATGGCGAGATTTAACTCTCTTTTTCCTGACGGGAGCTAGGGAATTAAGAGTATCCAGGAAATTGTGTTTAAAGTTCAGAACAGCATCCTCTAGTGGTGGCTAAGGAGGAAGGACTAGTTTATAGAGCCAAGTATATAGTTAAACTCTTCTGTGTTGAAGCCAGTGAGACTATGGCATTCTTTGTATTTGTGTTGCCTGATGTGATGTAGGGAAAGTCTTTGAACATGGACAGGGAGGTAGTCACTTATAGAATCTGGGAGTGTTTTAGGGTTGTGATACAAGCTGGGGTTAGATACTGGAATCCAATCAAGGATGGAGCCTGTGCGAGGAATTGTTGTAAAAGGTGCAAATGCAAATTAACCGAGTGAACCCATGGAGATTTATGCTAGAGGTAGGGAAGTCAGTGGTCAGGGTTTGCCAGTTGACATTGACATCGCCAAGGATTATAGTATCATTTGAGATATTGTTGGAGATCCAGGACAGAACATTTTTTAGAGTAAGGATATTATTCCCAGGGGGATATAGATATCAGTGAAGCATAGTGTTTTGTAGTTATTTAGTTTGCAGGTGGCTAGTGTGAGTTCTGCAGGGAGAAAGTTGGAGAGTGATATAGTCAGTGGTATAAAGTTAACAAGACTGGAGTAAAGTATTGCTACACTGAAGGCTTTTTTGTGTATTTTATCAGTTTGAAGATGTTGTAACCTGGAGGAAGAATTTCAGTGTCTACAATATGAGGACTGTGATATTCTGGACTGTGACTTTAACTTTCGCCACCATCTGTCTACTGTAGTAAGGAAAGCTTTCTACGTAGCACACTTGATTAGTAAAGGCATCATTAACTGGGGACTCCTTACAACTGTGGGTCTTTTATTTTTGTCTATCTGGGCTGGAGTGCGTCTAAGCCAAGGTTTATATTTGCTTTCCCTAAAGCCTTTGCTGGTGTTTATCAGCTTATCCACTTTATCTTCCCGATAACCCCTCTGTTGTAAACGGCCCTTAAGTGTAGCTAGTTCTTTGTCATAATCACCATTATCCAAACATAACCTGGAGATCCTACTCGCCTGCCCCTGTACAATGTTCGAATATGTATAACGTGGATGCATGCTGTCATATGACAGTATCGTGTTCTTCCAACATTCTTTCTTGTATAGTTTTGATGTGAAACCATCTACACTCTGTGCTAAGTTTACATCCAAAAAATCTATAGAATCAAAGGAGGCTTTTAAAAAAAAGTTTACCTACAGTAGCAACATAGGTGATATCTGTAACGTTGTACAGAATAACTGGAACATTCTGACTAGTGATGAAGGGCTGAGTGATATAGTAGGCTGTAGACCTAACTTCAGATATAGAAGAAACAAGAATCTAAAGGATTTCTTATGCAAAGAAAGGCTAAGTAGTCAAAATACAGTGGCAACAATAATGACGGGCACATTCCCGTGTGGGAGGTGCAAAGCTTGTGGCCACATTAATAAGAAGACTAACTTTGAGCATCCTGTCACACATAGGCAATTTGAGTTAAAAGGGAGGGCTACCTGTCGAACGACGGATATAGTATATCTAGCTGAGTGTAGCCATTGCCCTAGTTTTTATGTAGGGAAAACTAACCAGATGTTAAAGACAAGGATATTACAACACCTATCTAGCATTAGGAATGGGGATGTGCATAATGCTTTGAGCAGACATGTGATGGATAATGCAACACACAAATTCACTTTCAGGGCTATAGTAAACATAAGGCTTACCACTAGAGGGGTGATGTGAAGCATTTGACAGAATTAGCAGAATCCAGATGGATCATTGAGCTTATGGCCAATCGTACACCAGGTTTGAATGATGTGATACCTGTTAAGCCCACCCTTCAAAATAGGCGGGCTTTTTACTGAATCCTATTGGATATGCACTAGTTTAAAAGAAGGGGTTGTTTTACTGTAATTTTATCTGATGAAGGGAGGAGTCCCGAAAGCGCTCATCTTGTGTTTATGTGCAATAAAGATTTTAAGGAATAGCAGTGTCCTTGCCGCGTTTTTTGGTGCATATTTGATTTTGGAATCATAGGCTGGACTTTGGTATAGTACTCAACTTTTTTGCTTTGTTTACAGCAAAGAATAAGGGTGGAGGATAAACTTGCTCTTATTAAAGAAAATAGCTGTCAGGGAATTTTCCAAACTCTAAACTAGGCAATTTTATAATGAACAATCTGTACTGATACCTGTATGAAAACCATTTAATAAACTTTTGTTATGATCAGATCATCATCTACTGGTGGGGGTAAAGACAAATAGCTTTTAGTGTCTGCATTGAAGATACTGAAGACAGAATTTATATCCTTGAACACAACTTTGTTCTTGTCCAGGAATGCTCAATTGCCTTGCAGGGCCAGATTAAATTCACAAGAAAAAATGTAAGGCATTGTAGTACTGAGCAACTTGAAAGGTGGGAAAGGCTACAACTAATTTGAGGGCACATCATATTGTGTCTCCACAATTTCTGTCTTACTAACTAAATGAAGGACATTGCTCCCATAATATCACCATCTTATGCGACCCGCATGATTTTCCTAATAGGTTCATAGGTTCATAGATTGGTACTAAGCTAACTGCCCTTGTGAGCCATTTTAAGCTTAGCCAATTATCCCTTGTGAGACTCAAACCCTGCACTTTGTGTTTGTAAGGCAAACACCTTAACAATTAGGCCACCCTCCCAACCCTAATTAGGCCACCCTCCCAACCCTAATTACTCAGATGATGGAGTTAACATCATAACCTGCTAACATAAGGCACTAACTACCATAAAAGCTGACAGAATTGCATTTAACAGGTACCCATTTTCTTCAAGGATAATCTGGGTTATAGTAGACTTACAAGATTGCACGATCATCAACAACCCCATCACTTTTCATGAGATTTACTCTGAAGGGAAATAAATGTTATGGAGTGGATGGTATCCATACTGACCTTTTAAATATTACAAAAATGAATTTAACGGAAGTCTTCTACAGTTCTTTGATAAGTGTAAGACCTGAAGTCTTCTTCAGCATACCTCCAGGCTTTCAGCAATCTTTACTTTGACAGACTAAGGGAAAAGCCCAAGTTTCTGAAAAAAAAAACACCTTATTTCATTTCTCCCTTCAAAAACCATAATCTTGCATAAAATGTTGACTAAATTCCTTGAATCTTGTATCCATGATCTGGTTATTCAGACCCAACAAGGTTTTATAAGGAGCATGCAAGGCTTCACCGATTTGCTTCTTATATTTTACAGCCTTCAACAGATTAGCCACTGCAAATTTACTCCATCCTGTAGCCTTTGATGCTCTGATATGAGACTTTCTATGGCACAGGGTAAAACATTTGGCATTTCCTGGTAGCTTCTTGTTCCTGGTACCGACTCTTGTATTCCCAGCCTCTTGCCCAGATGGTCATTAATGAGCATGGCTTGGCTCAACTTACTTTTGAAAGGGGTGCCCATTATTGCTGCCTGCTATCCCTTGGACAAAATTGTTTTCCCCTAAATTTTAGTTGTTTCTCTCTAGAACACTTAATTACTAATATATGTATAAAAGGGCACATGCAACATATCTATTTAGATATTTATATAGGTTTTGTCTATGACTGTCTGAACAAAGCTAATATAACTTTCCTAATTAGTCATTTCAGAATGAAAATTAGTCATTACAAGCAGTTAGATATTAGTTTTAGATATCAAAAATATCTGTTTTTGAACAGGCACGTCTTAGCCATGGGATGGGACTCCTGTGTTTTTAAATTATAAACCACAGATGCCATTTTTATTTGAGATAATTGCTACTCCCATGTATTTAGGAAAAACCCATCTGTTCACCAAAGCTGCAAGGTCTTGGTTTGCTAAAGTGCAGTAGATATAGAAGAACAGCTAACACTGTATATTTTTTCATACTAGATATACCCCCCACCTTAATTGGGTAGGGCCAAAAATCTTTTTTTACCTATGCTGTAGACAAGTCCCTTCTACCCTAGAAAGATGGACAATCTGTGGTCCAGGAGGGCATACAAGCTGTCTTGTAAGGTGACTTTATTCCTTCAACCTTGTCTGATAAGGATCAAGTTTATTAGGCTGGATTTTGTAAAAAAGTTTATATACACTAGATAAAGAAAATTCTTCAGGTTGCAGTGAGCTAAATGCATTTTTTTACTTGATTGATATACACTCACACTCATGTATGTTCCTTGGATTTACAGTGATTACAGGGCAGAATACATGATCAGCAATCTTAAGTGGTGGCAACAGTTGCAGCTATTGAATTTGAGCCAAGAGTTAATACCGTCACCTCAAATAGTTTTTGATACCCTTAATCTTAAACCTGGTTTCAGCTCACTATCCAGTAAGTTGCTTCCATCTATATATATATATATATACATATATATATATATACATATATATATATATAGAGAGAGAGAGAGTTATTGATGTCCTGGATAGCAAAAGTGTTGACGTGGACTACAGTAAATGGAAGCAACAGCTGGGTGTGGAGATTGCTATGAGTACCTGAAGGAAATCCTTAGTTTTAAGACACGGGTTTATGGTTTACCCTTTTGTTACAATCATCTACTTCAAAAAAGTGCACTTTTTGCATCTTGATCCCCGTAGCTGTGCTAATAGTGGTTGGGGTCTCAATCTCCACTGAAGGTGCAAATGTAAATGGTCAGACATTGTCTAAATGCTACAGGAATGCTCAGGGAGTCAACAATGTGTTGATTATGCGGTTCACTCAACTATCCCCCTGCTGGTATCTCTTTCTGAGTATAAGATAGATAGACAGATCC
The DNA here is from genome assembly GCF_019279795.1 of Protopterus annectens. Lineage (NCBI taxonomy): Eukaryota > Metazoa > Chordata > Ceratodontiformes > Protopteridae > Protopterus > Protopterus annectens. The sequence goes on from NC_056729.1 coordinate 977,067,037, forward strand.
TGTATAGATTATTTCTTGTGACATTTTTTAATGCTATTATTATCAGGCAATGGAATATTTTCATGATGATATCACCAAAGGTTTATACTGGGATATCAACAGACTTAATGAAATGTGCTGATTATAACCAAGACAAATTTTTGAAAGATCTATGGACAATTTTTTTCTCTTCTTTTGGAATGATCATTATTAATTTTACTGTTTCTTCCTTTTTGAGGGATTGTTGGTACTCAAAGCTGTTCCTGTTCTGCTTTTTGTTCTAATTTGTTATTTGCTCTGCTAATTTTGTATGAAGTAGGCTATAATTCTACACTTTCATGTTAATAATGTTGTATAAAATGGTACCACAAAAGTGTATGACATTAGCTTAGCGGCATCACAATTTACCTCACAATTAGAGTAGAAACTACCCATGGGATTATTAATTCATGCAAACACACATAGGACATAAAAATACTAAAAATATTAATCCAAAGTAAAAAAAGGACAAAAAGGAAATATGTACACATGGTACATATGGGGATCATCTGGTTTGTATGATACCTGAAATACCTTGTATTATAGGATTGTGGATCTCAGTTTACAACTTTTGACAAACCCATTCATTACAGCTACAGTGCAAGATATTTTATCTACAATACATGATACCTTGATATAGGTAAGGAATATAGGCTTTCAAATGAATTAGTATGTACTTGTGAATGTGTACTTGTCCCTCATTACAGACCTCTGCGTAGTTCAATAAATAAAAGTAATTTGAGGGCTTAAGCGTGTTCTATTCATATATTTTGCTTAAATTTGTATATTCCATTTCTTGTTTATATTATAACATGAGTAAATAGTCTATTATAAAAGTTCATGATTGTCATAGATAGGCAGAGTTAGTGACATCTGCTTAATTAAGTTTTAGTCCTTTTTCACTATTAATTTTATGCTTAATAATACTTGGAACAGATATTTCTGTCACTGTTGTAGTCATGATTCTTTTCATAGTTCATTAGAATTAGTGCCTCTTTTAGCCACTATTAATTCTCCCTTTACCTTATTTAAGAATATACATAACTTTTTGCCAACCAGATAAATTTTCCCTACTGCACTGACACATCTCCACAGCATGATGGTGTGCACAGCTTTACTAAGCTTTAAACAGCTGCAGAATTCTTAAGTGTTTCCTTGTGTAAACAGTGCAGAATTATTTATCCTGTATTCCTCTTGACCCCACCAACTAGTCCTGTACAGTGCGTAGTCTCTCAACATCGATGTCTTCCCTAAGTTTACAACTAAACATACCATCATAAAGTTTCAAGCAGCCTGTTTTTATCTGAGCCACATAACTGAAAACAAATTCCTCACTTCATTCAATAGCTGTACTGAGACGCTTACATGTTGCAACCAACAAACAAAAGCCAGTTCTTTAATTGGCCACATACTTATCATATTAACAGCACAGACTATGTTTTTAATAATGTGTGGCAGAAAGATTCATTTGAGAAAAATACCATGTATTATAATGTTGTTGTGAAGAAAACTAAAACACTGTTATTTGTGTTAGCATTTCTGGCAGGAGATTAGCGTATGTTCTCAGATTGATGTGTATTGTATCCCAGCATGTCTAGTTGTGAATGTAAATGGATTTTCAAAGTGTTGAGTATTTCCCTTTTTGTACAAAGTGTTTAAAGAATCTGTAAGTTTTTTGATACATTTCTAGTTGCACATGTTTGTAAGGCAGATTCTGGGGAACATTTCTAGTTGCACATGTTTGTAAGGGAGATTCTGGGGTGTGGACTGTCTGTGGAGAATCAGCAAATCAATAGGTGATATTATTAGAATGTTCCTGGTTGTGTTGCTATTGATTATTTGTACAGATGATAGACTGGAAAAATAACTTTTTCAAACAGCTGACTGTTATTTTTAAAATAAGACAGTTGAGACTGTTAAACTGGACTATAAAAGAGACTGCTGAAGCCAGTTGAATGGCATTTAGTTAAGCGATGCAGTCAGTTGCAGTGCTGTGCAGTGGATACCCGAAAAAGGACTCACCAGAAACTGTAAGCCTGCCTTTGCCTTGATGTTATGTTTTTAATTAGATCATGGACAATATTCTCTAGTTAGCTTAGGAAAATTTAGTTATTTAGATAGAGTTTTTCTAAAATGATGGACTTCTGTCCAACAATTTAATTTTGCATTTCTAGTGATTAAATGCTGGTGTTTATTGAAAGCTATTGATTTACATTTTTTAATAATCACTTTACTTAATATTAAAAGTTTTTCATTACTTTGCATTGTAGCTCGACAATCAGTGTATCCTTTAGAGTTTATAGAGTGCTTATACCTGTTTTATACTCCTCAGGTCACCTCAAATTCCTGGCAGCTTTTGGTCATAGTTATCATTTATTTTATATTAAATTTGTAATAACTGAGCACCCTTTGAAGGATGTGTAGACCTGTCTGACTCTGATGACAGAGTTTATCATTTGTATTGGGGAGGAGACACAGCTGGAAATCTGTGTCAGGTTTCCCATACGTCTTTGAGTGTGTGAGATTTGAATTTATTTTGAGTGTGAGTGAGTCAGAGGTCTTAAACTGGAAAACATTGCTTTGAAGTGTATAATAAGGGATTACATTTGGGGTGGACAGAGGTATATAGTCCAGTCCCAGGAAAATAGAGCAGGTTCCTGCTGTGCTGTTAAGTGAAAGTGTGGAATTTTACTGTTGTGTGCTCTGTGCTCTGGTGTTTTCAGGATGCTTCCACATTGAAGTCAGTAGTGAGGATTGAAGCTCCTTAATTACCTGGGTTTTAAGTGGAGGATGTCACATATTAGTGGCAGTCCTGTGGGATATTAATTGGATGTCACAGTCAGGATTAAATGACTTGTGATTCTGTATTTCTTGGTACCTCAGCTGCTACTATAGTGGAGCATAACAATGAATTCCACTATAATTGCTGAGTTGCAACCTGGCAAGGAACCAGCCCTCCAAAAAACAAAGAAGAAAATGGCTAACACAGCTGATAAAAACAAGCATAAAAACTTTACTAGGCTGCTTCTTCAGACCATACAGCCATACAACAAAACACAACTAATATATACTACAACTCATTAAATATTAACCAATAAGAATATTAAAACAATAAACAATAGATCACCAAATCAACCTACAAGCTTGCAAGGCAACTTTTAAAGGAAAATTCCCATTAAGACCTGGTGCTATGTGTGCATGAAGTGCAATAATCCATTTTAGTTCCATTAGCTCTGTCTGGTTCACTATATCACCACCTCAAACACCCTTGACACATAACGGAAGAGCCAAAAAGACAAAAGTATGATCCTCACACTGACCTATATGTTGGAATAAGGCATTGGTTGGGGAAGAGTTCCTTATATCCCCTATGTGCTCTAAAATTCGCTCCTTAAAGGAGCGGTTAGTCTTCTCCACATAAAAACTTGAACATTGGTCACACTTAACTAGGTAAACCAAATTAGAGGATTTACTGTCAGTATTAAATCTAGGTCTAAAGACCCTCTTGGTCATAGGATGTAAGAAAATTTTATCCACAGAAATAAATTGACAGAATTTACAAGATTGATAGAGATATGTCCTAAGCTTATCCGAGCATTCATATTTATCTTGTTTATTAAACATACCATAACATAACAGCCTCTTAAAAGATGGATTCTTCTTGAATAAATAGCATGGTTTATCATCAACTATCTCCCTAATTTTATTATCTGTCATGAGTGCATGTCAGTGGTTGTTAATCACATCACAAACTGTTTGTACTTTACTAGAGAAGGCCAATGTAATCCTAGTGCTTGTCTTATGACTACTTAAATGTTTGCACAATCTTCTATTCCTTGAGAAATAGGGTCATGCTGAATCTTCCCTATCTACCATAGTCACTCTAACATACTTTTCAATCTCTGCTGATGAATATCCTCTTTCAGTAAGCCTACAGTGGAGGTCATCTATGGCCTGATTATACATTGGCTCTTCATTATGTAGCCTAGATACCCTATAGGCTTGTTCCTATGCTATTATGATGCAATAAGCCATTTCTCCGCACAGCTTCCTATAGAGAGATGTTCCCACAGTGCCATCACCCTTTTTATAAACATGAACATCAAGGAAATCAATGGCATCATCAAATGAATAATGTAATGTAAACCTTAAAAAAGATGCACTACTTTCCAAATATTGCACAAAATTATGAAGCATTTCAACAGTACCTCCCCACAAAAAACACATATCATCTACAAACCTGTCATAAAATCTAAGATGTGAAGTAAAGTCATTATTAGAAAAAACAGTTTTCCTCCACTGTGCCATGATCATGTTCGCATAACTGTTAGCAAATATTGTTCCCATGGCAACCCCAGATTTCTGCAGAAAGAAAGTATCATTCAAAACGAATACATTATTTTCTAAAATGAGTTCCAATAGGGTACAAATAGTAGTAATGGTCTCATGGTTATGAAAACTATAATGTGTTAAATAAAGTCTGATGGAATCAATACCCTCCACGTTCGGTATCACTGTAAATAGTGTACAGACAACAAGGGTAACTAAAATACAATCTGTTACTTCACCCTTACTATCAGCATCATCAAACAAAGAGGTAAGAAAGTCTTCAGTGTCTTTAAGGACTGATGGAATTTCATCTAACACCTGTGTTAGCTTCCCTTCAACAAAAGCAGATAGAGGTTCCCTTAACCAACCATGACCAGAAGACAATAGGTCGCATGGGTGGTTGTGTCAAATTCTTATGGATCTTCGGGAGCCCATAAAGGACTGAAACAACAGGTTTATCCACTGACAAATACTTATACAAATCATAAGAAGTCAATCCCCCCATCATCAAATCATACAGGCTATTATGCATACATTGTATACAAGCATTAACCTCAGGTTATTAACCTTTACATATGTCTTTTCATCAGAGAAAAGCTCTTGAATATTCATAAAATAGTGCTGCCAATCCATAACCACAATAACACCTCCTTTGTCGGCAGGTCTTATCAATATGTTATTATTCTCTCTTAAATTGAGCAAGGCAGTCCATTCCTAGGGTAAAGGTTAAAAAACTTACTATGAGAGTCAGTCAAAGTGTTATACAAATCTGCTTCACATAAATTTAAAAACATTTCAAGAGAGGGACTCAGAGGAGGATTGAAAAGAAGTCTGAAAGTCAATATTATTACAGTCAGTCCCAGGAAATAAACAGGCCAACATTACTTTCCTTGCAAACAGTCTCAAATCAATCAAAACATCATTCAATGTAGAGCATTTTACAGGAATGAATGATAGGCCTTTATTCAAAACTAATTCCTCAAAATAAGTCAAATATTAAGAGGAAATATTGTACACCAAATTACTTAATACTGACCTTTGTTTGTCCTGGGTCTGACTACTGGTTCATGTTCCACTGAAGATTTCCGCTTCAATCTTCCTTGACTCATCGACCGCCTGCTCCTCTGTACACTTAAGGTTTTTACCAGAGCTGGGAGACTGAGGTGCAGAACTTGTAAAAAAAGAGGAAAAAGAGGAGGAAGTGCTAGTGTCCACTGATCCCTTATTTCGAATTCCCACTCCAGCAAATTCATCCACTCCTAATCTGACCTCTTTCTGATCTAGATTGTTCACTGGTTTATTAGAGGTTGGCAAATTACTACTATCAGGAGTATTAGAGGCTTCCATGGGACCAAAAGACTCATATAGACCCGAGACAGTGCTTGACTTCTTTCGTGGCCAAACAAAAATTTTCCCTGATTTAAAGTCATTAAAGTCGCGTTCCAACTTTTTAGACTTCTGCTGTTTTAATCTACCTTCATATAAAAGAACATTATCCCAGGCTTCCACAATCTTGGCCAAGCAGGATTTAGAAGGTTACACACCTCTAATCATTCTATAAAGCCCTTCAACTTCAATAAAAAGTTCATTATTAATTGGCTTAAAAAAGTCAGTCAACAGCCTTATATAACTGAAACTTAACTCAAGATTTAATGCTTGCCAATGCCTCAGCAAATCAGGAAGCACCTCATCATAGGTAGGCATTTGTAGAATCCGCAAACTTCTAGGGACTACCCTATGGTGTAGATAGGCTACAAGGTGCATCCGCTGCCATTGCAGCCTCTTAAGCTTGTATAATTTATTTTCCATCTCTCGTAGTTCAGTACAAAATTATCCATATTATTAGAAGACCCTTCCACAAATTCCACAGGCATAATTTCTGATAAATTCAAACTGACTAGTGAATTAGTGTCAACAGCAACCAATTTGTATATAATGAGAGGGTGGCAGATTATATTCCAGTACAGTATTAAAATCCACAGCCATGTACCACCAGGATATGAACAAACAAAATAGAAAATATATAAATAAACACTCCGTGTGGTTAAATGCTGATAAAAAACAAGCATAAAATCTTTATTAGGTTAGCGCTTTCACGGATCTAGCCGCTTTTCAGATCATACAACCATACAACAAAACACAACTAATATATATTACAACTTATTAAATATTAACAAATGTAATTAAATATTAACCATTAAATATTAACCAATAAGAATATTAAAACAATTAAACAAAAGATCACCAAATCAACCTGCCAGCTTGCAAGGCACATTTTAAAGGAACATTCCTATTAAGACCTGGTGCTATGTGTGCATGAAGTGCAATAATCCATTTCAATTCCATTAGCTCTGTCCAGTTCACTATATCCCCACCTCAAACACCCTCAACACATAACTGAAGGGCCAAAAAGGCAAAAGATTCTCACACTGACCTATGTGTTGTGCTAAGGCATTGGTTGGGGAAGAGTTCCTTATATCCCCTATGTGCTCTAAAATTTGCTCCTTAAAGGAGCGGTTAGTCTTCCCCACATAAAAACTCAAACATTGGCAACACTTAGCTAGGTAAACCAAATTAGAGGATTTACAGTCAGCATATAATCTAGGTCTAAGGACCCTCTTGGTCATAGGATGTATGAAAATTTTATCCACAGAAATAAATTGACAGACTTTACAAGGGCTACAGGGATACGTCCCAAGCCTATCCGAACACACATATTTATCTTGATTATTAAACATACCATAATAACCTCTTAAAAGACAGATTGCTCTTGAATAAATAGCATGATTTATCACCAACTATCTCCGTAACTTTACTATCTGTCATGAGTGCAGGTCAATGTTTGTTAATCACATCACAAACTGTTCATTATTTGAGAAGGTCAGTGTAATCCTAATGCTTGTCTTATGACTACTAAAATGTTTGCACAATCTTCTATTCCTTGAGAAATAGGGTCATGCTGAATCCTCCCTATCTACCATAGTCACTCTAGCATACTTCTCAATCTCTGATGACAAATACTCTCTTTCAATAAGCCTACAGTGGAGGTCATCTATGGCCTGATTATATATTGCCTCTTCAGTATGTAGCCTAGGTACTCTATAGGCTTGTCCCTTCATTGCATTAGAAAAATTGTGCCAAGGGTACATGATATTACGATGCAATGAACCATTTCTCCAGTATAGCTTCCTATAGAGAGATATTCCCCCAGTGCCGTCTCTCTTTTTGAGACCATAGAATGTGGCCCATTGAATGTTCCTTTAAAACCTTCCTTGCAAGCTTGCAGATTGATTTGGTGATCTATTGTTTAATTGTTTTAATATTCTTATTGATTAATATTTAATGAGTTGTAGTATATATTAGTTGTGTTGTGTTGTTTGTTTTTATCAGCCATGTTAGCCATTTTTTCTTTGTTTTTTTGAGTTTTTTTTTTTGTGTTAAAACTGACTCTTAACCACAAGGAGTATTTATTTATATATTTTAAGGAGCCAGCACTCCAAGAATATTTGGCCAGCAATTCAACCCACAAGAAAATTAAATGTAAGTGTTTCTGCACTTCTCATCTGAGAAGAAAGCTTCCCACATCCCAAAACTTACATATGCATGCCAGCATATAAGCAGTTGCATAGATGCAGCTGTACCCCCTTAAGAACAATTGTAGGGCAATCTCCCAAAATAAATCCACATGGTGGAACCAAAATATTAACATGCTTTATAATAAAAGGAAAGGAACATTAACCACATTTAAGAAGAGTAATTCTCAGAATGTTAATGCTCTTGTCACTGAAATAAACAAACAACTCAGGAGCTTAATAAAATCTATCAAAGTCAAGTTTGAGGCTATAATAGCTATCAAAGCAAAAAACAATCACCAGGCATTTTTCAGTTTTGTTTATAATCTGTAAAACAAAATGCAGTAGTGTGCTCACCTGATTGTAGCCAATGTTACCTACACTAAGTTTGAAAATATGAACCTACTGGCTGATAAATTTAGCTCTAACTTTACCCTTGTCTCTTCTTCATCTATCTGTCAAGATATACCTGAAACTCACTCACTTACAGCTATCACATAAGACAAAGACTTTAAAGTGTTATCAAAAGCTAAAATTGCTGACAATATCCCTGGATGCATCTCAAATAGAATGAATAACAATTTAGCCACAGACCTAATAACACTGTTCAGGCTCAGGCTCTATACAAGTTTTGAACCAAGTGGATGGAGAACAGCTACTTTCATTCACCTGCATAGGAGAGGACCTTCCACAGATGCAGGCAATTACAGACTCCTAAGTCTGACCAGCCTCATGCAAAGCCATAGAAATACTTATCATGGAATTAATTAATCAGAACATAGGGAACTTCCAAGCACTGTATCTACCTCAGTTTGGATTTATCAAGCGAAGGTCATACTTACTCAGCCTGGGGATTTTATTGAAAAGGTCACCAGAGCAATGGATGACAGCAAAACAGTACATACCACATACCTTGAACTGGCCCGAGCTTTTGACACAATTCCTCAGTCAGCTATAGTAGGCAAGCTAAATAAACTGATATTAACCCCCTATGTCATCCAATAGATTGTCAAATGGCTCATGGATAGGATGCACATAATCAAAATGAGGAAGTTATCGCCACAAAGAGACCAATCACCAGTGGAGTCCTCTAGGGTTATGTGCCGAGGGCATCTACTTTCCTGAAGTAAAATCTAATACCAAAGGGCTCTGGATGATTAAGTTTGCAGATGACTGCAAGCTAGGAGCAGTCATTGAATCACAAAATGAATTAGTCATCTTGTAGGAAGGTGTGTCCCAAATAATTTATTCAGAGCTTTCTTGTGCCTAGCTTGGACACCTGTGACTGTAAGATGTAGATTGCTTCTAAAAATCATCTGGACCTACAAAGGTGATAAAAGTATATTTTTTGCACTTGCTTAACTGTTTCAGTTATATTAAACACAGTTATTTATTTATTATTTATTTACCAGGGAAGTTCTGACTTGGAATGAAGCCAATTTTCAGTGAAGGCCTGGGGAGAAATGCTCCAGATGCATGTCTTTGAAAAGTGGGAGGAAACCGGAGCATCCAGAGGAACCCACACAAAAGCAAGGAAGACATGCAGACAAGGCTCTCCAGCCAAGAATCAAACTGGAGAACCTCGTGCTGTGAGGAGACAATGCTACAGCTGCACCACCATGCTGTCTAATCACATCTGTGCTGCATTTATTTATTTAGTTTGAATTTATCACTGTTTTTCAGCCTGCACTTGTTAAAGAAACTCCGTCTGTTTGGTACTATACTGCTCTTAGTTGTTTTAAAAATATTCTGATATTTTCAATCCTCCTCTGATACTGCAAAAGTTGTTTTGAGTTTGCTAAAGTTCTCCTGAGTCTGCCAGTTTTTGTGTGTTCTGAACATTTTTCAGGGTTAGTGAACTTATTTCAAGGATTCCTTATCTTGCAAGAATTCTTCCTTCTGTCATAAAGCATCTATTAATACATTAAGCTCAAAGTCTTTTTTTTTTTACATTGGGAAAGTTCTTTTGCACTTGGGAGAGGGCAGAGACCTAAATTCAACCCATCAAAGTTGAGAACTACTGATTGATAGCTTATTGTGTTTTTATCTGATTGGTTTGAGAGTTTAACTATATATATGTCTTTTACCTTGCTCATACAAAAGAATGACATTTTGGTGTGATTGTGCTTTTTTCAGAACTTCCCTGTGCCTGGCTTGGACACCTATAACTGCAGACTTGGATTGCTTCTAAAATCATCAGGACCTACAAACCTGATATAAGCATATTTTTCTGCACTTGCTCTAACAGTATCAGTGATATTTAAGACTTCTGTGCTGCATTTATTTATTTTGTCGAATTTATCAGGGTTTTCCAGCCTGCATTTGTTAATAAAACTCCATTGTTTTGTTACTGTACTGCTCTTAGGTTGTTTTAACAATATTTTGATATGTCCTAACCTCCTCTGATTCTACAAAAAATGTTTTGAGTTTCCCAAAGTTCTCCTGAGTCTGCCAAAATATTTCTAAATTTTGCAAAGTGTTTCTGTGTTGTTAACATTTCTCAGGGTTAGTGAACTTATTTCCAATGATTCCTGATATTGCAGAAATTCTTACTTCTGATGTGAAGCATGTGTCACTGCAAATGAGTTCAAGGCCAGTTTGTTTTACATTGGGAGGGTTCTTTTGCACTCTAGTGGGAGCAGAGAGCTAAATTCAATCCATCCAAGCTGGGAACTACTGATCAATAGCTTATTGTGTTTTTATCTGATTGGCCTGAGGGTTTAACTTTACACAAGTCTTTCATCTTGCTCATACAAAAGAATTACATTTACATGATTGTGCTTGTTTTTTTCAGACCTTCTCTGTGTCTGGCTTGGCTACCTGTAACTGCAAGACTTGGATTGCTCCTAAAATCATCTGGACCTGCTGTGCTGATATACGTATATTTTTTTTGCACTTGCTCTAACAGTTTCAGTGATATTTAACATTTCTGTGCTGCATTTATTTATTTATTTGGTTCAGTTTATCACTGTTTTCTCAGCCTGCACTTGTTAAGGAAACTCCATCTGTTTGTTACTGTACTGAATGTTCTAACAATATACTGATATTTCCAAACAAACTCTGACACTGCAAAAGTTGTTGTGAGTTTGCCAAAGTTCTCCTAAGTCTGCCAAAATATTTCTAAGTTTTTCAAAGCTTTTGTGTGTTTGAAAATTTGTCAGGGTTAGTGGCCTTATTTCCAATGATTCCTGATATTGCAGGAATTATTAATTCTGTTATAAAATATGTGTTACAGGGGTCTCTATCATTTAATTGAAATACATATGTGTCAAATATGTATTCATCGATCCTTAAACAGTGAAAATCATTTCACCAAATATTGAACTTTTCCCCAGGGTTTGGGAGCACTTGACCATCACCACAACTTTGTCCTTTCCTTACTCTAATGCAATCTTAGAGTTGGTATATATAGTTGCAGGGTTGTGGAGGCACAGTCCCCCACATTGCAGGATGTGAGGATTGATGCTGTGGACTTGGGTGAGTTTGATTTAGTGTGGTCTATGTTGCAGAGTGCTAGTTGTGAGTTGTTCCTAACTCTGGCAAAAAGTATGAGGTTCATTGAAATGATTTTCGCTGTTTAGTGTTCTGTTCGATTAATATGTATTTGAAGAATACAAACTTTGATTAAGTAATATAGACCCATGTTACTTCCCATGAGCTCAAAGTCAGTTTGTTTTATATTGGAAGGGTTCTTTTGCACTCTAATGGGAGCAGACTGCTAAATTCAACCAATCCAAGCTGGGAACTACTGGTCAATAGCTAACTGCATTTTTATCTGATCGGTCTGAGGGATTAACATTATAAAAGTCTTGTCTCTGTCTTTCAGCCTGCACTTGTTAAAAAAAAAACATCTATTTGTTACTGTATTGCTCTTATGTTGTTTTAGCAATATTCTGATATTTTCTAACCTCCTCTGATACTGCAAAAGTAGTATTGAGTTTGGCAAATTTCTCCTGAGTCTGCCAAAATATTTCTATGTTTTGCAAAGTTTTTGTTTGTAGTGAACATTTCTCAGGGTTAGTGAACTTATTTCAAAGGATTCCTGATATTGCAGGATTTCTTACTTCTGTTTTAAAGGTTGTGTTATTACACACGAGCCAAAGCCAGATTGTTTTACTTTGGGAGGGTTCTTTTGCACTCCAATGGGAGCAGAGAGCTAAATTCAACCCATCCAAACTGGGAATTTCTGGTCAATAACTGACTGTGTTTTTATCTGATTGGCCTTAGGGTTTAACATTATAAAAGTCTTTCATCCTGCTCTTATAAAAGAATTACATTTTTATGTGACTGTGCTCATTTATTCAGAGCTTTCTTGTGCCTGACTTGGACACCTGTGACTGCAAGACTTGGATTGCTTCTACAATCATCTGGACCTACAAAACTGGTATAAGTATATTTTTTGCACATGCTCTAACTGTTTCAATGATGCTTAACACTTCAATGCAGCATTTACTTATTTAGTTAAATTCATCACTGTCTTTCAGCCTGCACTTGTTAAAGAAACTCCATCTGTTTGTTATTGTATTGCTCTTATTTTTTTAGCAATATTCTGATATTTCCTAACCTCCTCTGATACTGCAAAGGTTGTATTGAGTTTGCCAAACTTCTCCTGAGTCTGCCAAAATATTTCTATGTTTTGCAAAGTTTTTGTGTGCTGTGAACATTTCTCAGGGTTAGTGAACTTATTTCCAAGGATTCCTGATATTGCAGGAATTCGTACTTCTGTTGTAAAGCATATGTTATTGCACATGAGCTCAAAGAGAGTTTATTTTATATTGGGAGGGTTATTTTGTACACTAGTGGGCGCAGAGAGCTAAACTCAACCCATCCAAGCTAGGAACTACAGGTTGATAGGTTATAGTGTTTTTATCTGATTGACCTGAGGGTTTAACTTTATAAAAGTCTTTCATCCTGCTAATATAAAAGAATTAGTTCTACTTTCAAATCCTGAAGATCCCAAGGTGACAGTAACAAAAGTCACAATCCTGAGTTTTACCATGGTAAGTAAACACTTGGCCAACTGGAACCCACGCTGAGGCCAACATTCTGTGTTCCCCACTGCAGTGCTTTCCTGGAGTCAATATATTTAGTTGGGGGGTGTGGGGGCACAGCCCCCACATGGGGGCTGTGAGGAGTGTAGTGCCCCACCTAGGAGAACTTTATTTACCTTGGTGTGAGTTTCAGTTTATGTTGGCCAAGTGTTTACTTGCCATGTTTAAAATGCGATGTTTGGGATTCTGATTTTTTGTTATTGTAATCTCAGGATTTTCTCATTCGGTAATATGGGCTTCAGGATATAAAAGTAGAACCAAAAAAAAAATTACATTTTATTGTGTTTGTGCTTATTTTTTCAGAGCTTCCTTGTGCCTGTCTTGGATACCTGTGACTGCCAGACTTGGATTGTTTCTAAAAGTCATCTGGACCTATAAAGTTGATACGAGTATATATTTTTTTGCAATTTTTCTAACTGTTTCAATGATATTTAACACTTCTGTGTTGCATTTATTTATTTGGTTAAATTTATCACTGTTTTTCAACCTGCACTTGTTAAAGAAACTCCATCTGTTTGGTACTGTACTGCTCTTAGGTTGTTTTATCATTATTCTGATATTTCCTAATGTCCTCTGATACTACAAAAGTTATTTTGAGTTTGCCAAAGTTCTCCTGAGTCTGACAAAATATTTCTAAGTTTTGCAAAGTTTTTGTGTATTGTGAACATTTCTCAGGGTTAGTGAACTTATTTCCAAGGATTCCTGATATTGCAGGAATTCTTACTTTTGTTGTAAAGCATGTGTTATTGCACATGAGCCAAAGCCAGTTTGTTTTACACTGGGACAGTTTTGTTTGCACTCTAGAGGGAGCAAAGAGAGAATTCAACCAATCCAAGCTTGGAACTTGTGGTAAACAGATTACTGTGCTTTTATATGCTTGGGCTGAGGGTTTAACTTTACATAAGTATTTCATCCTGCCCATAAAAATGAATTTCATTTTTGTATGATTGTGCTTGTTTTGTGAGAGCATCCCTGTGCCTGGCTTGTACACCTGTAACTGCAAGACTTGGATTGCTTATAAAATAGTCTGGACCTACAGGACCTACAGTGTTGATAAAAGTATATATATATATATATATATATATATATATATATATATATATATATATATATATATATATATATTCCACTTGTTCTAACAGTTTCAGTGATATTTAACACTTCTGTGATGCATTTATTTATTTATTTTGTTCAATTTATCACTGTTTTTCAGCCCACACTTGTTAAGGAAACTCCATCTGTTTGTTACTGTGCTGCTCTTAGGTTGTTCTAACAATAGTCTGATATTTCCAAACCTACTCTGATACAGCAAAAGTTGGTTTGAGATTGCCAGATTTCTCCTGAGTCTGCCAAATTATTTCTAAGTTTTGCAAATTTTTTGTGTGTTGTGAAAATCTGTAAGGTTTAGTGACCTTATTTCCAATGATTCCTGATATTGCAGAAATTCTTACTTCTGTTATAAAGCATGTGTTACTGGGGTCTCCATCATTTAATTGAAATACATATTTGTTGAATATGTCTTCATCAAGCCCTAAACAGTGAAAATCATTTCACTAAACCTCAGACTTTTTCCCAGGGTTTGGGAGCACTTGACCATCACCACAAGTTTGTCCTTTACCCCACTCTAATGCAATCTCAAAGTTGGTATATATATAGTTGCAGGGGTCTGGGTATGTATCCCCCACATTGTGGGGTGTGGGATTTGAAGCTCCTGACTTGGGTGGGTTTGATTTATTGTGGTATGTGTTCTGGAGTGGTACTTTGTGAGTAGTTCCTAACTCTGGCAAAACGTCCTTGCTTCACTGAAATGATTTTCACTGTTTAGTGTTTGATGAATATGTATTTGAAGAATATAAACTTTGATTAAGTGATATAGACCCGTGTTAGTGCACATGAGCTCAAAGCTAGTTTGATTTACATGGGAATTGTTCTTTTGCACTCTAATGGGAGCAAAGAGCTAAATTTAACTCATCCAAGGTGGGAACTACTGGTCAATAGCTCATAGGTTCATAGGTTCATAGGTGTGTACTAGGCTAATGGCCCTGGAGCCTTTACAAGCCTTGCCCATAGGATTACCCTGGCATCGTGTCACCTGACCTTAGTTCCCATTGCCTCCATCAAGTAGAGCCACTGGGTGAATTTTCTATTTCCAATCCACTCATCAAGATTTCTCTTGAAGAGGGCCAGTGAGGTCCTCTGTTTGACATGTATGGGAAGTCTATTCTATAGCATGGGTAGTCTCTGGGTTATGAACCTGTCCCTCCAGCATGTTCTGTTGATTGTGGTAATGAGGTTGAGATCTCTGGAGCGTGTAGTGAGGAGGGATTGGGATTTCTTTAGATGTAGCATTTCTAACAGAGCTGGGTCCAACATGGCTTTGTAAGTCAAGCAGAGATCGCCTCTAAGTAGGCAATATGAGACAGAAAATAGTTGGAGTTTTTTGAGTCTGTCCATATAGGACAAGTGTTTAAGGCCTAGAACCCTCTTTGTGAAGTACTTTTGCCACCTCTCCAGTTGTTGCAGGTGTCTAGTGAGGTATATGCCAAATGGGGCATTGTACTCAAAGACTGGCCTAATGAGGGAAGAGTAGAGGGAGACAATGACCTCTTTCTTCCTGGATGCAAAACCCTTAGTAATGAGATGTGCCACATAGAAGGACTTTCTGACCACAGTGGCAATGTGGTGGTCGAAAGAAAGGTTGCTGTCAACCTGTGTTCCCAGATCTCTTATAACGGCTTCTGTGTTCAGTGGACTTCCATCGATGTGGTAATTTATGGGAACCAGGTTTTTCCCAAAGGAGATGATAATACATTTTTTGGCATTGAGCTTAACACCATGGTACTGACACCAGTCGTTGGTCTTAGTGAGGCCTTTCTGTAGGATGTCAACATCACTTGGGGAGTTAATAATAGCTCCCAACTTGCAATTGCCTGCAAACTTTGTCTGCCAGAGTCCCTTTGTGTTGTTCTGGACTTCAGAAAAGTAGATACCAAACAGGAGAGGACCCAGGACTGAACCCTTTGAGACTCCACTTGTGACTGGTCGGCAGTCTGACTTGGAGTCAGCTACTTTCAAACTGTGGGTTCTTTCTGTGAGCCAGTTTGCAACCCACCTAGTGATATAGGGGTTGATGCCTAGCTTACTGAGTTTTTCAATGATTCCTGAATTGGGAATGGTATCAAAGGCCTTGACCAGATCAAGGTAGGCTGTGTGAACCACCTTGCCTTCATCTACAGCTCTGGTGACTTACTCAAAGAAGTTGACCAAGTTGAGAAGGCATGATCTACCCTTCATAAAACCAAACTGTGTGGGGTCCATAGTTTGGAGAGTCCCTTTATCCTTGTTTATTAGGTCCATGGTGATGCATTCCATAGCTTTGCTTATCAGACTCATTAGGCTAATGGGGCAATAGTTCCCAGGGTCTGTAGTTGCTACCCCTTTGTGGAGAAGGATGATTGTATCAGTGTGCCATTTGGTAGTTACAAAGCCTGAGGCGAGGCTGTGATTGAACAGGGCACACAGGTGAGGTGCCAGTTCACTCTGTAATTCATGTAGAACACAGCCAGGGATATTGTCAGGTCCCATAGAAGCTATATTCTTGGCCCTGGTAAGTGCTGTTTTAACCTGAGCAGCAGTAATACTGGGCACCTGGCAATCTACTGTTAATGTGATAGGTCCTTTTGGAGGGGTGAGAGGGGTAAAGTTGGCACTGTATCTGTTGGCCAGTATAATGGCAATATCTGTTGGCTTGGTATAGGAGGTACCATTGTGCAGTTGCTCAAAGCAAATCTGGGTATTGCCATGGAAATTCTTTACATAACTATAGAAGGCCTTGTGGTTGTCTTTATTATCTGCTGCAATTTGGTTTTCATAGCTAGCTTTAGAGGATTTGATGAGGGATCTCATTTTTTTGTTGAGGCTGATAAGGGAGTTTTTCCAGTCTTGGGACTTCACCTTATTCCGCATCAGTTTCCTCCTTCTGTTGTAGAGTTTGTTTATGGCAGGGGACCACCAGATTGGCTTCCTTTTTTTGGAGGAGAGCATCTCGGTTTTATTGAGATCCTCCACAAAGGTGGGTGTGTGGTTTGTGTTTTTATGTGAAGGCATTGCTGGTGTGTATTTTGGATGGCGATGTGTTCCATGTGGTGTGGTGCAAGTGTTGAACTTCTCCTCTTGACCAGCTATTCTGGTCTTGCCTGGAGAGTGCGTGGCTTCCAATTTGGATATATAAGTGCATCTCTCGCAAGTCTGAGTGTTGGGAGGTAAGAGGAGAGGATTGTCTGTGTACATGAGGCAGTTGCTACATTGCCTCAGGATGCCCAAGTTCACCAGGTTAATAGGAAAAAGCACAGGGAACTGACCTTTAGACATGCCTGTAGGGGTGGATATTAATAATACGTACTGGAGCTGTTTCCTTGTAGAATGTTTAGTGCTGGTAGCACTTTTGTGTGCTACAATAATTGCTACAAGAAGTCTGGTAAAGTCCTAGACTAATACGCTAGGCTGTGTTTTTATCTGATTGATCTGAGGGTTGAACTTTATAAAAGTTTTTCATTCTGCTCATTAAAAAGAATTACATTTTTGTGAGATTGTGCTCATTTATTCAGAGCTTCTTTTTGCCTGGCTTGGACACCTGTGACTGCAAGACTTGGATTGCTTCTAAAATCATCTGGACCTACAACACTGATATAAGTATATTTTTTTGCAAATGCTCTTTTCAGTGAGGTTTAACACTTCTGTGATGCATTTATTTATTTATTTGGCTCAATCTATCACTGTTTTTCATCCTGCACTTGTTAAAGAAACTCCAACTGTTTGGTACTGTACTGCTCCTAGGTTGTTTTAACAATATTCTGATATTTCATAGCCTCTTTGATACTGCAGAACCTGTTCTGGGTTTGCCAAAGTTCTTCTGAGTTTGTCAAAATATTTCTAACCTTTGCAAAGTTTCTGTGTGTTATGAACATTTCCCAGTGGTAGTGAACTTATTTCTAAGGATTCCTGATATTGCAGGAATTCTTACTTCTGTTGTAAAGCATTTGTGACTGCACTTGAGCTCAAAGCCAGTTTGTTTTACATTGGGAGGTTTTTTGCACTCTAGTGGGATCAGAGAGCTAAATTCACCCCATCCAAGGTGGTAACTACTGGACAATAGCTTATTGTGTTTTTATCTGATTGGCCTGAAGATTTAACTTTATAAAAGTATTTCATCCTGCTTGTATGAAAGCCTCACACTTCTGCATGGTGCAAACATGTTTTTCTGTGCTTGCACATAAGCAAACCTCTCCAGTTTAAAATTATGTTTATAAAATACTCTGTATAGTCTCCCACTGTTCACAGCTTCTCCAGTAGCTGCCTGTTTGTGCAGAAGGTGGTACCACTGCAGGTCATCTAATAGTATAGTACAAAATACTCTCACTTTGACCTTAAAGTAACTTTCCCTTACTCCCTTCCATCTAGAAATTGTATTTCCTTGCCTTACATAGCATAGACTAGATTCAGACCTGATGAATCCAGATTGTTTGGTATCACTGTGCTGTTAAACCAGCCATCTTACATTAAGAGTTCCTCCCTGCACCCTTGTGGCAGACATGTGTAGCTCAGGACCCATCTAAGTTGGGGATTGCTGGAGAAAGGCTCAGTGTGGGGCTTTTCCATTGGTAGTTGTGTTAAAACTGTTTAAATATGCCTGTATATAAGCATCACATTTGTGTGTGTTTGTGCTCAGTTTGTGGGAGCTGCTCAACATTTCGCAACTTTAGCCAAAGGTCTGGAGTGCATCTGCACTGAAATCCAAGGCATCCACTGGAAACCCCTCCCCCCAGAAAATAAGTATATTTAAGCCAGCACTGTACTTTGTTAAATGTAGTTAATTGAATTGCTGCTTCATTTTTGCAGTTTGTGACTAAGTCCAGCTAGCCCAGTTCCTTTCCAAATAACACATTCAGAAAAATCCTGCCAGAATGGATGTGCAGCTTCCCATCATTTTTCCTGCCAGCTTGATTGATATGGGCAATTGCTTCATGTATACTGGCAACCATTTACTCCTAAAGCAAACTAACACCCTGTGTGAGAGTCGCAAATGCACTGTGGAATTGGAGTCAATTTTCTCATATAAAGACACACCAGACATCAAACAGGTTGTCAGCACATGCACAAGAAGGTTGTCAGTGCACATGCTTCACCTCTCATGCATACCTCACCACTCGCACAAAATAATAACAGATAACCCAATGCTAGAATACACAAACTGACACAAGTAAGGATTGGTGCAGGGCCAAAAAGACAAAATACAAAAAAAAATGGCCAGCACACAAAGTCAGCTCTCCATTATATAAGGTATTCCATTCAGTTGGTGTAGATACAATAAAATAAATTCAAGTAAACCTGTTAAATCCACATAAATTAAGGGATGTAACCAAAAACAAAATACCGTAAAGGTGACTTGAGACTGGCATGCTGGTTTTGGTACAAGCCTTCATCAGTGCAATAATACCAACCACTCATCACATTAAGCACATTGTCCTTTGCTCTTTTTAATTTCGCCATATCTTTAGGATTTCTAATACTATGATGTGAATGGACCCCATTCCTAAGTCAAAGTACGATTAAAGTTCATAAAATTAGTATTGTTTCAATCTTTGATGTCAACCAAAAGTGCTTTTCGCAACACTCGCAATGTGCCCAGTAATGACTCCTTCTGCAATTTTTATGGGGTTACATGGAATGGTAACATAGCTAAATATGATTGTAGAGTCTTTTTTATAAGACCCATTGCTCCAACTACTATTGAAACTGTCTGGGTATCTTTCTTCCACATTGCTCTCATTTCTGCCTACAGATACTGATATTTTATGACTTTGTGTCTCTCTGTATGCAAGAAACTGTAGTCACTGGTTGTAGCGATTTCAATGATCAATGCTACTTTTGTCTTCTTTTCTTAAACCAGTATATCCTGTTATCTAGCATCTATCTTTTGAACTGTTGGTAATGGGCGATCCCATGTGATGTAGACTTCATCATTTTTTATGATGTTTTGTGGCTCATGTTTCCAGTGTTTTTCAGTTACTTCAATACCATAATGTTTGCACAATCCCTAGTGCAACAGTCTTGCCACATTATTATACCTTTCATTATGCAGTCCTTCTGCCATTAGTATGTCACAACGAGCAACAAGGTGTGCAACTGTTTCCAATTCAGTTTTACAAAACCTACATTTGTCTGTTTCTCCCAAATGTTCAATGGACTTTATAAATCAGTGTGTATGCAGCCCACTCTCTTGGGCTGCCAATATTAACCTTTCATCTCTTGGTTTGAATTCACCTCTCCTTAACCATTCCTGTGTTCATTCCTGATCAACATGAGGTTCTTCCAGAAACTTTCTATACTTGCAACTATATTTATGTTTTTTCCACATTTCTTGCCTTCTCATCTGGTCCTTCACCTTTTATTCTTTCTTTTGTTTTTTGGCACATTTAGTTGCTGCCTGATTTTTATATACTTTTGATTTGATTTCCATTCCTGCTTGATGCTGATATGCTTAAGCAGAAGTCATCTTAGATTCATTCTCCTCATATTTCAAAACTTTCACTTCATTTGGGTCTTGTGAGGTCAGCAGATATGTGTGGAGATATAGATTTTAGTTCTATACATGTAATCGATTTCAAGGAGGCCCATCCCTCCTTCAGAATGGGGAATATATAATCCTGGTAAACACTGATTTTTATAAATCATTTGGTGAGCATGAAGCATCCTTTGCTCCTATTGGTTCTTACAGATGTTCATTAAAACCTGGTGCAAATAAAGCACCCAATTTTATAATCCACATTTTTTTTTCTTTCCTATCCAACAAAGAATGTCATCCAGCCTTATTCTTCTTACTTAAACATATTTTATCAATAATAATAAAAGTACATTTTGCCAAAACATGTTTAATAGTGTGTTTATATAAAGCATTTATAGTTTTGGCACATCTAATGTCAATCATATGATCTGACTTTCTAAATTTCAAATGACAGGATGTTTGTCCCACATAAAATGTGGAGCATATGCATGAGGTCAGATATATTACCTAATCAGTACTACAATTACCATAAACCAACATATCAAATATATGTGATGTATTCTTGGATGTAAATTGTTTATCTTTCCTAATGAACTTGCAAAAACTACAATTTCCACAGGGATAACAACCTATTAACAATTGACCATTCAAACCCATTTGGCTAACACCCTTTTCCTTCTCAGTTTTTTCTTATAATGATTGAACCATCCTCACATCGTATTCCCTTTCCTATATAAAAAAAGACATTTGGGAGGAATTAAGTCCCTTAAACTGTCATCCATGAACGAAATATCCCAATGTTTATGAACTAAATTCATATAAAATGATGTATTATTACCAAAATTTATTTTAAATCTAAGTGGTTGCTTGCCCTTGTTCTTAAACCTATAGTGTAATAATGTAGATATATGCACCTTATTCACAGATGTTAAGGCATTCTTGACTATATGTTGTTGATACCCTCTAGTACAAAACCTACAAATTAGGTCATGTTCTTGTTCTTGCAATTCCAGTTGTGAAGAACATATTCTGCAAAGTCTAACAAACTGTGATTTTGGAATATCATTAATAATGTGCCATGGATGGCAACTAGTAATGTGCAATGGTGTATTAAATTGTGGATATTTCCTAAAAACAGACCTTTTGAGTCCCATCACTTTGCACCGTAATTTGTACATCTAAAAAAGTAATGCTGGTAGAATGAAAATTAACAGAGAAGTGAATACCCCACTTGTTTTCATTTAAATAATCCACAGATTCTTGTAAATAAACAGAATCTGACCTCCAGACTACCCAGCAGTCATCTAAATATCTCTGCCAAATATCCATAAAATCCAGATATATATTATGAGAACAATCTTATGTGATCTGTTCCGCAATATAACTCATGAAAAGATTGGCATATATGGGTGCAAAGAAGCCCCCATAACTATGCCCTTTAACTGTACAAAGCACTGATCCCCAAAGTAGAAAACATTCTTTGTCAATACATGTTCGGTTAAGCAAGGCAAAAAAGTATTGAATCCAGTGCTATATAAAGATGCCCGATTCAACCAATATTCCAGTGCCAACATCCTGCCCAGTGAGGAATGTTAGTATAAAGGGCCGAAACATCAGGGTACACAACAACCAACGCTGTTCAATTTGCATTTCTTCTACAATATTGAGAAATTCTGTTGTATCTTGAATCTGTTAAAGTACATATACCAACAGTGATTTAAGATGGATCTATATCACAAAATCGAATGTTGTGAATGCCGAATACTGGAAGGCCAAACTTTGTAGTTCAAAAGTTGAAAATGTCGAAGCCACGGAAACCCGAATTCTTTCCCAGGGAAAGAATTCAGTTGGCTGTTTCTGCGGCTTCAGCATTTTCAGACCAGGTCAAGGTAAGTGTACGAACAGATAGTGACAGACTTTAGGGTTAGGGCGCGGGTCAGGTAAATATGTGATAGTGACATACTTTAGGGTTAGGGCGTGGGTCAGGTAAGTGTGCGGTAGTGACGGACTTTAGGGTTAGGGCACGGGTCAGGTAAGTGTGCAATAGTGATGGACTTTAGGGTTTGGGCGTGAGTCAGGTAAGTGTGTGGTAGTGATGGACTTTATGGATAGGGCTGGGTTAAGGATAGTGCATAGATAGTGGTGTATGTTAGGTTTAGTGTATGTTTTGAAGGTGTTTGGTGTGATTGTGTTACGTGTGTGTTTTTCGGAATAGCACATTTTTTTCCCTGGGAAAAAATTAGCTGTTTTGAAGTGTCGATGTTATCCGAATTCGATCTTCCAAGTTCGAACTTATGGTGTTCGACATTTTGGAAGCTTGATTTCATGATATAGACCCGGTTTAAGATATCTAGTCAAATAAATAGATAAAGGTTCTGTTAGTGACTCCTTACCTGAAACAATCAGTCTTCCTGGATGCTTATCCAAATTCTTATGGATTTTGGGTAACATATGGACTGTCTGCCTGGCTGGATCTGGAACAGTCAAATGATGCACTGTCTCCTTGGAAATAAAACCCTCCACGTGTACTGCTTGCAAAAAATTGTCAATATCTTTCTTAAATACCAAGGTAGGATCTACGTATATCTGTTGAAAAAATCAGTGGTCTGACAATTGATTTTGGGCTTCATTAAAATACATAGCCCAATCCCAAATAACCATTGTTCCCCCTTTATCTGCTGTATTAATAACTAACTGCTTGTTTTTTCTCAATCTTTGCAAAGCTTGCCATTGTAAATGATGGTACCGAAATAAGTTTAGATCAGAATGTACTCAATATTTATTTTGTACAATTGTCTAATGTTGAAATTGAATTATTAGATAAAGGGCTTGACTTTATACCGTTATTTTGTACCTGAAAATATTTTCCACAAGATGTTATTGCTTTTTGTAGAACATTAAATCTTAAATTATATTTTTGATCAAAAATCATCTGAAGACAAGGATAACAGTGAGTTTAGATTTAGACTATCCTCCTTTATGCCTCCCCCTAATAAAAATGTTGCAATTTTTCAGTATCAACTTTTCAAAGATTTACATTTTATGACATACACATTATGATAATTTGCCAGTCTTACAACACAAGCTTTACAAAGAATGAATAAAAACAAGCAGTTAGTTATTAATACAGTGAATAAAGGAGGAGCAGTGGTTATTTGGGATTGGGCTATCTATAATTGTCAGACCATCAATTTTATCAACAGATGTATTTAGATCCTACCTGGGTATTTAAGAAAGATACTGATAACTTTTTATGAGCAACACATGAGGAGGGTATTATTACCAAGGAGACAGTGTATCATTTGATAGTTCCAGATCCAGACAGGCAGACATTCTATATGTTACCCAAAATCCATTAGAATTTGGATAAGCCTCTGGGAAGACCAATTGTTTCAGGTAAGGGGTCAGTAATGGAACCTTTATCCATTTATTTGACTAGATATCTTAAACCATTGCTGGTATATGTATGTTCCTGTATTCAAGATACAACAGCATTTCTCAATATTGTAGAAGAAATGCAAATTGAAAAAGGCTGGTTGTTGTGTACCCTTGATGTTTCGGCCCTTTATTCTAACATACCAAACTGGGCTCGACTTTTGGCACTAGAATATTCATTGAATCAGACATCTTTATATAACATTGGATTCAATATGTTTTTGCTTTGCTTAACCGAACATGTATTGACAAAGAATGTTTTCTACTTTGGGGATCAGTGCTTTTCACAGTTAAAGGTCACAGCTATGGGGGCTTCCTTTGCACCCATATATGCCAATCTTTTCATGACTTATATTGAGGAACAGATCATATAAAATTATTCTTGTAATATATATCTGGATTTTATGGATATTTGGCGGAGATATTTAGATGACTACTGGCTGGTCTGCAGGTCAGATTCTGTTTATTTACAAGAATTTGTGGATTATTTAAATGAAATTAATTTTCATTCTACCAACATTACTTTTTCTGATGTACAAATTACTATGCAAAGTGATTGGACTCTATGAAGTTCTGTTTTTAGGAGATATCCACAATTTAATACATTATTGCATGCTATTAGATGTCATCCATTGCACATTATCAATACTATTCCAAAATCACAGTTTCTTAGACTTCGTAGAATATATTCTTCGCAATTGGAATTGCAAGAACAAGAACAGAACCTAATGTGTAGGTTTTGTGATAGAGGGTATCAATAACATATAGTTAAGAATGTCTTAACATCTGTGAATGAGGTCCATAGATCAACATTATTACAATATAGAGTTAGGAACAAGGTCAAACAACCACTTAAATTTATAAAAAAAATGTCAGTAGTAATACATCATTTTTTATGAATTTAGTTAATAAACATTGGGATATTTTGCTGATGGATGACTGTTTAAGGGACTTAATAGCCCACCAAATGTCTTTTTTCATATACGAAAGGGAAAAGATGGGAGGTTGGTTCAGTTATTATAAGAAAACAACTGTGAAGGAAAAAGGTGTTAGCCAAATGGGTCGGGATAGTCAATTGTTAATAAGTTGTTATCCCTGCGGACATTGTAGTTTTTGCAAGATCATTAGGAAAGATCAGCAATTTTCATCAAAGAATACATCACATCTCTTTGATATTTTGGTTTATTGAATTGTAGTACTGATTGGGTAATATATCTGGCCACATATACATGCTCCACATTTTATGTGGGACAAACATCATGTCCTTTGAAATTTAGGATATCAGAACATATGAGTGACATTAGATGTGCCAAAAATATAAATGCTTTATATAAACACACTATTAAACATTTTTCAACAAAATTTACTTTTATTATTATTTTTAAAATATGTTTAAATAAGAAGAATAAGACTGGATGGCAATCTTTGTTGGATCAGAAAGAAAAAGGTGGATTATAAAATTGGGTCCTTTACTTGTACCAGGTCTTAATGAACATCTGTAAGAACCAATAGGAGCAAAGGACAATGGATTTAATGTGTTAAGAGTGGTTGGTGTTACTGCACTGATGAAGGCTTGATGCTAAAACTGGCATGCTAGTCTCCGTTCACCTTTAGGGTGTTTTGTTTTTGGTTACATCCCTTAATTTATGTGGCTGTATCATATTTACTGTAATTTATTGAATTGTATCTACATCAATTGAATGGAATATATTAAATAATATAGTGCTGACTTTGTGTGCTTGCTGTTTGTTTTTTTTGTACTACAGATACATCTGCATACACAGAGGTACTCACTAAAAGCCTACCAAAGGAACAGAAACTTTCCAAACACACACCATCCCACACTTACCACTAAGCATAAAGAAACCACTGCACATATTAATATGCACACCAGTGTCTGGACAAATAAGCCCCTAAGGCAAAACCCATCATAGATGACTCCTTAGTGAAACACACAGATGTACCCTCACTAGATTGGACAATGAGAAGGTCATGGTCACCTGCCTATCAGGTGCCAGGATCTGAGAAATCATTCATGCACTCAAGTCACTCAACAACTATCATTATGACTCTGTCATAGTCCATTTTGGAGTGAATGACTTGAGATGTACCTCTTTGGGCTATATGAAGAGAGACATGATGGAACTCTCTGATTATGTGTTCCAGACAGGTATGTCCGTAGCTCTAAACAGTATCCTACCCTCACCCAGGATGATGCCACATTATAACCAAAAAATGATTGACTTCAACAAGTCAAGTGGTGTCAGTCTAGGGGGTTCCATTATCTGTCAGTCTGGGAATTTATGGTAGACAGACCTCTCTGCTTTGCTAAAGATGGTCTGCACATTTCTCCCTTAGGCTTTCAGATATTGGCAAAGGCTCCTGCCTCCCCCATAGTCCCTTTTTCAGGCAATGTCAAAACAACAAATTTTCCAATGTAACAAAATCTAATCAAAATATAATCATGGTCATGCTGCTTAATTCTAGGAGATTAAACACAGAACTGCACTTCCTGAAGCACTCCTCACATTGGATGATGCACAAGTCTGTGCAGTTACTGAGACATGGTTCAAGGCTGTTGAGAGCACACCATCTGTGCAAGGCTACAATGCCTTCTACATATTCAGATCTCAAAATGAGCATGAAGGAACCAAAGGTGGAGGAGGTGGAGGTGTATCCATCTTCATTAAAACCAAATACACTTTGAAACTGGTCAAACAGCATGACTTTCTCAAACTACTCCATGTCCAATTAACTGTTGGGAAAGTACCATACCACGTCATTGCTAGTTACAGATCCCCAACCATGAACCAGGATAAGCACACCACCTACCTCAGTTTACTGGACTCCATCTCCATACAGTCCAACACCTTAGTCATGGGAGATTTAAATTATCATTCCATGGACCGGCGACATTCACCAGCAAAAACACACTTGCCCAGAGGTTCCTGGACTTTGTAAACACAAATGCTCTAGAAAAGATAGCCTACACCCCCACTAGGGGCTGTAATGTTCTCGATATAGTACTCACCAACATGGGGGTCACTGTACTTCCCCATGTGTGATGCCTTCCCTCATTAGATCAGACCAGATGTCAGTCTCATATGAAGTAACAACTGCAGCTCACAACCCCACAGGAACAAAACTTATAAAAAACTTTTCCAAAGCTAACTACAGCCTACTAAGCGATGCCACCCACAATCATAGATATCAATGATCACTATGCAGAAGTGTATGCAAATGCCCTGAACAAACACCTAAGTGACTGCATAGACTCTGCTGTACTTAACTGAGTCAAAACCAGTTCTTCCCATAAAAACAAGCCACCATAGTGAACTTCAAGTATAAACAGATTATATAACAAGAGGAAGAAACTGTTGTCCAAAAGCAAGAAAGATATCACTCTGCAGAGGAAGAGTTCCCTCCTAAGCCTAAACAAGAAAATCAGAAATATTGTAAAGTCTTCTAAAGCAAATTATAAAATGAAAATCACATCCCTAGCCAAGGATAATCATAAGGGATTCTTTAACTATGTCTGAAGTCTAAAATGGAATGCCCAGCTATGTAACAAAATGGTTGTAGCTAGATCACTCATACTACACCAGAAGATAGTGCCAACCTGTAGTTGACAGATTCTGTGCAAACTTCACCCCACCAATCCCCATTTATCACATCCCAAAGCATACCCGACACCAGCCCTCTGACTAGTATCTCTAGAGAAGAGGTCATCTCTGCACTTGCAAAGGCCAAAAACAGCCTCAATGGGACCATGTAATATCCCAGATTGTTTACTAAACAATCTAAAACAAGACCTAGTGGACCAACTTGGCATTCTCTTTAATCATAGCTTGAGAACTGACTATGTTCCTGCAGAAAGGAGAACAGCAACAGTAATCTCCTTGCACAAAGGAGGGGGGGGGGGGGTCATCACCTGACCCTGGGAACTACAGACCCATAAGTCTAACCAGACTCATCTGTAAAGCCATGGAAGGTGTTATCATCAACCTTATCACCAGGGACATAAGCGACCTCCAAATACTGGAGCTAACCCAGTTTAGCTTTGTTAAGGGTAGATCATGCTTATTAAACCTGGTAGACTTCTTTGAGAATGTCACCAAAGCCATGGATGAAGGTAAGATAGTGCACACAGCCTATCTCAACCTTGCCAAGGCTTTTGACACAATTCCCCACTCTAGCATCATTGAGAAACTTTCACAGATAGGGATTAACCCTTACATTACTAGATGGGTAGCCAGTTGGCTCACTGACAGAAAACACTCTGTCATAATTGGTGATTCCACCACCACCAGTAGATCTGTTACCAGTGGAGTACCACAGGGGTCTGTGCCCGGCCCTTTACTGCTTGGCATGCATTTCTCAGAAGTCAAGGCCAGAGCAGATGGCCTTTAGCTCACCAGGTTGCTAATGATTGCCAACTGGGAGCAATCACTGAGCGCCCCAATGATGTCAACATATTATAAGAAGGGCTAACACAACCAAATGACTGAAAGCCATGTTCTAAAACAAATGCAAAAAAAAATGCATTATTATTCCCTTTGACAAAATTTAATTCCTACAAATTACAATATTGACAGCAGCCCCCTGTGCTCCAACTCAGTGGTGTGAGACTTGGGAACACAGGCTGCTAGAAATCTGAACTTTTACCACTTTTTCCAAGTGGTAAAGTAAGCATTCTATGTAGCACACCTCATAAGCAAGGACGTAGCATCTGGGTCAAAGGATGTTATAACTCCACTGTATTGGACCCACATCAGGCCATTAATAGAGTATAATGAACCCTTTTGCATGTACATCACCAGATACCTGCAACAGCTGTTGAGATCTCAGAGGTTTCATAATAAGAAAATACAGAGACTCCAAACCATGACCTATGTTGAGAGGCTGAAACCCCTGTCACTTTACTCTGTATCTTATAGGCTGCTGAGAGATGACTTGTGCTTGGCCTATAGGGCAATCTCCAACCCTGCCCTAATGGAAATGCTGCACAACCACAAGTCAAATGGCACAAGAGTCACTCTCTCTAGGGATCTCAACCTAGCTTGTGACATTAACAGATCATGCTGGAGAGACAAATATGTCTCCCAGAGACTGCTGCTTCTCTGGAATAGACTCCCTATTCATGTAAAACAGAGCTCCCCACTGACCCTATTCATATGCAACCTAGATAATTGGATTGGAGACCGAAAATTCACCCCTAGAGTGGCACCCATGTCTGTTCATAAATTCATTCTGCAAACTACCCAAAAAAGAACAAATGGGAATACCTGGGGTTAATATGGCTAGGCTTGTAAAGGCTCTAGGGCCACTAACCTAGTAACTTCCTATGAACCTATAAATAACTGGTTCCAAAATCATGAACTGAAACTAAATGCAAAAAAAATGCATTACTGTATACTCTGGGAAGACAGCTACCCCAGGAAACTAACCGCACTGTCAATACACCCCTAAGAGTAGACCCATTTGTTTGGGATTTGAGAACTTATGTGGACAGTGACCTAACTTTTGACCAACATGTGCTTATTGTTGCAAGAAAGTCCTTCTATATTGTTCAGCTTATAAACAAAGGGATTTTGTCTAGATCTAGGAATGTTATTGTCCCTTGTTACTCAGCCCCCATTAGTCTAATCAGTATAATGCCCCCTTTGGCATTCATCTGTCATATGTGCAATGACTGGAATGCCCACAGAGATACCTTACTAAAAGGATACACAGTCTACACAACATGATCTACATGGACTGACTCAAAGCTGTCACTGTATTTGGTATCCTACAGACTTCTAAGAGGTGACCTGTGTCATACAAAGTGTCCTTTGACTTATTACTGATGGATTTACTGCATGTCAGCAAGTCAAATAGCATCAGAAATACTCAGTCCAGGGAACTAATTTTTTTCTGCATCATCATCTTCAGTGAGAATACTGCTGCTGTAGAACAGACTCTCCATCCACATAAAACAAAGTTCATACCTCTCCATATTCAAAAGCAACTTAGAAGGGAAACAGAAAATTTACTCCAGGATTGTCCCCTGTACTACTAATGGACAGAGGCAGCTCCTAAATGCTTTATCCTATGTATGAATCCCCTCAAATTGTTTATGGTATGTTCTCAGTTATTCTCATTAGGGGTAATATATAACTATCAGCCATGGGATAGATAAGGCCAATCTATAACTAAATGGGATAGGTTATTTTAAGCACAAAAAAGGAAACTGACTAGTCTTGAAATGGTCCACAAAGGCAGCTAGCCTAGCACTTAACTATGAACCTATAAACATATGGGTCTATATCAGCATATCGAATGCTGAAAACGGCGATGCAATTTCATTGAATGAAATGTTTGAAATCTCAAAAGAGCGAACTGACAGAACATTGATTTCTTTCCCAGGGAAAGAAATCGGTGTTCCGTGCAAAAAAAAAAAAAATTGATACTTTAAACACTAACAGAAGTGGGGGGCTTCGTATCCCACATCCCCCAATGTGGGGGGCTGTGCCCCCACACCCCCCCTACTTAAATATACCAACTTTGAGACTGCACCACAATGGAGGAAATAGCAAACTCAGATGATGGCCCACCGATTTCTTTCTCTGAGAAAGAAATCGATGTTCTGTCAGTTCGCTCTTCTGACATTTCGATCATTTCAGTTCGATGAAATTAAATTTGGTGTTTTCAACATTCAAAATGCTGATAGGAAACCAAACATACTAATTCCACCATGGTACAAACACAAAAAAGGATGAAGCCTTCCAAAAGAAATTAAGCAGTGCTAGCACATACTTAGAAACCACACTGACAGTGATTTCTTATGTAGAACAATGATCAGGGATCTCAACTTCACCAGGATAAATTTAAAAAAATAGAACCTAGTCCAGTTTGTTCAAGAGCAGTAGAGAAGCCTTAACAAAAATTGTTATGCCCTGGTGCATGATATAGCTCTTCTCAAATACCATGTGATTAACCAGTAACTATCAAATATACAGCTACATACACTGTGATAGGCGATAAGTTAGTGCTGTCTGGTGCAGTGGGAGATTTGATACTAAAATCTTAAACCCTGAATTATGCAAGACAACCAATCAATCAACCATTGGGAGCATACATTAGCACTATTCTGCTTTAGGTTAAAAGATATTTCCTCACACGATTGTTACCTTATTACCCAAAAGAAGTGTTAAATGCATCAGTTGTGCAGTTCATTATGCTACATTATCTGATTCAATAAAAACATAGATATGTGAAAAATATGTTTACATTCCCTGTGAAGCAAAGATGTTTTGGGGGTTTTAAATGAAACTGGATTTCATTAGAAGGAAGTATTTCATTTTCTATCATTTAAAATCCCTTCTGAAAATGTAAAAAGATTGGAAAGAAATAATTATACTGCGGCTAGACTAAACTTTAAAATGTATGTGTCGGCATACCCACTGTACTGCTTAATATCTTAATAGACCATCTGCCAACCACTGAAGCATTTTGCCAGAAAAGCTGTGAAAGAAAAAGAAACCTGTCAGTTTTGCTTTTGCTGACTTTGCATACTTCATTGTGCACACATTGGCCCATCACTGTAACTGAGCATTCACCAGCCACTGAAACTTTATACCAATAAAGCAGAAACCTATAAATGCGGAGTTGATTTTTGCACTCTTTCCGGGCCGCAACTTTGTTTAACATTTTATCTGCTGTGAGTATTAACTAAATGAACTTTATTCTGCAGAGTCTATAATATTTTCCCATACTAAATTTATAAACTGCAAATGTGTTTAGAGCTTTTGCTGTCTTAAAGACATGAAATCTCTGCAAGAAAGTCTACCACTGGCTAAGTTAAATAAAATGAATGCAGCCCTAAGGTATGCATGTTTTTTTAAGTTAAAATCAACAAAAATAAGGAATACAAAGTAAGGTAAGCAACAGATAGTTTCTCATAAGCACAGATGAGGAGAATGAGCAATGCATAACACTAACTGAAGGCTAAAAGCTTTCCAAATTAATCGTGATAATGTGAAGCAATTAGTAATGCTCTCCAGAGCATGTTTTGTTGAGGAAATAATGTCTGCCTAGGGGTGTTGTGAGGGCCAATACTGCAGGCAGACGCCTCTTCTCCCCTGGAATGGAGTTATTTCCCAATTACACATATCCTGGATGGCATTATTGTGTATAGAGAATGGGCTATCTGCTGAATTATTTTGTATTTTTTATTACTATTTTTCTTATATTTTTAATGCAAATAGTTCCAATGCCCAATGTTTCAAAGTTGCTGTAGCATATGTAATTGTTGATGGAAAAAGTAATTTAAATTCAAAATATGTTATGCAACTATTTAATATCTAAGCACACACACACACACACACACACACACACACACACACACACACACACACACACACACACACACACACACACACACACACACACACACACCGTGGTAAGTTGACTTTTGTACTCTTTTTGTACCAGAATTTTGTTTAACATTCTATCTGCTGTGTATATTAACTAAATGAACTTCATTCAGGCGTGTATCTAATATTTTTTCCAAAATAAAAACGCAACTTGCAAATGTATTTAGAGCTTCTGTTGTCTTAAAGACATGAAATCACTGCAACAAAGTCAACATATAACACACATACAGACACATTCAGAAGCACAGACATATACACAGAAACAAACAGCACACATCTATTCACACACATACACACGCACGCAAGCATACACACACCACACCTACACAAACACTCACACACACAGTAGTTACAGTGACTTTGTTGAGTGAATACACTTTAGATGTCTCTCTGTGATCAAATAAATGAAAAAAATCATGAAATGTAAAGCACTGTCACCCCCCATTTATTCTCCCTTATTTTGCCACATAGTGTTGCTCTGTCCCTTCTGGAAGTAATTATTTTCTGGTAAACCACCGAGGATTAAAGTCAGTGCTGCCTCTGTCTCTCTGTCTGTCTTTTCCTCTCACCTACACTCTCGCTCTCTTCCTCTGTCATCTCCGTCTGTGTCTTTTACTTACAGAGATGCATACAAACACACTTTCCTGACTTTTGTATAATTTTGTTTAATTTATGCTCACTAAACAGCATAGCTGAGTTTATTGAGTGCAAAATGTTAGCTGTTTGCTTTTTTTCTGTCTGAGCTTTACGACAAATTAATATGCTGCTGTGATAAGGCAGACTTGATTTTTAGTGGCCATTACCTGCACTGCATCAAGAACTTCACCACATCTCCAACAATTTATTTTTCTTGATTTATGAAGACTCTTCCCAGGATTCAGGAAACTCTGTATAGGTTGTGCGCAAAGCCTACTCAGAATTTACATGTATGCACACTAGTGCGTGTTGAGCAGCATACTGTGCAATGCATATTCATGCTGAGAACTGTGTCTAAGCAAGTATTCATAGCTGGCAACAATGTTGTCGGCCAGGAAACTGGGTAAGTGAACACGGAGTGCAATGCAGATTAAAGCAGAACACTTAACGTCCGCTGTTTGCACAGAATGCCACAGTGGTCACCAGGACTTCACAGATAGCTCTCAATCGACATATCTGCACAAAACTATACATAATGCAGGGACAATAACCCAGAAATAGGGACATATTTGACATAGATGCCTTATAGAAATGTGGTAGAAGTAAATGCTCTGAAGGATATGAAATATGAAACTCAAACATACCTCTCAGTCTCTTATCGCAATAAATCTGAACAAAGCCATGACTTATGGGGGCAAAGGCCCCAAAATAGGGAGAGATTTTTAATACTGTTCTTACAAACTTAGAAATAATAGGCTTTACATTAGCATGAATTTTCTGAAGAGCATGAAGTTTGAAACTGAAATGTCTGTCATTATTTTCTCACTTATTTTCTGACTTCAATCCACAATGACATGCCAATGATTTGCCAGAAAACCAAAATGTTATGAGGAAAATATCAAAAATATGAGAGAAACATCTGAACTTTCTGCAAACATCTGGACAGTTGAGAGGTTTGAACTCAAATGTATGTCATAATGAGTCACATCAGTCCTGAGATCATCCCAGTGATATGGAAGAAAGCCACGCATTTGATATCAAACACATTTGGACTTCTAGGCATCCTGTGAATATCTGGACAGTTGAGAGGTATGAATGCGAAGTATATGGTCCAAACACAGTACAGGACAGTGTATGTGCAGTGCAGAGTATTATGATATCCCATTCCTGGCATTCTGTGCTGTGTAAATGATCTGTAATGGTACATAGACTGCCATATAAAATAAACTCACAGGGGAAGTGTGTGCATTGAATAGGGACACACAGATGAATTGTAAGAATGTTAACAGGGAAAGAGGACATGTGAAATAACCTAATGTACAGCAGATGAGGACATGTCAATGGAAGATGGTTGTAGCAGCAACACCAATCCCACCTTACTGAACTAGAATAGTCCAGTCTTCAGAGTTTGCTGATCTCTGGGCTTTGGCTTGGTTCCTGTGCTATTCCATATCCTTATTTGGATAAAGGGAAGCTTCTTTGTTCACCAGTGGGAGTGGGGAGCACTGAGCAGCCTATTTGTCCCTAGAGCAGTGGTTCCAGCCAGAAATTTGTAGTCTATTGGCCATTTTGGGTCAATTCCTAGGTCTTTTCAACCCCCTGCTATAAAGTCCCACCTTACTGAACTAGAATAGTCCAGTCTTCAGAGTTTGCTGATCTCTGGGCTTTGGCTTGGTTCCTGTGCTATTCCATATCCTTATTTGGATAAAGGGAAGCTTCTTTGTTCACCAGTGGGAGTGGGGAGCACTGAGCAGCCTATTTGTCCCTAGAGCAGTGGTTCCAGCCAGAAACTTGTAGTCTATTGGCCATTTTGGGTCAATTCCTAGGTCTTTTCAACCCCCTGCTATAAAGCCCGCTTTAGCGCTTTGTGATTTAGCAGAGTTGCCCATAGAGCACCATCGGCGGTTAAACAAGGTTAAACTATTTCTGGCTCCGTAAAGTCTGCTGTTCAATTTTTCCCTTAGAATTTCTCTACTTGCAATCTAAACAGTCTATTCTCTATCTCAATAGCTCAGCACTTGCTCCTAAAGCATTTTTATATAGGTAAAGTACTTGTATACTAAACAAAGTACTACATTAGCCTAGAATCCCCTTGAGTACCCATTTCCCTATAGGTCCCTTCTGACTCAGTTATACAGCAAACTTTTTCACTTTTTCTAGCATGTCGAAGGGTCAGTTGCTAGCGTCCTCTCCTGTTCAGCTGGTGAATCTGGGCATCTTGAGGCAATGTTACAATTGCCTCATGTACTCAGACAACCCACTCCTTCTCCCACAAAACACAAATACATGTGAGAGATGCAACTATATAGCCAAACTGGAGGCTGAGCTCTCTCAACTCAGGACTGGCAAGACCAGACAGGAGGAGAAGGAAACCACACACACAAAACCCAGTTTCACATAGAACTATCACAACTGCAAAACAAACACATAAACACACAAAGACATACTCGGAGGCACTGATCAAAATCTACCAAAACTACAGAGGCCTCCAAAGCAGACACCCAAGCAACTGCCACCTCAAGACATAAGACATGCAACACATAGTTCTCAAAGTCAGTGTGCTAAACAGTCACAGCCCTTAAGGCCAAACACAATGCCAGACACACTTGTTATAGGTGACTCCATAGTCAGACACACTGACGTCCCACTCACCAGACTGAACAAGGAAAAGATCACAGTTAGCTTCCTGTCAGGCACTAGAATCCGCCACATAACACAAGCACTCAGGTCACTCCACAGCAAGTACAAGTATGACTCAGTCATTGTCCATGCCGGCCTGGACTACATGAAAAGAGACATAGAGGAGCTCTCAGATTATGTAGCCCAGGCCGGTATGACCCTGACCCTGAGCAGTATCCTACCCTCACCAAGAATGATGCCACAATACAGAGACAAAATGATCAGCTTTAATAATTGGCTTAATTACTGGTGTCATTCTAAGGATCCAATGTCTGTCTGCCTGGGATGACATGCTTGACAAGCCACGCTCAGCAAGGAGACGGCTTGCACCTGTCAACCCTGGGCTTCGGATATTGGCAAAGGCTCTTGCCACCCCATAGTGCCTTTTTAGGCAAGGCTCAAATGATAAACCTACCTAGAAAACAAAAATGGAGAAAAACTAAGGGTAATACTGCTCAATGCCAGAAGTCTAAACCTCAAGATGCAGCCCTCCTCAGTATGGAGAACATCGATGTTTGTGCTGTGACTGAAACCTGATTCAAGGCTCCTGAGAGCACCCCAGCACTATCAGGTTATACCTCATATCATGCGTTCTGGCCCCAAAATCCGGACCGAACTACAAAGGAGGAGTATCCATATTCATAAAGGATACCCACCTCCAGGTTAGTGGCAACGCACAAGCATCGGAGACCATCCAGGTGCAATTAACCATAGGTAAAACTGCCCTACAGTTTGTAACATGCTACAGACCACCTTCTCAAACTCAGGAAACCCACACAGCCTTCCTGAAGACACTGGAGAATATAAATGTCTCTCCAAACACCATCATATTGGGTGACTTCAACTACCCAAACATAGACTGGGAACATTACTCAAGCCCCAACACCTAGCCCAAAGGTTCCTTGAGTTCATAAACTCAAATGCTATGGAACAACTAGTCACCATTCCCACAAGAGGAGAAAATATACTAGACCTGATCATCACAAACATGGGGACAAAATGCTCCACACGGAAGTATATCCCTCATTGGTGAGATCAGACCATAAATTAATCTCACTGGAGATCCACATCCCGCCCCCACTCCCAGCAAAGACCACAGTGAAGAACTTCTCAAAAGCAAACTTCACACTTCTTAAGACTGGAGTGGTATCCTTCAAGGCCCCGAGCCAGTGGAAACCACAACCCACGTTGCTGAAACCCTTACAAATGCCTTCTAGCACCTCCAGGAATGTATGGATCAAGCAATCCCTAATAAAATCAAGACCTTTTCCACCAAAGGCAGGCGCCTGGTCTGGTGGACTCAGCCATAAACAAACTCTACAACAAGAGGAGAAAGCTACTACATGACAGAGCAAAATCCCTAAATGGGAAGGCATCTCTGATCAATACTAGCAAAAACTACGATCACTCATAAAATCATCCAAGGCCAACTTTGAGAGAAAAATCGCTAATGACACAAAAGACAATCATAAAGCCTTCTTTAGCTATGTTAGAAACCTGGGTGGAAACTCCCAGATATGTTCAGAATTAGTCCAAAATGATAAAAATCACTGAACCCACAGACATTACCAACATACTGGCAGACAGGTTCAGTGCAAATTTCTCCCTCCCTCCCCCAAAGGAGAAATATCTATCCCACCAGAGTCTAGCCTCCCAAACATCTCAGATGCCCAGGTGAGAGCTGCTCTCTCTAAAGCAAAAACACAGCATCAATGGGACCAGACGGTGGCCCCGGCTGTGTGCTACACGAACTCAATGAGGAACTAAACCCACACATAAGGCTGCTGTTTAATCCTAGCCTTACTACAGGATCAAAGAATGGCGACGGCAACTGTGGTCCCACTCCACAAAGGCGGTGCTTCTACGGACCCTGGAAATTACCGCCCCATAAGCTTGACGAGCCTTGTCTGCAAAGCTATGGAGAGGATCATAATGGAACTCATAAATAAAGACATTGGGGACCTACAGACACTGGATACTACCCAATTTGGCTTTGTCAAGGGCAGATCCTGCCTCTTGAACTTGGTCGACTTTTTCGAAACAGTCACTAAGGCCATTGATGAGGTTAAGGCAGTTCACACAGCCTACCTTGACCTAGCAAAAGCATTCGACACAATACCCCACTCGGGCATCATAGAAAAGCTCACCAGCTTAGATGTAAACCCATATGTCACAAGATGGGTTGCAAACTGGCTCAAGGACAGAACACACAGGGTTAGAGTTGCTGGTGCCATGTCAGACTCTAAGCCGGTCACTGGGCCCCCTCTTGTTCGGCATTTATTTTTCTGAAGTGCAGGCAAACATAGGGGGATTGTGGCTGACAAAATTTGCAGATGACTGCAAACTGGGCACCATAATTGACACTCCATCAGACACAGACATCCTCCAGAAAGGTCTCATAGAAATGGATAACTGGTGCCAGAGCCATGGCCTTAAGCTAAATGCCAAAAAATGTATAGTCATACCCTTTGGGAAAAACAAGGTAATCCCTAATTACCACATAGGTGGTAATCCATTAAACACGGAAGAAGTTATCAGGGACCTGGGGACCCAAGTTGACAGTAACCTCTCTTTTACACTCACATTGCCAAAGTGGTTAGGAAGACCTTCTACATTGCCCACCTGATCATGAAGGGATTCACATCCAGATCAGGAGAGGTCATTGTACCCTGTACTCTTCACTTATCAGACCAATGATTGAGTACAACGCCCCATTCGAATGTACCTTACCCGACACCTGCAGCAGTTGGAAAGACCCCAAAAGTTCCTCACCAAAAGGATAAAGGGCTCAAACATATGTCATACGATGCCCGACTGAAGAAACTCCAGCTCTATTCAGTCGCATACCGTCTGCTCAGAGGTGATCTGTGCCTGACATACAAGGCCATGTCCAACCCGGAATTAATGGACATGCTCCACCTCAAAAAATCCAAATCCACCAGAGCCACGAGAGCAAGAGACTTAAACCTCAACACGGATATAAATAGGACGTGCTGGAGGGACAGATTCATCACCCAGAGACTCCCTACACTATGGAACAGAATCCCAGTCCATGTGAGGCAGAGCCCCTCACTGACTCTGTTCAAGAGAAATCTTGACGAGTGGATGGGAGATCGTAGGTTTACCCCGGGAATCATCTCTGTATCACTGCTGGACAGAGGCACAGCAAACTAATGGGTATAGTATTCTCATCCTAAGGGGTGGTGAAAGCCACACACACTCTGGCTAGGCTTATAAATGCCCTAGGGCAGATAGCCTAGTATGAACCTATGAACCTATGAATCTATATAGTACAGTAAGGCTGCACAGTGAAAATTTGATTTATGTGACTGCCACACAGAGTGAGATAACAATGGGGAGGATATCTGTGTGAAATAAGCATCCTTATGAATAATGCAGAGGACATCTATCAGGGATCTGACATACAATTGGGGTAGGGTGCATATTGTGAAGCTGTACAAACTGATTTGCCTGAATATGAGTGTAATCTCAGCAGAGGTCTCCAGTGGGGCACAGGTAAAGGCTCTTTGAAAACATGAAAAGACCCAACCACAATCATGGACGATATCAGAATAATACCACCAGTAATCCTATGCCTCTGACATACCATATGTGATTTAGAGTGATACGAGATGATTCTGCACAGACACATCTGACCAACTATTATGATACATCCACACTCTATGAGGGTAAGCATGCACACTGTCCTGGCACTGTAACATCTGCTGGAGGTGTTAGGAGGGACACTGCTATACTTGTATGCGACATTATGAGCAATACAGGTTAGGTGACTGGTATGCATGGCATATATATATATATATATATATATATATATATATATATATATATATATTTATACCTCACAAGAAACTTATAACAGCTGGAGAGACCACAAATGTACCTCACCAAGAGGATTACTGGCCTCAAACATACGTCCTATGCAGCCCGACTAAAAACCTCTGTCTGTACTCAGTGGCATATTGCTTACTCAGAGGTGATCTCTTCCTGACTCACAAAGCCATGTCCAACTCAGAATTGATGGACATGCTCCACCTAAAGAAATCCAAGTCACTGCGAGCCATGCACTCTAGTGAGCTAAACCTCACCACAGCAATAAATAGAACATGTTGGAGGGATAGCTTCCTGTCACAGAGATTCCCCATGCTTTGGAACAAAATTCCAAACTACATTAGGCAGAGCCCCTCACTAACACTCTTCAAGAGAAACCTTGCGAGTGGATGGCTAACAGAAAATACACTCCTGGGATCACTTCATTGGCTCTGCTTGACAGATGATCAGTTAATTAATCAATGGAGGCAGTGAAAGCCGACACACTCTGGCCAGGCTTATAAATGCCCTTGGGTAGATAGCCTAGTACCTACCTATGAACCTATGAGCCTATATAAATATATATATATATATATATATATATATATATATATATATAAATATATATATATATATATATATGTGTGTGTGTGTGTGTGTGTGTGTGTTTGTGTGTGTGTGTGGCACAATCCACACTGTCACGAATGACAGCCATACCAGTAATGTTGTCAAACACCTATGCATGTAGTGTATGCATCAGCAGAACAGATAGCACACATGCATCTGGTGTAATAACTTGACTGGTGTTCCGCACCATCACACAGTCATGTATATGTCACAAAAAGAATACCTAGGTATGGGCAATGAGCTGTGTGACAGCTCACTGTGACAAAGGTAATACACTTCAGTTGCACATCACTGGTAGATGTCTAGAGATGTACATGAAGAAGGGTGCATTGTGCTCAGTTATTGTTGTGATAAAGGCTGGGAACTATGAAGCTTTTTTTGCCTCTGATGTGGATGTCCTTCACATACTCAGTACTTGTGTTACATACACGGGAGTAGTCAGCACTGTGACCACATGGTGGTGGATGTTCCACTTACCATCTACCCCAGGACACAGGCCACATACCTATTGGTCTGATTATAGAGTGTGATGTCCACATTATATTTGGGTTGCGTGTTTGTTTTCCTGACTTTCTTGTCATTGCTGTTGTTGTCATGGTTGTGGCAAAATCTTTGGTATGTGTGGATACCGTGTGTATTATACTAATATCACAGTTAGAGTCAATGATTGCCCACAATCTGTAGACCTTCAAGCAGCTGTTTGGATGCAGAATGTGTATGTCATCTGAAATGTCCATCACTTAAATAAGGATAGGAAAGGGCCTAGCCAATAGCCCTGATGCATGGATCTGATCACTGGTCCTGAGATATAGGTCACTTCACACATTTCAACATAGTGAGATACCACATATGTGATACTCTGGTCTACCCACTTAGTGATATAGCTGTTTATGCCACATATGACAGTGTTGATTGAATACCTCAGTGTGGATTTGTGTCAAATGCCTTGACCTGGTCAAGTTCCATAAGATGATAGTGCTGTCATCATTCATGCTCTTGATGACCTCTTTAAAGACATCTATTGGATGTAACAGACATGATGTAACATTAACAACTGACACAGGTCTGTTGCACACAGCCAGAATATTACCAGTGTCCATTTAGAAAAAGTCCATGATGACATTGTGAAGACTGTCAGCCAAGCTAGCTAAAATTTTGTAAATAATTCTATGTCATTGTAAATATTAATATGATCCATAGGCTTGTCTACAAATGTAAGTAACCTGTATGTTATGTGGTGAGCTTCAAAAATGCAACCACAGTGCACCCTGCTGGAAAAGAGCAGACATGTATATGGACTATATGCCTGTGCAAAAGTATGTTTTCATATAGTAGAAATTGGGACATACAGAATTAACTTGCAGACTCTGAGAAAATAATAAAGAGTTTTATGAGTGTGTTTACCACAGCTAGAAGCTAGAATGTCTACAACTAGAGTTTTTTTCTATTGTCTTAAGACAGAAATAATTACTAGGTTTAAAATGTAAATGTGTTAATTGTTTTACAACTTCCAGTTTCAGGCAAGCTTCTAAGAGATCAGTGTCAGCTTCTAAGAGAGAAGTATTTTTCATAGAGACATGTTAAATTCTCTTGGTATCTGTTTAGCCTGGGAACTAGAGGCAAGTGTCAAATAGTGATGTCATCTAGCTACCTAGCAGTAATGTATATTATCAATGTAAAACTATCTCAGAGAGAAGGTCTGGCATTTTGTATCTTGTTTTGGACCTGTAAATATCCTCTTACCAGCACTTGTCTTTGATCTGTAAGTAAGACTTAGATCATAGTATTTCTCTTAGAAATAGATAGATAGGAATATAGCAGGATTAGTCTAGATGTTTTCTGTATTTAGGTGAGACTGTCCTGCAATGTTGTTTTAAAACATTTTCTGTGATTCTGAACTCTTTTGTCACTGTGTTGAGTTAATGAGCATTGTCTTGCACTCTCTTAATTGTGGCTGGTTTTGTTTAGAGATATATAATCTCTTAGAGTACTTGCATGTATTTGCTAACACTGTACAGGCCAGACTTGAATAACCATTTGGATAATAGTAACATTACACAGTAAAATTGGTCACCCTTTGTAAGGGCCTTTTAGTAGCTGACAAGTAAGGGTGGTTGGCGGCAGTGATTTCTACCTTATAGTCTGGGTAGAAGGGGCATAGCTAGTAAGCCTGTGCCAACCCTCCCCAGGAGTGTCTGTGTGTTTGTATATAAACCAAATCTCAAAGTGTGTGTGTGTGTGTGTGTGTGTGTGTGTGTGTGTGTGTGTGTGTGTGTGTGTGTGTCAGCTACGTAGGCAGGGGCACAAAGCACTGGTTGGACAGAAAGGGTGCTGGAGATTTTGGCTTGACAAACTCAGCTGACATCTTAACCCTATAGCTGTTCCAGTGGGGAGTCTTACTGGGGATCTGGAGAGAGAGGGAGAAACCAGCCCCAGACTGATTGTGATCTCTGTGTGCTCTTAAGGGAAATTGCACTTTTCTGTGTGTGTACTTGTCATCCTCCCAATGTGCACATCCTGCACTGGTGTTAGTGGTGAGGACTGAGGCTCCTTGATTACTGGGCCAGTGTAGAGGCGTCACAGACATGTTGGTTTACCTCACAGTTGAGGAGAGTCTGAATGTCTCTTTACATGCATGCATCAGGTGCTGTTCCCCCCAACTCAGATGGATGCATGTTGATGTACACCCTTCTATGGGAACATAGCCCATGTCAAGGGTATGTTGAAGTGTGTATTCAACTGTATCAGGTGTATGTGCTGAGTTATGCCATAGGCAATCTGTGATGTTGTCACAGCCCATTGATTGTGTCTGATAGGCCTGCATGAAGGTAAGAGAGTGCATAGGGCCTATCATGATCTGGTCTAGGGTTTTGGCACAATACCCCACAGAGGTATTATTGAGAAACCCTCACAGCTGGAGATTAACCCTTACTTCACTAGCTGGGTAACCAATTGGGTCACCAACAGAACACATATTGTAAAGGCTTGTGAATCAACTATACCAGTAGAGCTGTCATCACTGGAAAACCCCAGGGGTCTGTGCTTGGACCTTCGCTGTTTGGATTCTATTACTCTACAGATCAGGCTAATGTATATGGCCTTTGGCTTTCCAGGTTTGCTCATTCTTGCATATTGGGTGCAATCATTGAGTCCACCAATAATGATAACATAGTACAGGAGGAGCTAATGCAGACAAATGATTGGTGACAAAGGCAGACAATCTACAAATAAATGCAGAAATGTGTCTACTTTATGTTGTCCATCTGAAAAATGGAATTGCATGTTAATCACAGCATTGACAACAGTCTTACTACTATGCTGAAATCCAGTGTGGCAAGCACTGGGAACACACATTGATAACAATCTGAACTTTGACCACCAAGTATCCAGACTGGTATTGAAAGCCTATGTTGTGTACATCATAAGTCACACCATCATATTCAGAACTTAAGATTGTATGACAGCACTGTACTAAAACCTCATCATAACACTAATAGAGTATAATGCTATCTGTTGCATGTCCCTCACCAGACACATGCAGCAGCTGCAGAGGCCACATGACTTTCTCATCAAGAAAACACACGGCCTAAAAACCATGCCATAATGCATGTGGATAGATTAAAAGCCATGTGACTGTAATCTGTCTCATATAAATTGAGGTAAGTTCTGTCTAGCCTCCAGGCCAGTGTCTGTCCCTGTCATAGTGGGAGTACTGCATATCCACAAATCGGATATAGCTGATGACATCAGCAGTGTCTGTTGAGGAG
Source organism: Protopterus annectens (assembly GCF_019279795.1). Taxonomy (NCBI): domain Eukaryota; kingdom Metazoa; phylum Chordata; order Ceratodontiformes; family Protopteridae; genus Protopterus; species Protopterus annectens. Next base: position 977,110,957 of record NC_056729.1, read on the forward strand.
AATATGCTAATAACAGTATCCTCCATGCTGGCGTAGAAGGCTCTCTGTAATGTCAAGCAAGAGCACAATAACACACACACATGCACAATTGACTGCTGCAGTGAGAATAGAACCTCCGTCTAAGTACACAGACTACAGAACACAGTACTTTACACAAGCGCCATGACCCAAGTTTGACTTTACAAGACTGCAGGTCAACTTATAGTGGATGACATCAGCAGGGTATGTTGGAGAAAAAATGTTGGGAGGCCTACATGAAATGGATGTGTAAGCATGTGCAAATATCAAAATACTGTCAATCCATGGCAGTGGAGCAATAACTGTAGGATACACAATTCTACTCTCCTGTCTAAGCACACACATACAAACCCACACACACACACACACACACACACACACACACACACACACACACACACACACACACACAATTGATTGCAGTGAGAACAGAATGTCTACCTAAGTACACAGATTACAGAACTCATAGTACTTTACACAAGTGCCACGGCACATGTTTGACTTATACAAGACTGTAAGTAATCTCATAGTGGATGATATCAGTAGGCTATGTTGGAGAGATTTTGGGAGGACTGCATATTTTCATAGTGTCATAGGTTCATAGAAGTTTACTAGTCTAATGGCTCTAGGGCATTTACAAGCCTAGCTGTGTAAAAACACAAATACCCTTATTGAGTATAGTTAGATTGTCATTGTTAGTAGAGTGATTTTGTGAGCAGCACTGACTGTCTCTGTCAATGAGGGACATCGGTGTCAACCTTCCAGTTGCCAAAGTTACACTTGAATAGGTTCATTGAGGACCACTGCTTCACAAGCAGTCAAAGACTATTACAGAGGACTGTCACTTGATGAAAGATATAACTGTCTACCCAGCATGTTCCGTTTATGTCAAATGCTAGTTTGAAATCCCTGGAGCAAGTTATTATTGTCTCATGTGATTTTCAGATGTCTAGCATTTCCAGTAGGGCAGGGTCTGAGACTGCTCTGTAGGCCAGGCATAGGCATGATACTAAGTACAGTCACAGATCATTCAGTCTTTCCATTTATGTCATGTTTTGGAGGCCCTGGACCTGGATTCTCCTGGTCACAAATCTCTGTGTTTTCTTCAGTTGCTGCAGGTGTCTGGTGAGGTAGGGCCAGAAGGCAGCATTGTGCTCAGTTAGTGGTCTGATAAAGGTAGAATACAGCAGAGCTATGACGTCCATGGTTTTGGATGTGATGGCCTTATTTAAGAGGTGCATAATGTAGAATGTGTGTCCCACCACTAAGGACACATAGTGATTAATGTGTAGATTGCTATCAGCATGTGTTCCTAAGTCTCGCAACACTGTGTTTCAGTTTAGAGGAGTGCCATGTATATTATAATTAGCAGGGGTACTTCATTGCCAAAGGGGACAATGAAGGATTGTTTGTTTTAAGGTTCAGTCCATGAGTTTGGCACCGATCATTTGTATGTGTCAGCACCTTCTGTAATATGTTACCATCATTGGGGTACTTTGTATGACTGTGTCCAGTTAGCAGTCATCTGCAAACTTGGTGAACCACTGGCCATCGACCTTTGCCTGGGCTTCAGACCAAGAGTTCTAAACAGTTGAGGGCCCAGCACAGACCCTTGTGGTATTGCACTGGTAAGTGGTCTAGTGGTGGAGGTACATTCCCCAACTTTGACACTGTGTGTTCTGTCAGTGAGCCAGATGGCTATCCATCTAATAATGTATGGGTTAATTCCCAGATGGGAGATTTTTTCTATAATACATGAATGAGGGATTGTGTCAAAGGCCTTGGATAGCTCATCATAGTTTGCATGTCCTGTAATCCCTCATCCAGGTATTTGGAGTCAGTATCAAAGTAGTCCACTAGGTTTAATATGCAAGTTCTACCCCTGACAGAACAAATATGGGTCAAGCCAAAGGTGTTGAACGTCACCTATGTCCCTGTGGATAAGGTCCATGCTGATTTATTCCCTAGTCTTGCAGATAAGGCTTTTTAGGGTTATGGGTCAATAGTTCTAGTTATGCATTCTACCAGATTAATGTGCATTGCATATCACACAACACTGGAGTTTAATGTCTGTAGTGTGGGTGATATATGTGTGAAAAAAAAAAAAAACTACTGAGACACTAGGATTGCAGCGCTTGGGGAGAACCAACACATAGCTGTTTTGTAAATATGTGACATCTTATTAGATAAGGCCTTCAGTCTGTTATGTTTCCACATGTAATTTCCTGTCATAGACAGGAAATGGACAGTACATAGCAATAATGTCTAATAATTTTTACTTTTCCATAACACATTGAGCAGCTGGTTTGCGAGGTGGTTGGCAAAGTGTTCACACATGTGAAATACAGATTTACAATACTATTCATGTTTGTATGTAACTAATCAGTGAGCAAACTTGAGTCACATTGCTAAAATCTGACAGCTAGTATTGAGTGTATAAAACGCACCTGCTGCTTAACTGACTCTATGGCAGCAGGTGTAAATGCTTTGATACATTAGTTTTTGAGCTCAGATGATACTTGGTTCGAATCCAGGTGTATCTAATATTTTTAAATAAACATTGTTAATGCAATGATATGCATTCTTTATTGTAATTGTGCTACTGTTTGTTTACATAGTGCAGGTTTAAATGGTATTGGGTGAAGGCAATCACAACATTTTGTCACCGCTCAATGTCGCTGAGCATTGGTGCACAATGCGCACCTCCGTACAAACATAGAGTCCAAAAAGTGAAGGGGCCCATTGCTTTTTTTGCTACTTATTTGCATTGTGTGTGATTCTAGGCTTTCTATTATATAATCGAAGATGCAATCCTTCAAATGCGTCTTGATTAAACTTGAAAGCACGAAACAGCAAAATAGTGAAACAGCATATAAGTGATTTTTTTCCCTGGGAAAGAAATCACTTGGCCACCTCCATTACTTTTCCAATTTCATCTCTTTAGTACAGTCTCAGTGTTGGTATATTTAAGTAGGGGGGGGTGTGGGGATAAAGCCCCCGACTTTTTGTAATGTTTTGAAGTTTTTATTTTTTTATTTTTTTTGTGGAACAGTGATTTTTTTCCCTCGGAAAAAAATGATATTCCAAGTTTTCAGGATTGTAAGCTTTCTCTTAAATGGGGTCGATAAATCAGCATTCGCCTTTTTAAGCATTTGCTGATTTAATATAGACCCTGATTCTATGTTCGACCAGATTAAAGATGTTAAAATGGGATAGCTAGGAAAGTTGAAACATAGGAGGAATTTAGCCATTAAATTACTATTTTTATAATGACAGACTTAGCATATAATTCAATATTTGGGAAACCAATGCCACCTTCCTCACAACTTTTTGTATGCCAATCAAAAGATATATTTGATTTTTAAGAAGTTAAGCAGACTACAGTTTATATACTTTAAAATCTTTTTGGAAGGGAGCATAATTAACTACTGTGTATAAAATAAAATTTTTGGTAAAATTGTCATTTTAATCATTGAAAGTATGTCTTCCATTGTAAAAAACAATGTATTACATGTATTATATCATTTAATTAGTATATCAATTAAATTACTATAATGTATGAAAAACCAAATCCTTCCAACTAGATGTAATATTAATTCCCATATATTTAATTTGCAATTTTTACTAATTAAAATCCTTATAATTTTTAAAAATATATATATTTTTATTTATAAGCAAAATTTTGTTTTAATATGATTAAATCTTAAACATGAAATCCTTTCAAAATAGTTTGAATTACCTATATGCTCTATTCATGATTCAGTATCACCACTCATTAGCAGAATATCATCAGCAAATAGCCAAATATTAGAGATATAACTCCCATCTATTGAAAAACCCTTAATCAATGTTTTGAACCTGATGTCATTTGCAAATGTTTCTATAGTCAAAGTAAACAACAAAGGAGACAAAGGACATTGTTATTTTGTGCCTTTTACTATTTTAAATGAGCTAGATAATAAAGAACCTATTTTAACAAAAGATAACAAATTATTAAACATTTATGTTATTAAATCTATAAACCCTAAGGAGAAATTATATTCTTTGAGCACTTTAAACAAATAAAACCAATTAACTAAATTAAAAGCTTTATTTTAGTCGAAGCTTATAATCAAGAGTTCTTCCTTATTTTTATTAGATATATCTACTAATGAAAACAGTACTATGTTATCTTGCATTTCTAATTAAAACAAACCAGTTTGACCATCTTCAATTAAATAAAGCAAAATGTGATTTAATCTTTTCACCAGTATAGACAGAAATATTTTGTAATCTACATTTTAAAGAGAAATGGGATGATAAGAAGAACATCATTTTGGAGCTTTATCTTGACTTAAAATATGTGAAATCAGAGAAAATCTCCAAGACGGAAGAATGTTTGATGTAGTTCTAACTTCTTCAAAAGCTGTTAACAATATTTTTAATTTATTATCAGTAATTAACTTATATACATCAGGTATTATACTCTCCAGCCCTGGGGCCTTATTAGTTTTAAGACTCTTAATTTGTTCTTTTAATTACCTAAAAGAAAATGACTTATCTATTCTAAAATTCAGTTCTCTGTTTTTTATTTATTTAACATTTGTTTACCAGGAACATCCAATTTGGAACAAAGCCAATTTTCAGTGAAGGCCCGAGGAGAAATGCTCCAGATGCATATTTTTGCAATGTGGGAGGAAACTGGAGCACCCAGAGAAAACCCACACAAACACAGGGAGGACATGCAGATTCTGCACAGAAGGCAGTCCAGCCAAGAATCGAACTAGAGAACCTCTTGTTGTGAGGTGACAATGCTACCACTGCACCACTGAGCCATCAGGTTAACTTCTATTTTATATTTTCCTTCAGGAAACTGTGAACTAAATTGCTATTGTCTAGCATTGACTTACAATTATTAATTTGTTCACTTTGCTTTCTGAAACATTGTAATATAGCTTTTAGATTAATTGCTCTGTTAATGTTGTTCTCAGGTTTGTGTGTGACCTCTTTAATGTGATCTATTTAGTCTATTTTATCTAATAGCTAATCTATGTAGATTTTTAGGATTAATGAAAAAAGATTGTAATTTAATTTTTTCAAAATGTATTGATATCTTATGATGAAGTATTCCTATATAGCTCTGATTTAAGACTTTCAACTCAGAATTTGCACATTTATCATTATTTTATTATTTAATTTTAATTTATCAATATGTAATTAGAAAACAATTAACTCTTTGCCCCACTCTTTTCTTTTGCAAGAATACCAGCTTTTAATTCTGCCATATAAATAAGTTTTTAATGAATCACATAAAATAACATCTGTAACTTCACCATTATTATTAAACTCCATAAGTAGGTTTAATTAATTTAAAAACATTCCTTAAAACCTATAACTTTAATTATATAAGCAGGAATTCCCTGAGAATAAATGAAAGTGTTAGGCTTCAATTAGATAGTAAAAGTAATTGCATTGTAGTCAGTCAAAGGACATGATATTATTAATACTTCATCAGTTTTGGAATATAATCAACTAGCAGTAAAAATTTGTCAATGCTTGTTTGGATACCAAATCTATATGAATAGTGTGTATAATTAAGATATTCTGCCAGTCTTAAATCAGATATATCTCATATTCACTGACTTTATAAAGTGATCTAAATGTTTAGCAACTGTGGATAGTCCAGGTTTTTATCATTGGTTGTATATTTTCCCAATAAAACACAATTAAAATAACCAACTAATAAAATGTCCCTTTTGAATATAATGCTATCATGCCTAAATATATTTTAGCCACCCTAGATCCAATTCCAGGAATCCAATAGGCATTGACAAACATATAATATGTTTTTATTTACCTCAGTTATAACCAATTCCATCATACCATCTTTATCAGAAAAGTATTAACTACCTTTGGCATAGCTGATAACTTTTTGCAAAGAATAAGAGAGCCTCTCCTTTTTGAACTAAAATGAGAGCCCACTCTATACATATATATATATATATATATATATATATATATATAGGTCTACCTGATAACACCAACAGCCAAAACATCGACAACGAAATAACCGACACGAAAAAAATGAAAAAAAATAAAAGTGCAAAAACACGAAACTTCACATGCCCGACAAACCAAAATCTCGACAATCAACAAAACAAATACCTTTCCCGAAAAACACACACACAACACAAGCACACCAAAAATCTTACAAACCTACACTAACCTTACATACACAACTATCTATGTACTAACCTTAACCCAAACCCTAACCCTAAGGTCCGTCACTATCGCATACTTATCTTACCCGCACCCTAACCCTAACTCACTTAATCCGCCCAAACCCTCAAGTCTGTCATCACACACTTACCTTACCCGCACCCTAACCCAAACTCACTTAACCCACCCCTAAACTAAAACTCTGTCACTATCACACACTTACATCACCCGCACCCTACCCTAACATCCGTCACTATCGCACACTTACCTCACCCACACCCTACCCTAACGTCCGTCACTATCACACACTTACCTTTACACACATCCTGACCCTAACGTCTGTCCCTATTGCACACTTACCTTAACATGTTGGTGTTCTCAGCGCCGGGATTCTCAACTGTCGGTCTTTTCCATTGTCGATCATCCAGTGTCGGTGTTCTCGTTGTTGGCGATCTGCGATTTCGGTGTTTTCAGGTAGACTCATATATATATATATATATATATATATATATATATATATATATATATATAAGCTTTATGTAATTGTATGTATTTAATTAAACTCACTCTCTTTATTGGATTATTAAGACCATTAATATTTAATGAAATACATTTGTAAACTGACATCTTTAAAGATAAACAATTCAGATAAAACCAAATTATGGTTTAGAATCAACTGCATAAACCCAATTTTAATAAAGCTTGCTATGGACAAGTATATTAAAGTTACTACTAAAGGATTAATTATATAATTATTTATACCTCCTAACATGGAATAAAAAATTCTTGGTTTGATAATGTCATTATATAAACCACTCACTAACATCACCAGTGCACTACTTAATCCCTACTTCTTAATGTTAATTAAATAACAATGTAAAATAGAATATATAGGCACACTCATATTATAAATGTAATTAGTAATATCAGCAGAGTAACTGCTAGCCAACCTGGTAAATGCTCCGCAGCTACATAAATAATATATAAAAGTCCACTGTGGTAAAAACGGAGTCAAAGCAGGAATGTCCCAATAAAACCTGTATTTATTTTGCAATAAAACCAATAGATAAAACAGGATAAGCGTGCTTTCGCTAATACAGCTTCATCAGATCCATAAAAAATCCCCATTATGACATATCTATATATAGCTAAATTCAAAAAGTTTGTCCAATCAAACTTCCTAGTTAATTAGAACCTATTATGAGGAATGTGCACACATATATATATATATATATATATATATATATATATATATATATACATATATATATATATATATATATATATATATATATATATATATATTATTTGCTTATATATATATATATTTTGCTTGCATGTATATTATATACATTGGTTTTAATATAGGTATTGATAAATATACGTATTTTTAGTTTATAGCAATGTGCAATAGCAAGCTATTAAAGGGAGATACTCCTTTAAGGTTCTAATTAACTAGGAAGTTTGATTGGACAACATTTTTGAATTTAGCTATATATAGATATGATATAATGGGGATTTTTTATGGATCTGATGAAGCTGTATTAGCGAAAGCAAGCTTATCCTGTTTTATCTATTGATTTTATTGCGAAATAAATACAGGTTTTATTGGGACATTCCTGCTTTGACTCCATTTTTACCACAGTGGACACTCATATTATAGTTCTCATTCTTCTGTAGACTAAAATCAATGCATAATAACATTCCTTTTGATGATTAAAATATTATACCAATTAGAAATTAATCAAAGCTTATATAAATCTGCTACATATGAACTCCATAACATCCATTATATCATTGCTCAACATATACTGGACTCTTCTAAGAACACAAAATTCATAATATACCAGCTAGAACCTTATTTATATTGTCAAAATACTTCTAAATGACAAACATATATCATATAATCTGTTAAAATCAGTATTTAAAATATTAAGCTCAGTACAAATCTCATTAGGCTTTTCAAATTATATTATGTATCATTTTATGAATAATAAACTTAAAACACTCAAATGTTTCATCTTATAATATTATTATAGCATTTTCTCTCCTTTCTGTTCTTTAGTCCTAGCATGTTATTAGGCATACTAAATTTAAAATCTAAGCACCCCATAAGAATATTATATTTTACCCAACACCTTACTCAGTTTGATGATATTAGTGTCAAATATCAATAATGTTTAATGATACAATACATATGGTGTCTCTCTTTTATGAAGGAGAACAAATGTTGTTTACTTATCCACCTGATATTCTATAATAAAGCTTCAAACTATCTAAACTGCTACTTTTAAGACAGTCAAACAAATTTACATATAGTACCTGTATAAACAAAATGCTTATTGCTTTGGGAAAAAAAAAACATTAAAACTGAAAACCCCAAATAGATGACATGAAGCTTATAAAAGAAATATACTAACACTCTAAGATATCTAAACTAATACTATATAAAACAGCATAAATAATGCATCCTAAAATATCAATTACTTTTATGCACTTATAATAACATATTTTCCTATCATATTTATTACAATAACAATCTCAAAGACTATACTAATCATTTATCAGTGATTTAATATATATTTCATTCAAGCTTACTAATATAATCCATTAAACAAATTAATTACTTATTTTGTACTTCAGTATACAAAAAAAAGATATAAATGCCACATATAATATAACCAAAGAAAACAATTCTACCATTAAAAAAAAATACTATTTACTTGGGTTTTCTTCATTTCTGCTTGTTTGAATGTTCTAAAGCAAGCTATTCCTGTTTCTGTAGATTTGAAAGGTCACAGAACACTTCACTTTCATGATGAATCCAAAATGAAGCTGGGGTGCTGCAATGAGTAAAAGCAAGATTGTGGCTTCTTTTAAACAACATTCATTTGACAATAACAAATGTTAAGTGGGAAAATGAACAATAACAGTTGTTTTTAAAATGAAATATAGCTCACAATTGTACAAGGCGAGCCGTGAATTAAATAAAAATTTGCAGACATCTCTATCGATGAGTGTAATGTCCTTTTAAAGAAAAGCAGATTCATGAAGCACATGGCCTTGAAAATAATTGCCTTTATTATCAAGGAACTGTGAACTATGCAAAAATCGTGATGAAACACACTAGGGAAATAAATCTGGAGTTTCACTGTGAAGTCAGAGCAGCGAACAAACCCTCTCAGTCCTTTCTGTAGGAACCTCTCCTATGAGCAGTCATCCCTAAATGAGAAGACCACAGCAGGGCAAACCTCAAGCTAACAATTTTTTTTAAATTTTTGAATTCTGTTGCTGGGCACACTGTGCTGTTTTTTTCTGTTTCATTCATGCCATAAACATGCCCAGCAAATATAATAATGCAAAACTAAGTTGTACAGTTAGTAAAAACAAGGCAAAAGGTACAAACCCAGGCTTCAGAAACAAATTCTGAAACAAAATACCACCATAAAAATGAGAAGAATTATGCAATATGCTGTCCCTAAAAAACGGACAAAAAAGAATGCATATCACTATGTCAGTTCGGGGGTTGAAACAGATTCTGTGGTCTAGTACTGTGTTAAAAAGGGATAGCGTGGATGTCACTGACCACATATTCAAGAAATAAGAGTACACTGGAAAGACAAAGAAATGATACAGAATTTTTTCCTTCCTTGGAAATATCTATCATCTCTTTTTCCATATAAAAATGTTGGTAATTGCACTTAGTACCATTATATCACAAAGCTGGTTGGACATAGAACAGAAATGTACAATGTAATGTGTAGACAGACACTTCCATCCTTCTGACAGCTATTGTCTGCAGAATTGTTATGCACAACAACGAAGAAAATCCCTGACCTGACTGTCATGTTTACTTTGCCAAGGCCTGACATACATCAGGCAGTAAGGGCTAAAACAGACCCTGAGTAAGCAAACAGTGAACATACTGATGATCGGGCAACCAGGCCAGAGGACATTTGTATTTACAGATTAAACTGAGAGGCAATTTACTGTAGTCTACATTCTGTAAGTGTCTGAAAAGTAGGGACATCCGCAAAATGACAAATGCCAGTACACTGGTCCATAGTCCTCAACAGTATCAGTAAAACAGTAGATAGTAGCCAGAATCTATACAGACCAGGTGGCTAAAACAGATTGGCACCTTACGAAGTAGCCATAGAATTATCAGGTTTGCTGCTGGATCTCAAATTCTAAAGGAGAGCCAATGTACATGAACCAAACAAAGATTCTAAATCCAGTACTTCAACCCTAAACAAGCATAAATGTATAAATAACTTTATAAATCCAATGATAAAGAATTATATTTCCAGAGATGTTCTGTGGCCAAATGTTTGACAAACAGATACAGTAACAAAATTAAACTCCTTGAAATGCTAGAGCAAAGTGTAAATCCATATGTAAGAAG